>NC_090818.1:87311192-87655391 GCF_000390325.3 Nicotiana tomentosiformis
CTTCTTGTGGTTGCTGATTTGGGTGTGGTTTCAGCTCGTGTGGGGGGGGGGTTGTTAAAAGTGGTTTATGTTCTGTAAAATACTCTCCCATGGTTTTCATATTAACCCTAGGTTATTTCAAGTCTTCCAAGGTGATTCTAGTGCCGAGAAACCCGAATTGATTGCTAGTTTCGCTTCCTTATTCTTGTGGCTGCATTGGAAGGATATTTCGTGGTGAAGTAAGACAAAATTGGAGTTGTTATATCTCTGTAAATGTAAAGAACCTCTTACTCTAAATGTATTTAAGCTTATCTAAGTTGCGGCTAAGTCGTTGAAGCTACAACTTGTGAGATATCTATTTAAAGGCTTGTTAGTAGTATTGTTGATTACTCGACTATTTTGGGAGGCTTAATATAATTATTATTGATGTTGTTTGGGCTATTTAGTTATTGTTAACTTGTAGGAAGTTATATAAATAGGGGAGGTGTTGTCCGTTTTATCGTAAAATAGGTTACGGTCGATATATAATAGTTACGATACTTAAACAATAACGATAGTATCATTTCTATTATTTTAACTATTAAATGACATGCATAGCCGCAAGCGGCCAATAGTTATACATTTTCCAAAACCGGTAGTACGGAGTCATAAGCACTACTGAAACACACTAGAATTTCTAAACACAATATTATTTTGAATTACAATTTAACATTAGCATAATGAAGTAAGATGGCGACTCCGAGTCCTGCGAATGTCAAGCAGGTATACCTTGAAGTCTCCCGCCACGCAGATGTAACTCTCAACAACACAATCAGAATACTCGAATCTGCACAAAAATATGCAAAAGCGTAGCATAAGTACACCACAATGGTACCTAGTAAGTATTCAGCCTAATCTCGGTAGAGTAGTGACGAGGCCAGATCAAGACACCTACTAGACATAAAAATCTGTTCAAGATATACATAAGCTAACAATGGAAAAAATATCAATGTAAGACCAACGGCGGAAAAAATTATTGATTTACAACCAACAATGAAGTAATATAAACATAAATAGCAGCAAGTAACAAACGAGTAATAAAGAAACAACATAATCGGAACACTATAAGATGTAAATGAACTCAAATAAGAACAAACGGATGACAACTCAAATAATCAAATCGCTCCCAACGCATGGACTTACAACAAAAATTACCCCGAGGAACCATACCTCATAAACCACAAGTCATGGACCACAATTTCTAAATCTTACACATATAGCACCCCGTGCCCACAATAACAATCACCTTCGCACGGCAAAGCCCACGTGCTACCATGTACTTTGCAACCATGATAAATATTAATTTAGATGAACGAAATATATATTTAAACACCATAAAACATAATAACAATCTTGAATAAAGTAAGGTGCCAAATGAAATAATGAGTTTATTTTAGAAATCAAGTAAAGTAAAATAATATACAATTTGTACGAAACAGAGTATAAGATGGGTTTAGTTTAGAAATCAATAAAATTGCGTAAAAGTATCATTTTTAAACAAAGCAAAACATAAGTTAAATAAGCGAATTAAATATAGAATTTGTTAAGGAAAACATGATAACAATTTTAAGTAGGGAAAATGGCCAAATATACCCCTCTACTTTCATATATTATCTGCATTTAACCTCTATTATACTATCGAGCCAAATTTATCCCTACCGCTATACTATCAGGCCAAATTTACCCCTACAATCAGCAAACTTTTAAAAATATCCCTTGATTTGTTAAGTAATCCAAAATCTCTCAAATTCCTTTTATTTAAATCACGTATTTTTCTTCTTGGTCCACTATTTTAATTTTAAAAATTACTATTGGCTAAAGTTACTAGACTATACAAATTATTCATAATTTTTTTTATTACCAATGCACCCATTTCTCTTTTTGTAATAAATAAAATTGGTTTAAAATTTTATTTATTTTTCAATCATATACACACCGTAGAATTTAGTGGATCTATTTATTATGTATTATATGCAGCTGATCATCATGTATGTACATGTATATTCAAATATATATTTTCATTGACTGGTTAGTATAAAGTTCGATCGACTAACTTAAGAATGCAAAATATGTAGGCATTTAATTAAAGCAAAGTTGAATTAGACAATGTAAAGTCTCCGAGGACCTTCAACTTCAATCACTAATACTTGCAAAGTCTCCATATATTTGGTGCAACGAATTCATTAAAATTGGGATGTTGTAAATACTTTTAGAATTTAGAAAAGCTACCTAATTTAGAATTTTTAATTTACTATACTTTGTTTATTCGATTGTATTATTTAATATTTTTTTCTCATTTTTTTTCTCTAATTCAAAAAGTAGGTAAATGCCAATTATTTCAAAAATAGTGGACCAAGAAAAACAACAAGTGATTTAAATAAAATAAATTTGGGAGATTTTGGATTACTTAATAGATCAAGGGGTATTTTTAAAAGTTTACTGATTGTAGGTATAAATTTGGCCCGATAGTATAACAGGGGTTAAATGTAGACAATATATGAAAGTAGAGGGATATATTTGGCCCTTTTCCCTTTTAAGTAAGGTAAACATCTAATAGGGTGATGAGTAAAATTTGAAAATCCAATTATAGTGAAAGGGCGATAATCATTTAGAATAATAAGGCACTGAGTGAGATAACGAGTTCTATCTTAAGAGGTACGTAGAATAAATCATGTTAAAAGTTTTTTATTTAAACCATTATGTTACCAACAACTCAACAAAATATGATATAGCGACTCCACGCAATTAAATTCACATTGACAATCAATTCACCAAGTTATAACGGAGGCACAGATTAGCATGTTAAAGCAACACAACAAATCACGTAAAATGCATGACTCACAAAAGAAACCACAATCGTTCCAACACTAAGATAACAACGAATAACCAAACACAATCAAAATGCAGATAAATGATTGAAGGAAGAACAATGACTGTTTAAATCAACAAGTTGTTCCAACATGGAATGTACAATGAAAATCACAACTGAGGTACCACCTCGTATTCACATTTCACAATTTCAATCACAATCTTTCCTTATATCACCGCGTGAGCCTTACATTTAGTTTTGAAAAATATTTTTTTCGAAATAGCTACACGCGTTTTAGCCTACCTTATCTCACCGCGTGGCTTCAAGTAGTTCCCTACTAGCAACACGCATATCAAGCTCACCGTATCTCACCGCATGCATATCAACCTCCAGCGTTATACCACCGCATGCATATCAATATCACTACACAATCACAACTCTTACCACAAGTGCCCATATGCCACAAAGTCAACAACACCAATATTTCTACAACAAATAGCACATGGCTCAACCACAATGTGTACAAGAAATAACAAAATGAATGAGAATGCTCAACAAGGAGAGGTATCTCAAGAATTAACAACTCCACCTCAATGTGATAACAACTATTACAACTTCAATACCAATAACTCAACAAGATGACATTCCATGAAATAACAACTTCAATTAAAAGTGATTCGACAATTAAGAGGTAACAAGATAATAAGGAAGGCAATAACTTCAACTAAAGCATATAAGGGCAAAATAACAAGTAAGAGGTAGAACAAATGCTAATAACGTCAAGTAGAGCAAGTAAGAGTAGATTAACAATGAGAGATATAACATGTTATGACAATTCAATTAAAGGTAGGGAAAGAGTTTAGATAATCTAAACCGGTCAAATACCACATATAGCCCGTGTACCCACTCATCACCTTGCATACACGGCTTTCACATAACACAAATAGCACAATCAACCCAAATCCTAAGGAGTAGTTTTCCCATACAAAGTTAGGCAAGATACTTACCTCAACTAGGCCAACTCAACCCTCTAAATAGCTTTTCCCCTAAAATTTACCTCCACACGGCTCAAATCTAACCAAAAATGACTTAATAACATCAAACAATGCAAGAAAAATCAATTACAATAAATAAATCTATGATCTTTATATTTTTCCCAAAAAGTCAACAAAAGTCAACTCCGGTCCATAACACACTAAATAAGCACAAAGGATCATATCCTAGCATAACGTTGTTGCGATGCATGTCCCAATCTGACGTCGGTCCATCTGGAATACGTCGAGCCATGATACTCACAATCAATAACCATAAGCATATCAATATCAAACACACGAAGCGCGTGACCATAACTCTGGATATATGGATATCACTATATACCAGAAATAGGACGACCAAAACCAAGGCACAATCAACCATTCAACACCCCAAGAGCAATCTCGCTCGAATTTCGCTACAAAGCCCAAACATAACCGCATCGGTGTGTAGATAACCAACAGATTACAACTCATCGCAGCATAGGAGAGTAACAAATGAGACATATCAGAACACGAATGTGATCCATCCTAACCGATAACATACCCCTCCACAATAACTATGCTGATTAGATAAATCTGATATGATTTAGAACACACATCCTGATTAGACCTACTAGTAGCCACCAAATCAGTTTTAATCCTTCTGAAATAGGTAGATAGCCTCCAAAAAGCCCACAATAACATATCTATAGTACATACCATCAGTTTCCAACATCTTAACATACCTTTACCATTCACAACTATGGAACAATCTGCCTTGAGAACCCTCGTAGTCTTCAAATCCCTAGAATACTAGAATCTCCATATCCGATCATAACCACACTACTCAAATAACTAACATATTCCTAACATACGGTCAGCCCACGAGAAATACTTCTATAATTCTTTTATTCCACAAAGCAAAATCTGGACATCGGTATTCGATCAACCAGGCGATTACCGTAATACCAATCAGGCATCCGCAAATCGAAACACAGTGCGCCTTCTGGAGTGCGTACCCTTCTTAGGTGCTAACAAATAATGCTAGCATTCATCTAAACATCTTAAATCGTCCATGTTGTCTAGAACTCGTGACCCAATCCAGGCAAAAATCATAACACGCAACACGTTCCTTATGCAAGTAGCAGACATCTAGCTCAAGTTGTGGTCGACACTATCAAGAACTCTTCGAGGCCAGTCTGCACATCACCAAGCCATCAGAACTAAACATCCCCAACTCAACCAAGTCACGCAAGCCGTCAAACCCAAGAGTATTGCCACAGAATGCTGGTGAAGCATTACTACACCAAAAGACCAGTTACCTTTGTTGCTATGCTGACCCAATACCACCGAGCTGACCAATTTCTTCTAATCCTCCTCGATTTGTCTTCACGTCAATATTTTCCCTTATCGGTACACAATGATCCTAAGTCAAATCTCGTTTCGGAAGACCATAACACGAACCACGTCGTCCAAAAACCAACAACTCATGCCAACTCCGGAATAGTCCGAAATGAATCTGAAGCACACCCGAGCCTCTCGGGACTCCGTCCGAACATACCAAAGAGTCCCAAAATATAAGACGGACCTACTCAAGTTTCCAAATCACGCAAAATAACATTAAAATCATGAATCACTGATCAAGATCGAACTCTTAAGTTCATAAATTTCAAACTTCAACCAAGCGTCTAATTCAAGCCTAACCAATCTAGAATGAATACGAATTTTGCACACAAGTTCCAAATGACATAATAAACCTATTCCAAATTCTAGAACAATAATCTAAACTCAATAACATCGAAGTCAACTCCCGATCAAACCTATGAACTTTTCAAATCTTTAAATTGCCAAGTTTCGCCAATTAAAGCCAAAACTCTCTAGAAATATCCAAATATAAATCCGGACATACTCTCAAGTCCAGAATCACCATTCGGACCTAATGAACCATAAAAACTCCTATCCGAGGTCAAATTCAAAAAAGTCAAACTTGGTCAACTCTTCCAACTTAAAGCTTCAAAAATAATAATCAATTTTCCAAATCAACCCTGAACTACTCGAAAATCAAAACCGACGATACACGCAAGTCATTATATACCATATGAAGCGACTCATGATCTCAAACTACCGAACTGAATGCAAATTCTTAAAACGATCGATCGGATAATTACAAGCTGGGAGTGGCCCCTGTGGAGGACAAGATGCGGGAAGCTAGGCTGAGGTGGTACGAGCACGTAAAGAGGATGTGCACAGATGCTCCGGTGAGAAGGTGCGAGAGGTTGGCCATGGTGGGGATGAGAAGAGGTAGAGGTAGGCCTAAGAAGTCTTGGGGAGAGATGATTAGGAAGGATATGGCACAGCTCCAACTTACTAACAACATGACCTTTGATAGGAAAGTTTGGAGGTTGAAGATTAAGGTAGAAGGTTAGTCTATAGACGGGCATATCACCTTTTCATGTCGGTTGCATTAGCATTAGTCACTTTTATATTTTGAATAGATAACAAATATAAAAGTGGTGCCAAGATCAACTAACAAAGCAAGCCCTTACAAATTCGAATTAGAGAACTTTGCTATATGCCCAAAAATTAAAACTTGAATGCCTTAATTTAGGGTAGAAAGAGCCTCAAGTAAATGTATGGAGATAAAAAAAAATTAGGGTAACTCAAACATTGAAGCAAAGATGGCACAAAAAATCCAGAAAGCAAGTCATATTGAAAATAAATAACACACATCGAAAAAGTACAATCACATCCACAAGAAAATAACACTTCTCCAATTAGTTGCATAAATTTAAGCAATCAACTAAAAAAATTATACTTACGACTGACTACATAGCGGCCGAGCCAACAAAACTTATCCACTATCCGCCCAATTTCTAGCCCAATCCCAGGCTTATCGTTGTAAGGAGATGGTAGTAGCATCACGAAAGGGGTAGAGAAGATGGAAAAGATTAAAAGGAGTCATGGGATTTGGATAAATGATTTATAGGCCGAAGAGATGAAATCGCCTATCGAAATTACTCCAGAAGAGGCTGGATGAATTTGGGGAAAGGGAAGATAGGGTTTTACAGTGAGGTTTGAGGGAAATGAGATTCTAGGATACGTTGGGGGCGGGTATGAGGTGGGATATGGCCTTACGGATTTATGAAGAGGAAATTTTGATTTGAATCTGACCACTTTGAGTTTCTTTGTTATTTGGTTACTTTTACTTTTTTTTATTTTTAATTATTAAAAATAAGAAAAATATGGGTTGAGTATGATTTCATTTATATATTTATTTTATGAGCACTGCAGCTTCACCTCCTACAAATTGAAGAATGTAATAATATCCTACATTCATTTATAATTTTTTGTATTTATTTTTACATTATATAAATCCTAATAAATTTATTTTTTTAATATCAATCATTCAGGAGAGTAATTGCATATTCAGATAACTTAATATTTATAATGTGAATTCTAATTATTTAGTACTCCCTCCGTTCCAATTTATGTGAACTTGTTTGACTGGGCACAGAGTTTAAGAAAAAATGAAGACTTTTAGAATTTGTGGTCCTAAACAATTCAAAAAGGGGCTCAGAGTATTTGTGTGGTTATAAAAGTTTCTCATTAAGGGTAGAATTATAAGTTTAAGCAAAATTATTTCCAAATTTAGAAAGGGATCATTCTTTTTGGAACGGACCAAAAGGGGAATATGTTCACATAAACTGGAACGGAGGTAGTAGTATATTTTTCTTGTAGTGCTTTAATAGTTGGGATGATTAAAAAAAGTCACCATAAAAGTATTACCTTTCGTGGCGAGTAAGTCGCCACAAAAACTCTTGTGTTATTGTAAACAAAAATTTAGTTAATAACTGTGGCAACTTATGTAAAGTCGCCACCAAAACAATCACTTTGGGGGGCAACTGTTTTTTATCGCCACAAAAACTTTGCTTTTGTTGCAATTATATGGGTTTCCACTACAAATATCATGGTTTCTGGCGACCTTAACAAGCGACCACGAAAATCCTTACTTGTTGTGGCAACTACAAGGGTCGCCACGAATCGTCGCCACTAAAAACCCTATTTCTTGTAGTGTTTCGTTGTTATTCCAATTGTTATTTCTTTTTCTTTTTTTTCTTTGAGCCGGAGGTCTATCTGAAGCAATCGTTCTACCTTCACTAGGTAGAGGTAAGGTATGCGTACACTCTATCCCCCAGATCTCACTATATGAGATTACACTAGGTTTTTTGTTGTTGTTGTAAATAAGAAAAAGAGTTTTCAACAACAAAATTTTGTGTAGGAAATACGCGGCCACTAATTTTTCTTTAAACATTAATATCATATTATAGCGATTATAAAATCCATATAACCTTTTTTCAAAAAAAAAAATTAAACTATATCGTGGGGGTTTATAAAGCCCCACAATTTTTTTTTTAACCATTGTGATCATATTGAAAGGGTATATAACCCCTGCAGTAATTTTTTCTAGCAAGTTCAAATCATATCACGGGGGGTTTTAAAAACCCTCACAAATTCAAAATTCATTTGTGGCGGTTGTCGTGGAGGTTTTAAAAAATCGCCACAATAATGCTCGCGGCAAAGATAACTGTGGCACTTCTAGAACACAATTCTTTTTTAGGATGTCAAAAACCATCACAATTTGACAAAACAAACCCCCACAAAATAAGTTTTTTTTTGTAGTGAGACACAAATTAAGAATAATAAAAAGTTTACATTATAAATTTTAAACCAATTACAATGGGGTAATATATAACCGCATGTTCGCATGCTCAATATGTGTAATTATTTTTCGCATTAATAATAAAATTGGAGGTTTTGCCTAACACCGCGTATTGTATGATTAGGTCAGAGGAAGAATAAGAGAAAACAAAGAACAAATACATGTCTCGGAGCTGGTTGAGTTACTTATGCTTTGACAATCTGACTTTGGGATGTCGTTAATGGATATATTTAACGTATATATACATACACTCTTACGATGTGA
This sequence comes from Nicotiana tomentosiformis, assembly GCF_000390325.3. Classification (NCBI taxonomy): domain Eukaryota; kingdom Viridiplantae; phylum Streptophyta; class Magnoliopsida; order Solanales; family Solanaceae; genus Nicotiana; species Nicotiana tomentosiformis. The sequence goes on from NC_090818.1 coordinate 87,320,017, forward strand.
AAATATTAATTTATATTATCAATACCTATTACAGCAAGTATATTAGACCAAATTTTTCAGTTTATGTTAATTTCACTTTTAATCAATGATGGCATTATCCTTTAGGTGGTCTACTAGTACAAAAAAGTTTTCAGAAAGAAGAAGTTAAACTCAGACATTAAATTTTAAAGGAAGATTCAAAATTAAAAAGGATGTTTATGTTTTCTTTAATTGAAAAGAAAATTGTACAGTTGTCTCTTAGTGATTGTTGATATGTATGGCCGGCCTGAGCTGCTACGTATATTATTTAATTTGTCCTTACACTATTGTCGTGTCTCTGCTCTCTCTTCATATACAATACCCACGAATATTCTACGACTAATTAAACACTTGCAATTAAACCCTCTCTTCTCCAAATTTTGTGCTAACAACTCATCGATCGATCCCACACAAACTAAATTTATTATGGGAGATTTGGAAACTTTGGCCAAAGCAAGAAGAGAACTAGAAGATTTGTATCTTGGAGTTCCTGATGCTTCTGTCAACCTTACTTTTGAAGACCTTTCTAAAGTCATGATGTCTGATGTTTCTGAACCTTTGCCTAATTCATCACTTACCAAATTGCCCAGCTTAGACTTTAACAGAGCTTTTGAAAATATTGTTATTGAAAATAATTATCATACTAATAATCATGTTTATCAAGATTACCGTCGCGCGCAAAACCATGGTCACCATGTCATGAAGGAGAATGACATGTTGCATGGACGCCATAGTGACCGTCACCATAATCTTCATCATGGTTATGGCGGCCATGGAGGTTATCATCATCGTGAAATGGATGGACATGGAAATCATCATGGGCATGTCGTCGGAGGTCATTATCCTTACGGCTCACATGGGAGGATGCATGTAGTAGGGAACAGCATGAGTTATGATCATGACATGAGTCAAATGAGTGGGATAAGCACGGTATCCACGGGCGGGCGTCATTACCCGGGACGGCGGCGACCAGGGATTCCTCACTCCAATATTTGTACAATTTGCACCACCTACATCTACCTCTTTCGTCACCGCTGTCTGGTTAGACTTATCTTTATTCATATCCAAGTTTGCACCGTTTACATAATTTTGTCACTTAAGTATAAAATAATACTCCATCCTTTTAACCCATTTGATTGGGCACGAAATTTAAGAAAAAAAAGAAGACTTTTAAACTTATGGTATAAAATGAGAAATATATATTTTGTGTGGCTATAAATTATTACATAAAGGTATATTATTTCTAAATAAAGAAAAAAAATTATTCTTTTTTGGCATGAACCATAAAGGAAATAAGTTAACGTAAATTGAAACGGATGGTTATCATATATTAAACTATACTGTTTTTGTAATAGTTCTTATAAACTCAAATCCCACATCATATAAACCTTACGGCTTGTTCGGTTGGTTTGATAAGAGTTTTGATCTCCACATAGAATCCAAATCTTCAAATAACTTCTCTCTAAGCCAGACGTCCCTTAAGTGAAGTATATCTATTTTTCCAAGCATTCACAAACTTGGTTTAGTTATATGTCCCATAAGTTAAAAATCTGGAAAATAATAGGGATTTCTACATAAACAGCTAGTCGGCTGTTTATTTTTCTTAACCAATATACATAGATTATAACTGAGCATAAATGATTATACACATATTATATATAAATTAAAAATATATTATATATCAGTGAGCTATTTTTAATTTAAATGGTTGGGTAGAAGACTATTTAAGTAAACTCTTCAAAACTATATGTATAGCAGGTATGTGGAAGAGCCTACTGCAGGCAATGCGTTCGCATGGGCATGGGAGAGATGCCAGAAGGTAGAAAATGTGTTGAATGCTTGGGAAAAAGATTTAGTCAAAGGTACCTACCTCTCAATTTTCCTTAATTTCCCTTGATTTACTTTTTTGTTTTCTAATGCTCGTCTTTATTACTATGGCAAGCCAAGTTGATTAGTGGTATTAGATAAGAAACACTCATAGAATATCTTGATTTATATATACTTCTATGAAAGATTGACCATTTCCCCACTTCAAAAGCTCCAATGGTCCTTGAGAAAAGTTAAAAGTATTATAATTATCTCTTTTCCGTATGGGTTAGTCATTGAACCAGTATTATAACCCTTTTGAGACGAATTTTACTGGATAACCATATCGTTTAGTTATCGAAAAGGTTAACTGTACATCGATAGGTTATTTGAAAGGGAAAAGGGCCAAATATACCCCGTACTTTAGAAAAATATTTAAATATATCCTTCATTATACAATGAGTCCAAATATACCCCTGTCGTTATATTTTGGGTTCAAATATACCCTTCATTTAAACGGAGTGACACGTGTCATCGTCCTATTGACCTATTCTAAATATCTTCTAATTAATTAAAAAAACTCATACCCATAACCAATTAGAATTGACCAATAGGGCGATGACACGTGTCACTTCGTTTAAATTAGGGGTATATTTGAACCCAAAGTATAGGTGCATGGATATATTTGGACTCATAGTATAATACATGGTATATTTAAATATTTTTCTTAAATACAAAGGTATATTTGGCTCAATCCCTATTTGAAAATGATGATAACAGAGTGTAACAATGTCTAACTCTTACTCGCTTTTTTTCTCTTATCGGATACGTAAAAATAAAATAATTTTTTTTTCAATAAATGATGGCAACGCAATTACATATTTTTAAGTAGCTAACATTGAAAGAAAAACAAAGAAATTGAGAGAAATGTTTATTAAAATGGAACACATGTCACATTACTACCAATGAATGTGGCCGGCAACACACTTAATATTTTACCCTTTTTTTCCTTTTGGCCCTTGCCCTGTTTCAGATAGTCCAAGGACTTTTCAACAACTTTAAACAAATATTGACCTAAATTGATGGAGTAGTAGTTACTAGTAGAATAGTGTTTTGATTAATACTAATTTATATATCTATTTATATTATATTAAAAGTATAAAAACTCTTATCGAAATGTCCTTCGTCTTTTTATCCTTTAAAAATAAATTTCACAATAGATAAAGTTATAATTTAATTATTTTCTACTCCTAATAATTAGGATTGAAATCAACTAAACTTTTACATATTAAATAACTTTCTTATTTGAACTACTATCTGAAAGGTCCTAATATTAGGATGTTATAATCAATTACAATTTACCTTATAGAGCTACATGGTAAAATAGGAGTGGTAATTAAGTAATATATAAAACCTAACCTACAAACTTCATATAACATATACTTTATTGAAGGTGAGGAATCCAAAAGAGTCGAAAGAATCGAATTCAATTTGACATTGATTTTGTTTTTTATACAGGCCGTGTACATTTTTCTTTTCTCTTTTTTATTTTAGAAGATAAGTTGGGCACAAATTTTATGTAAGACTTTTGTGAAAAAATAAGTAATAAATAATAGTGACTAATTTTGAGCATTTATGTAGATAAAAGTATATATCGTCTATCCTTCTTAAACTGAAGGTATAACTAGAATTCCAGTAAAATACCTATTCTAGGAGGGCCGAAAGAATTGACTAAAAAATAATTACTATAAATTTTGATATTGTTACTTAGAATTCCAGTACAATAACTCTATTATTTCTAGGATGGCTTGAAGAATTTACTTAATTTTTTGAAATAAAGTAATAATATTAATATTTAAAATTTGTAAAGAATCTAAAGTTTCAACACTTTGATCATTCCTTGTGTTGAAATTCAATAGCCACTTTAATAACTCTTCGAGTCAACATCATATACCTTAATTAAATCAGTCAAATTGATGCTCACGAGGAATTATAATATTGTGTGCTTAAGAATTATAATCTAATTCATCCTAAATATTAGTTGTTCAAGTATTTTTAGGAGTTCTCTACGTCAAGATAATTATGGGAGTTTTTACTACACGTGAACTTCCTATTTAGTTTCTTTTGCACGATTCTATCTATTTAAAAACTCTGTTTTGAGTTTTTGTATCCAAAAAAATCATTCGAGGTCCAGTGCTAAATTCCCTTTTTAACAAGCTTATAATTTTTACGGATATACATCTACTATAGCAATTCAAATTTTAGTAATCTAAAGCTTTTGGATCACCATTTATATATTTCTTTTCTTTTGTTTTCTTCACATGTATGTTCCAATACTTTTTAAAATCAAAATGAAGTTGTTGGATTCAAACTTTTGCGATACTAACTTATTCTTTTAAAATTTATGGAAATAATTCATATCGTATCACTTATTGCTTAACGAAATGAATTAATTTGTGGCTTGCCCACGAAAAAGAAAAAAAGAGCTTATCTTTTGTTATTCAATTGTCCCTATTTGTATCTTCTAGAATAAACTTGAGAATAGCTTTCTAATTTCTTTCTTTTTAAAAAGCTCTTAAATCTTTATAGTATGTTTCCTTGCTAAATTAAAAACAATATGATAATGTATAAAATTTAAGTGATGAAATTATAAAACTAGAACAAAGTTTAAGTTGAATGCATAGTTTTGACCTTTTTTTTAATTAGCTATATAGGATCAACATTAATTATTTAAGTAGTTTACACTTTTATTTATAACTCAAACACAGTCATTAATATACTTTTATATATTGCTTAAAAATACTCATGGATTTGGGATACACGCGTAACGCTTATGTGATTGCTTTAAAAAAATTACTCATTAAAACGGGGTACACACACAACACACGTATCCTAATACTAGTGTTTTAAAATGTGGCAGGTACATAAAAAGAGCAGGAGAGATGGGGTGTTGCATGGGCTACCCAAGTAGGGTGAAGCAACAAGAGCTTATATGGGCCGAAAAGGGGCCGAGGAGAGTAGTGGCGGGCCAGAGTAGCATGATGATGTCCACATCAAGAAGCCCATCTCCAATTATGGCCCATTCACTGATGGGCTCCCCTTATTCACCTTACTCCTCCTCGCCTCACCACCCTCTTCCATTGTAGCTGTAGGAACACAAGTCATTCCTGTCTGATTCTCTTTGATTTCATAAACAACACTATTTAGTTACTTTGGCATTTCTATTCATTTCTTTCTTTGTTACAAGTTGGAATACAAAATCAATTCAATTTTCTTCTTGTAGTCTGTAGCAGTGTTTTACATATGCCTCAGCGAAGCATAAGTCCCGAGGCACGGGGCGTAAGCCCCATGAGTATTTAATAATTAATATATTATAAAATAATATAATTACAGTATTATTTTTAAATAGGTAAAATTACATAAAATTTGAAGAAAACTTAATATATAAGTGTATATATATATATATATATATATATATATATATATATATATATATATATATATATATAATACGCTTCATCCCCATAAAAAACTAGTCAAAATAATCCATTATATGCTACTTACAAGCACAAGTAACTTGCATTTTGAATATTGAACTTGCTGCTATGGAGGAGAATTGAGTTTTTTTTGTATTTGCAAAAAATAAGTTAATTGTCGTTGCTTTTGGGAGATAGGAGCATACTAGCGGACAAGATAAAAAATTAGAAAAGACTATAAATTAGTAATTCTAGCAATAAAAAGGGATAAATTTAATGTTTAAGTTCCTTTTTAAAACTTTTGAGTAATTACAAGTTGACTTTTGAGAATTTGAGTATTAGATTAAGGACTTACTCAGCAATTTTGTTTTCATTTGAAAAAAGTCTCTTGGGCTTTCGCCTCACTATAAAAACGTGCATCAACATCCGGCCGTACACCCCGAATTGTTGGACGTGAAACAAAAGGATTAGCTAGTAACTACTCGTTGCTTTCTTTGTTTTTATTCTCTCTCAAAGAAGTGGATAAAACACAGTTCTAATTTCATTGTTTATTTATCTCTTAGTAATTGTTTTTAATTTACATTCTAATAAAATCTTCAGATACGTATTAGTAAGTTAGAACTATTTGATGTCGGGCATATTTTCATATATTTCGATATTAATTTACTCGCACTTTTACCGCTCTTTGGTTATATTTTATTTTATTTTTTATTTTTTTTCTCTTTGATTATTTGATATTAAATATGCCCAACTTAATTAATTATGGATTTTATATTTATTTTCGATATTAATGAATAATATAAGTACATTCAAAATGAAAATTTGGCAAGAACGAAGTTGTCAAAGCAATTGTATATTTTAAAGTTTGTGACATGCTATTGTAATAAATAAAGGAAGATGTCAAGTTAATTAAGAAGATGTTTATGAAGAAGACAAAAAACATTGTAGAAAAATAAGAGAGAAAGCTTACCTGGCAAACAGTGAAGTCATGTCTCAAGAGCACGCAGACAAAGATACGAGAAGACAAACCAAAGGAACAGTCATTAAACACGAGTTTACATAATATTTTAGCGAGGGAGAGCACACCACGGAGGCCAGAATTCATTAGATGCCATCTTTCTTCTATCAAATATAATAATTTTTATATTTTCTTCGGATGATATGTTGTTTGGCTACTATTTTTATGTGAAACTAAACTTCGTGTTCTAGGGTTGTGATTGTTATGAATATTGACGTTTATTAACTACGTATTAATTGATTCTAATTATCATCTTTGGTTATTTCTTTAATTCTAGTTTCAATTTGTGAATTATGTGGCTACTAATTTTTCCTACTATCTTAATTTGCTATGCTTGAAAAAGTCATGTTTAGATTAGAGAGGAATTAGAGAGAACTTATTTCTAAACTCGTGGCTCGGGGAAAGATTTCGCGGTTAAGATACGAATATACCTAACGGTCTTACTTAGTTGAATGTCGTATTTTCTTCGTTCATGATATATTCAATACCATAGAAATATAGGGTTGATATATTGCGGATAGACAGATAGTAATGTGGGAACATGCTATTTATATAAACGATCCGGTCAACTAGCAACCATAGTTAATTCTGATTAACAGGTATAATTACGAATTCAATAGGATTGATAAACCGACCACAAGCAGGAATCTTCATCTCCTTTGATTAATTTGATTAAAATCCAACCACAATTGCTTCTTATTAATTTAGTTACATATTTAAATTTTGTAATAGCAGTTGTAATAGAAAACCTAACACTTGATTACCTTGGAGAGTAAATTAATTTTAGTTTGCTTAGTTAATAATTACTCTAAGTCTTTGTGGGTTCGACATCTGACTTTTGAGTCACTTTATTACTTGACGACTACGTATACTTGCGTGTACTTGGGGAACCAATAAATTTTTTGAGCCGTTGCCAGGGACTTAGTTATTGATTGTTTATCTAAGTTAAGCTTTGATTATTTTTTTCTGTTCAAGTTTTTATTTTTTTTAGTTAGTATTAAATTTTTTTACATGGCAACTTTGAACGAAAAGTGGTGGAATGGTAAGTATTCTTATTTTTGTGATCCTTGTCTATATTGTAGAGGATCTCACTTATGGCAATAGTGTGAAAATATTCCCTGGAGCGAATTGTGTGCACCATCTCAATCATGTAATATTTGTGGTGGCTATTGGATTAATTGTCCTAAGTGTTGTTATTCTACCCTCAATCCCTTGTTATGATATTCTAATAATGCTTGTGAGTTTGATAGGAGTAACGAATTGGATGATGTGGAATATGATGTTCGCATTTTTTATATGCACATGAAATTATTAGAGGAATATGGAGGTCTCCGTGAGAAAATTACAAATGAGATGCAACACTTTATAGATGGAAGAGCTGAACTGAGACAAGAGATCGACCAATTTAGCAGTTCTATTCACGACTTGGAGGCGCAATTGCGTACAAAGGTAGTTGCGTCTAACGCCCAACAAAATAGTTCTGAGTTGTGTGAAACTGAAAAGGAGCTTATACGCCAAATTGAAGAGCTAATAGTGGAGAGTTAATCATTCGACCATATTTGTAACGACCCGACCGGTCATTTTACTTTCTATATCCCCGTTTTCCTACTTAAGACTTTTCGTATGTTCTTTTACTATTTTATGACTTGCGAGGATGGTTGGTTCGGGTTTAGAAGGGTTCAGATTGAAATCGGAATACTTAGTTCCTTAATAGTGGCCTAAGATGGCCAAGTTTGACTTGAGTCAACATTTTAAGTAAGACTCAGAATCGGAATTTGATGGTTCCAATATGTTCGTATGATGAGTTTGGACTTGGGCATATCTTCGGATCAAGTTTCACGTGATCCAGGAGCATTTCAGTGCTTAATGTTAAAAGTTGGCGCATTGAAGGTTTTCAAGTTCTTTAAATTTAGCTTAAAGTAGACTTTGGTATAACCGAGGTCCGTTTGGCATTCCAAACCTGGGAATAGATCCGTATGGTGATTTATGACTTGTACACAAAATTTTGCATCATTCCAAGTTGTCTAATAATTCGACGCGTTCAGAGCTAGTTGAAGAAGTTGGAAGTTCATAAGTTGATCAATTTGGTTTTGGGGTACGATACTTAGATTTGATATTGCTTTACGTGTTCCGAGGGTTCTATAAGGTCCGTATTATATTTATGGACTTGTTGGTACAGTTGGACGGGGTCCCGGGTGGCTCGGGTGAGTTTCAGACCATCCGGAGTTAAGTTCAAATTCATGACGTGTTACATCCTGTGCGTTCCAAGGTGACGTATAATGAATAATACTTGTTAATTATGATTTAAATGAAACTAAAGTCATAATATGGATATATATGATATTTGGATATAAAATATAAAGTTCGGGAAAAAATCGGATTTATGTTGCGAAAAAACCGACTAAGGATTTCCTTGTAATGAAGGTTTTTGAGCAATATATTTTGTATGTTATATGAGGTCTTCATGGGAAATATTATACACCAAATTGAAGGTCTTGAAATTTAGTTTCCAACACTCTTAACCGTTCGTTCATACGATATCCGGATAAAAAGATATAAGCGTCTGAAGAAGGACCAATGCTAGGGTGCCAAGCTAGCACATCTTTGACTTTTCAATAGTGGATATATAATTATATATATGCTTTATGTCATCCTTTTCTTCATTTTTCAAGAGACCACGGCCAAATAAGACCTATAAACTTACCCATAAGCTTTCTACAAGGGTTTAAAAAAAGATTAACATCTCGGGTACGAAATCAAGAAGCGATAACATTAGAACGATCCCTACGACGTAAGTATCATTATACCACCTCTCTTTTTCTTTGTATTTTGAGTTTTGGAAGTCACTTCATAATTAAGAAAATGCCCACTTAATGTGTTTAAGCTTTTAAATCTCAAGGAAGGTTGATAAATTCGTTTTCTAATAGTTAGGACTCACGGGACGGTGATCGGAAGCTGTGAGTTTAATTTATTCCACTTGTAGTGGACTATTTTGTAGTCCACTCATGTTGGCCTCTTGTGCTGCTGATTTATGGAGTTCGTAAGGATGAAGGACGTGGAGAAATGCCACATGTGGTAAGATAGTGGGTTGGTCGCTCGTCGTTGTAATTTAAGGCTAATTGATAACTTGTTCATTAGGTATGTTATGGTATATTTGGGATTTTTATTGTATTAATGGTCCCGAATTGTAGTTAGGTTATTTTTGAGTTGCTGATTGTATTGTGTTATTTTCTCGACTATAGTAGGATTGAGAAAGCAGTAAAATCAGGGGAAATGCTGCCCATTTTGTTACAGATTAAGTTACTTTCGTTATATAAATGAGAGAGTCATTTGTAGCTTGACAATAGCTTCACTGTCGTTGTTGTAGATTAAGGTGCAGTGAGCTGAGTTTAGCATTGTTATTCGACAGATTTCTATAACGTATGTTAAGGCTATCTCTTCTTTCCTTTTGGCATGATCCATATGATACAACGAAACGAGCAAATACACAACTTTCACAAATGACCATATTCTTAGAAGTACTAGGGTTGCCTATTTCTTGATTCCCCATATGTTCTATTATTATATCGTCTGTTCATGGGTCTCAGAAAATACATAAGTTGATAAAGTTTATTTCGTGATATTAACCGAAGACATATTGACCTTATGACACCCTGAGAGATCTTATTGACTTACTTTTTATGCATTGCATTCATTTATACATGTATATTGACCCATGACAATATGGCGTTATATACGCGTAGATTATATGTATATGGGGTATGGGGAAAGGTTATGGCATTATATACGCACCACCACCTTATCAGTTAGTATACGTTGATGATTTCTCCCACTGAGGCCAAGATGATATGATAGGATACCCTCAGAGGCTTGATGATATTGTGTACACATATACCTATGCATGATATGACATTTATACACATATGCATGACATTAAATGTTTCATTATTCACAGAGCTATTCAGACTTACAGGTTGAGTCCTTTACTGTATGTTTCTTTCATGTCTTTTATATACTGATTTTTATGTCTTACATACTCGGTACATTATTCGTACTGACGCCCCTATTGCCCGGGGACCTGCATTTCATGCCCGCAGGTGCAGGTAGATAGACTAACAGTCCCCCTTTCTTAGGATCTTTGCTCAGCGAGAGTTGGTGTGCTCCATTTGACCCGGAGCTGCTATTGGGTTTTGGTATGATATTTTTGTATACATATATGGGTATGATGGGGCCCAGTCCCATCCTTTTTACAGTTGTACACTCTATTAGAATGTTTTAGACAGCCAGTCATGTATAGTTGGATAATATGTGGTCTTGTCGGCTTCTATTTTGATATATAGTTGTCCATAGCAGCCTTGTCGGCTCGCCCTACCGTATTCTGTATATATATATATATATATATATATATATATTCTCTAATTAAGCGATGCTAAAATAGAAAACAAGAAGCTAATTTATGCTAAGGGTATGGAACTTCAAAAATAAAAATAAAAAGCTACATGAGAGTAATATAATAATGTAAAAATCATAGAGAATCCTCCACCACCACACTTAAATCATGTAATGTCCTCAATGCACAAATAAAGCCAAAAATAGTGAGGGTGGATGAAGAAACTCTCTAAAAGTCCATAGGCCAAAGCAATAGCAACTCACGAGATACTTGTACGACCCGACCAGTCATTTTATGTATTGTAATCCCGTCCCCTATTTATTATCTCTTCTATATTTATTTGTGTTTATGTGACTTGCTGAAGTGGTTGGTTTGGTTTTGGGGATGTTTCGGAGTCAGTTGGGACACTTAGTCCCAATATTGAAGGCTTAAGTTGAAAAAGTTGATCGGAGTTTGACTTTTATATAGACAACTCTGAAATTGAGTTTTTATGGTTCCAATAGTTTTATATGGTAATTTTGGACTTAGGAATATGTCCAAATATTGATTTGGAGGTCCGTAGGTTGGTTTGAGGCTTTTTGGCGAAAGATGAAGGCTTGAAAGGTTGAGACGTTTGACCGAGAGTTGACTTTGTTGATATCAGGTTCGGATTTTGGTTTCGGAAGTTAAAATAGATCTTTTGTGTCATTTGGGACTAGTGTGCAAAACTTGAGGTCATTCAGAGTTGATTTTATATGGTTCAGTATTGGTTTTAGAAGTTGGAAGTTCATTAGTTCATTAGGCTTCAATTGATGTGTAATTCGTGAATTTGGTATTATTTGATGTGATTTGAGAATTCGAGTGAGTTAGTATTGTATTTTAGGACCTTTTGGTATATTTGAATGGGGTCCTGGGTGCCTCGGGTGTGATTCAGATGGTTGGATGAACATGTTTGCACTTAGAGTGATGGATAATGGCTTCAATTCTGGTACAATCGCACCTGCGAGGGATTTGCCGTAGGTGCGATGCCACAGAAGCTACCTTTAGAGCGCATGTGTGGATAAGACTGGGTTTGGCTGGGGCTGGAGAAATACATAGGTGCGAAGGATATACTACATCTGCGAGTCCTCAGAGCCGTACATGTGGTCGTAGAAGCGGGCTAGGCTGGATTTGTGGAGAAGCGCAGATGTAAGGAATTTCTGCATTTGCGAGCCCGTAGATGCAGAAGAGTGAGCGCAGAAGGGGATCTTGATCGAAGGTTGGATTTCCGCAGATGCAGAGAGTGGACCGCAGATGCACTTGGTCAGGAGTTTAAGTAAATTCTGCAGAAGCGGTGTCGCAGGTGCGACCATATTGATTGAAGGTGCGAAATCGCTGGGCAATGTATTAAAATGAGGGTTTGAGTCATTTCTCTCATTTTAGACCTGTAGAGCTCGGCTAAGGGCGATGTTTAGAGGGATTTGGCTACAATTGAAGAGGTAAGTGAAGTTTAATCACTTTTAATGATAGATATTGATTATTACACCTATTTTATATGATTTTGAAGTGAAATTTGGAGATTTTAGACTATGTTATTAGAGAGTGAAATTTGGTGATTTGGGGGTCGATTTGTGGATAGAATTGATTGAAATAAGTATTGTTAGACTCGAAACTGAATAGGTGTTCGGAATTTATAAATTTTGTCGAGTTCTGAGGTGTGAGCCCAGGGTTGACCTTTTGGGTTGACTTTGTATATTTGATTCAAGAACTTAGCTTTATCTTATGGAATGGTTTCCTATAGCTATTATTGATGTTATTAAGTTTCTTTGGCTAGATTCGAGTCGGTCGGGGGCCGATTCGCGAGGGAAGTGTTTTTTGGAATATTGATTTGCGCGCTTTGATGTAAGTAGTATATCTAAACTTAGATTTGAGGGCATTTAACCCTGGAAACTAAGTTATATGAAAGGTATTGGGGTGACGTACGCACTAGGTGACAAATGTGTGTACGTACATCGGTGTGTTCTTGATTTGAAGTGGCTTTCAGACTATTACCGGAATTATTTTGCTTTCATACTTTATTATACCCGCATTTTCCCTACTTGCTCAATTATTTGAACTGTGATTCATGTTAGACATCATGTCTAGGCTATGTGATATTTGTTTGAGACTTGATAGAGCTATTCTTGTTGTTTTGGAGCTATTTGCCTTGTTGTACACATGTTCTCAGTCATGATGCTATATCCGTGTATGATATCTTTGTCTCAGTACTTCTTATTTGATTCCTCACACGTGTGCACCATGTCTCAGTATTGGGATAAATAATTATGATTAGCGCTTGGGCAGAATCCTCCCCTCCAGAGTCTGACATGCCAACAGTGGGCGCAGACATAATGTTTTATATACATGCTTGATGATAGGCAGTTATGTCAGGCACCCGTACAGTGCTACGTGTGAATATTATGATGGATCCAATGTGATATTGTTGATTTGACATGTAGGCATAGAGATGTACCTTCCTCATGCTAGCTGTAAATGAAATGATTTATCTGTGTTGGACTTTAACTATTATACTTGAAAGAATTCCCAAATTTCTAAAACATTAACAAGCTTAACATAATATCCTTGAGCTACATGTTTCTATTTTTTCCCTTTATATGAGTTGTTACTATTATTTAACATTGGCATTTGACTACTGTTTCTGAGCTCGTTACTGCTTTCAGCCCAAGGTTAGTGTTGTTATATATTGAGTGCATTGGGTCGGTTCTACTCATACTATACTCTGCACTTAATTGTGTAGATCCAGGTATCGGGACAAGTACCCGTAGTGAAGTTGCCTGTTGAAATAAGTATCGAGAGACGAGGTAGAACTATATTCTCGTCCGAAGTCTTGGAATCTCTTTTCTTATGTACTGTTGTCTTTATTTCAAACAGTATTGTAGTTGGTTATTTCAGACTTGTATTTCTGTATTAGAGCTCATGACTCTGCATTTACTAGTTTTTGGGGGATTTATCATGTATTGGCGGAATTATGCTATATTAAGGTTTCACACATGTTATTTCTGTCTTCTTTTTATTGTTATGGTTCATTATTGTTATGTCTTGTTTTCCTAGTAAGTTCTTTAGGTGCCATCACGACGGGTTAGGATTTTTGGGTCGTGACAATACTCAAACTTCTCCCATATATGGTCTTGTGGGGGCACGACGTGAACTTCTTTTTGTCTCCTCCTTGAGCTTATGAATTGAACCCCTAATTTGGCTTCAAGATTTTTTCTATGCTCCTCGGGAGGTGGGACAAATCTAATTGGGCCAGGTAACCAATTTCATATTCTACACTTCTTGGCCTTCAGATGAGGTATGTAATTCTGTCTCTCTGGCACAACAAATTCAAGAATGTGAGCATCTTGTTCCTCGCCCATAGGCTCCTCTAAAGGCTCAAATGACTCGATTTTCATGTCATCATCCAAATACAATGTTGAAAAATGTATGGAATGAGGACGAATGCACTCCAACTCTAGAATTGTATTACTATTTACACCCTTATATGTATATACACTAGAGTCTTCAAGTGAAATATTATCTACTTCCTCAGATGGCTCTAGTGTAATTTTCTCAAAATTGACATCATCAACTAAAATATGGTTGAATGATTGACTCTCCAGTTTTAGCTCCTCAATGTGGCGTATAAGATCCATTTTAGCTTTACACAACTCAGGACTATTTTGTTAGGCGTTAGACGCAACTACATTTGTACGCAATTGAGCCTCCAAGTCGTGAATATAACTGCCAAACTGATCGATCTCTTGTCTCAGTTAAGCTCTTTCTTCTATAAAGTGTCGCATCTCCTTTATAATTTTCGCACGGAGACCTCCATATTCCTCTAATAATTTCTTGTGCATATAAAAAATGCGAACATCATATTTCACATCATCCAATTCATTACTCCTATCAAACTCACAAGCATTATTAGAATCAGCATAGTAAAGGATTGGGGGTAGGATAACAACACTTACGATAATTACTCCAATAGCCACCACAAATATTACAGGATTGAGATGATGCACATAATTCGCTCCTAAGAATATTTTCACATTGTTGCCACAAGTGAGATCCTCTACCATATGGAAAAAGATCACAAAACAAGAATACTTACCATTCCACCACTTTTCGTTCAATGTTGCCATGCAAAAAATGTAATACTAACTAAAAAAAAAATTAAAAACTTGAACAGAAAAAACAATTAAGGGCCTGTTTGGACATAAAATTTGATGGAAGTTTTTTCCAAAAAAATTTTACTTTTTTTCGAAATCACCGTTTGTTCATAAAATTTCCAATTTTTACTTGAAGATGCATTTTGGAAATTTTCGAAAATTTTAAAAACTCCAAAAAGCCGTTTTTCAAAATTTTCACTCAAATCACTCACAAAACTTCAAAAATAACCCAAACTGAAATTTATGTCTAAACACAACTCTAAATTTCAAATACCATTTTCATTTGAAAAAATATTTTACCATTTTTTCAAATTTTACAATTCTTATGTCCAAACGCCTACTAAATCTTAACCTAGATAAACGATCAATAACTAAGTCCCCAACAACGGCGTCAAAAACTTGTTGGTTCCCCAAGTACGCAAGTATACGTAGTCGTCAAGTAATAAAGTGACTTGAAAGTCGGATGTCGAACCCACAGAGACTTAGAAAAATAATTAACTAAGCAAACTAAATTAAATTTACTGTCCAAGGTAATCAAAAGTGTTAGGTTTTCTATTACAACTACTATTACAAAATATAAACACATAACTAAATTAATAAGAAGCAATTGTGGTTGGATTTTAATCAAAGGAGTTGAAGATTCCTATTTGTGGTCGGTTTATCAATCCTATTGAATTCGTGATTATACATGTTAATCCGAATTATCTATGGTTGCTAGTTGACCAGATCGTTTATATAAATAGCATGTTCCCACATTACTATCCGTCTATCCATAATATATCAACCCAATAATCATATGGCAATGAATCTATCATGAACGAAGAAAATACGGCATTCAACTAAGCAAGACAGGTAGGTGTATTCCTATCCTAACCGCGAAATCCTTCCTTGAGCTACGGATTTAGAAACAAGCTCTCACTAATTTCTCTCTAATTTAAACATGGTTTTTTCAAGCATAGCAAAGATAGTAGGATAAATTGGTGGCCACACAATTCATAAATTGAAACTAGACTTAGAAAAATAACTAAAGATGGTAATTAGAATCAATAAAGATGTATTTAATAAATATCAATATTCATGACAGTTACAACCTTAGAACGTGAAATTTAGCTCCCCATAGACATGGTAGTCTAACACCAAATCATTTGAAGAAATATAAAAATGACTAAGTTTGATGGAAGAAAGAAGGAATCTGATGAATTCTGGCCTCCACTGTGGCTCTGTGCTCTCCCTTGGTCAAAAGTTGTATAAAAATCATGTTTAATGACTATTTATAGGTGTAAAAAAGGTCTAGATTAAATAATTAAGTCCAAGACCAACTTAATCAGTTAACTGTCCAAGGTAATCAAAAGTGTTAGTTTTTTGCGAAATTTAAACACGTAACTAAATTAATAAGAAATAATTGTGGTTGGATTTTAATCAAAGGAGATAAAGATTCCAGGGTTGTGGTCGGTTTATCAATCCTATTGAGTTCGTAATTACACTTGTTAATCCGAATTATTTATGGTTGCTAGTTGACCGGATCGTTTATATAAATAACGTATTCCCACATTACTATCCGTCTATGCACAATATATTAACCCTATATTCATATGGTATTGAATCTATCATGAATGAAAAAAATACGACATTCAATTAAGCAAGACCTTTAGGTATATTCCCATCCTAACCGCGAAATCCTTCCTCGAGTCACGGGTTTAGAAACAAGCTCTCTCTAATTCCTCTCTAATATAAACATGACTTTTTCAAGCATAGCAAATTAAGATAGTAGGAAAAATTGGTGGCCACACAATTAACAAATTGAAACTAGAATTAGAGAAACAACCAAAGATGAAAATTAAAATCAATAAAGACGTAGTTAATAAACGTCAATATTCATGACAACTACAATCCTAGAACGCGAAATTTAGCTCCATATAGACATGGTAGCCAAACAACATATCATACGAAAAAATATAAAAATTACTAAGTTTGATGGAAGAAAGTTTGATGGGGGCTCTGTGCTCTCCCTTGGTCAAAAGTTTTGTAAAATCGTGTTTAATGACTGTTTATAGGTATAGGAAAAATCCCTAGATGTTATAACCAAGTCCAAAACCAAAAAGAAAGATAAAATAACTTCGGACCCGGACCCGGACCCGCGCCTCGCGCATAAAATTTGCTGCGCCAACAGTGTGTAACGCGAGGCAGAACCCCGCGTTGGATGAAGAGTCGCGAGGCTTGTGGCAGAGGAGTTTGGTCCGCGTTGCAACTGCTTGTCTTCATGCTCTTGAGACATGACTTCACTGTTTGCCAAGTAAGCTTTCTCTCTTATTTTTCTACAATGTCTTTTGTCTTCTTCATAAACATCTTCTTAATTAACTTGACATCTTCCTTTATTTATTACAATAGAGTCATAACTTTAAAATATACAACTGCTTTGACAACTTCATTCTTCGGTTTTCTCGCTCGTTAATTTTGCCAAATTTTCATTTCCAGTGTACCTATGTTATTCATTAATACCCAAATATGTATAAAACCTCATAATCAAGTTAACTTCTGCATATTCAATAATAAATATAATCAAAGAACTGCAAAAAATGCGAGTAAATTAATATTGAAATATATGAAAATGCGCCCAACATCACCATCTCACACTTAAACCTTTGTTCGTCCTCGAACAAATCACACAATTATAATAGACGAAACATAATTAAGCTCCTACCAATCAAAGTACATTATACCTATAACCATGGTTGATAGCAACAATTAAACTCTAGCATATGCATTCAATACACTCTTCCCTTTTGTAACGACCCGACCGGTCGTTTTAAGCATTTGCACTTCGCTCAGTAGTTTACGGGCGTGCGTAGCTCCGTATGATATATTTTGATTTGTGTGAATCGTCGGTTTTGGTTTTCAGGTTATTCGGGACTGATTTGGAAGAATGATTCTCAACTAGGGAGCTTAAAATTTGAAAGAGTTGACCAAGTTTGACTTTATAGCATTTGACCTCGGATTAGAATTTTGATGGTTTCGTTAGCTCCGTTGGGTGATTTTAGACTTAAGAGCGTGTCCGGATTGTGATTTGGAGGTCCGTGGTTGAATTAGGTTCGAAATGGCGAAAGTTGAAATTTTGAAAAGTTTGACCGGGAGTAGACTTTTTGATATCGGGGTCGGATTCCGATTTCGGAAGTTGGAGCAGGTCTGTAATATCAAATGTAACTTGTGTGCAAAATTTGAGGTTAATCGGACGGGATTTGATAGGTTTCAATATCAGTTGTGGAAGTTTGAAGTTTTAAATTTCATTGATTTCGAGCTGAGATGTGATTCGTCATTTTGATGTTGTTATATGTGTTTTGAGGCCTCGAGTAGGTCCGTATTATGTTATGGAACTGGTTGGCATGTTCGGACGGAGTCCTGAGGGACTCGGGTGAGTTTCGGACGAGATTCAGATCATTTTATTGCATTTTTGGATTTTTGCTAAGCTGCTGGTTCTGGTGTGATCGCACTTGCGAATGGTTTGGACAGGTGCGATGGCCACAGAAGAGACAAAGGCGTCGCAGATGCGAGATGAGAGCTGGATGAGGAGGCCCACAGAAGCGGAGAAAAGGGCGCAGGTGCGGATGCGCAGGTGTGTCGAGTGAAAGCGTAGGTGCGAGTGTCCTCGCAGATGTGGAGTTTGATACCGCAGGTGCGGGGGTTGCTGGGCAAGGCCATTTTTAGCAGATGTGATGTTTTTCCGCAAAAGCGGTGGTCGCAGGTGCGATGAATTGTCAACAAATGCGGAATCGCTAGGCAGAAGCTATATTATCGAGGGTTTTGGCTCTTTCTTCAATTTAGGAGCTATGGAGCTCGGATTGAGACAATATTTGGAGCAATTATCATCACAAGGATTGTGGTAAGTGTTGTCTACTCGGTTTTGGTTATATTTCATGAATCTACCTTCGTTTTTGGTAATTGGATTGTGAATTTTAAAGAGAAAATTAGGAGTTTTGGCCTAAAGTTTCATAATATAAATTTTTGAGTTTTGAACATCGAATTGGAGTCGGATTTGAGTGAAACTAGTATGGTTGGACTCATAATTGAATGGGTTGTCGGACTTTGTGAGATTTGTTGGGTTCCGAGGCACAGGCCCGAGTGTGATTTTTTGCCAGTTTTGGGTTTTGATTAAGGATTCGATCTTTATCATTTGGAATTGTTTTCTTGGGCTTTATTTGATGTATTTGAGTTACTTTTGGCTAGTTTTGAGCCATTCAGAGGTCGCTACGCGCGAGATGGCATTCTTGGAGCATCGCTTCCCTTGCTCGGCATTGGTATTGGCTTGTTCGAGGTAAGTAACTCTTCTAAACATAGTGTTGAGGGTATGAAACCCCGAAATACGTGTTATGTGATTGGTATTGAGGTGACGCACATGCTAGGTGACGAGCGTGTGGACGTGCACCAAGTGAATTGGGACTCTATTGTTTTCGTGGCACTGTATAGTAGTCCTATTTTGTTAATATCCATGTTTTCACCATGCGATAAAGTAAATGAACTGTCAATCATGCTAGATATCATGTTTAGGCTTTATGTCGATACTATTGGGACCCATAGCGGTCGTTTCTTGCTGTCATTTCACTGATTTCATTGATATTTCATACTCAGTCATATTCATGCATTCATATCATATATCAGTCTCAGTTGTTATTTATTGATACATCATATCAGTGTTGTCGGGCTAGTTTCATGATATTGTGAGCTCGTGAGTGAGACTGGAGAGATTGATGACTGAGTGATGCCGGGGCCTGTTTGTGAGGATATTGATACTATAGCACATGAGTTGTCCGTGCCGATCTAGATATTGATATTATAGCACGTAAGTTGTCCATGCAGCACGTGATTTATCCGTGAGGATTATAGCGCTTGAGCTGTAGGAGCCCCTCTTGAGTCTGCACACCCCCAGTGAGCACAGTCGACTATTGGATCGGGCTGCACGCCGTAATGAGTATTGTACAACGATGAGTGATTGAGTGTGCTAAGCATTGAGCATAGTGAGAGAGGATGCGAGACAATGAGATTGAGTCCTATGAGAGTGTGAGTATACGAGCTCATCATCGAGATGCATTGCATTTGATATGCGTACTTGAGATACATGCATAAAGATGTATTTTCTTCTGCTACCCAGTTTTGGAACATTTATGATTTTACCTGTATCTTGACATGTAGGTATAGAGACGTACTTTCCTCATGCTATCTGAAAATGAAACATCTTACTTATTGTTGAAAGGATTCTTTTTGGGAAAAATCACAGTTTTCAAACTTACTCGTATTGTGGCATATTCGGTAAAAGATTTGAGTTTTCATTAAGATGCCTCTTTTATTACCTGTACTATGCTGCTATAAACTGTTGTGGAATATTGGTATTGTACCCGACCTTGTGTTAGCTCGTCACTACTTTCAACCTAAGGTTAGGTTTGTTACTTACTGAGTACATGGGGTCAGTTGTACTCATACTACACTTCTGCACCTTGTGTGCAGATGTTGGCTGCTGATGTTGCTGTGATAGATGGGAGCTGGATTGAAGATGTACCTGCGTCCCGGTTGTAGCTGCCTCTTGTTCATGGTATCCTAGATCTATAAAACTCTGTCTATGTACTTTTTAAATAGACGATGTATTTATTTCATTTTCGCTTTGTGAATTCTATTTTTAGAAGCTCATGATTTGTACTACCAGTCGTTAGGAAATGTATAAAATTCAGTAAATTACTATCGTTTATTTGTCTTGTTAATATCATTGGAATCGGATAGTTACTAGTTAGCTTACCTAGCGGGTTGGGTTTGGTGCCATAACGACTAGTGGATTTGGGGTCGTGACAAGTTAGTATCAGAGCTCTAGGTTCATAGGTTCTACAAGTCATGAGCAAGTGCCTAGTAGAGTCTTGTGGATCGGTATGATAACGTCCATACCTATATTCGAGAGGCTACAGGACATTTAGGATATACTTCCCATCTTTCTTTCCTTATCGTGCGACATTGATTCAGTTTGAAGCATAACTCTTTGAATTCCTTCCATGCACTCCATGGTTGAGGTGCGAGATGTGATTTTGGCATGCTGATGATGGGCCAGTCTGGAGGACTTGAGGCCGGGTTTTGACGGTAGCTTGAGCACGGAGATTTCGATTGTGTGAGCACGTGCTTTTGGGACTTATAGGTTCGTTGGTGTCCCTATTAGTGTAATTTGTGATTGGATGACTATGTGGTGAGTATGATGAGACTGCGAGATGTGTTTATATTGTTTGAATGTGACGAGAAGAGTTTACTTGAGATGTAGCAAGGACTATGGGGTGTCTGATTTCTGTCTTGATTAGGCGTATGGTCTCGAGTCATGGGTGTGTTGAGGGATCTCCCATGTTGTTTAGTTGTGAAGTGAAGTAGATTCTCATGTCTTGTTGATGAGTTCAGAATCAAGAAGATTAAGTGATTGCGTAGTAGTCGTGACTGTGGAAGGGTGTATAGAGATGTCATTTTGAGGCAAGGCAGATGGGTTATCCCTTGCGAGGTGTTCTGAGGTTGTGTGACCCCTAAGATGTTTTGTAGAGAGTTCTCTTTTACTAGTGAATGATATATGTTGCAATCTGAGTTTGGATCACTTGTGGAAGTTGGCTTAACCATCACAAGGGTGAATGCGAGACTTGCAGATAATGTGAAGTATTAGATGGTTTGCGTTACAGGAGCTCAGGAAGGATTTGGTTGAATCTCACTGCGGTATTATGGCAGTAATAGAGTATGGGCATTGTGAGTTGTGTGTCTTGATCTATGACTTTGAGCCAAGTGGGGGAGTCAGCTATCGATACGTTGATTGCAAGATTATGTGTTGTATTGGTTTCGGTTTGAGGTATACAAGTGAATCAGCTATGACTGCAGGGGTTGAGATTGAGGATGACTCAAGTAAGGAAATTTCTGGATACGGGTTGTATTACACTCTATGGGTATATGGGAATTATGGAGTAATTGAGTGGTTATTCACGAAGGATGTAGTGTACATGGAATAGGAAATTGCTCGGTTGCTTAGGAGTGTGGGTTACTCCCTTGGTTTATGGTGTGCTAATGGGGCATAGGTCATTTGTTCGGTTTAATTGAGATTTGAGTAGAGTGGATGAATCTCGAGAATGGTTCTGATGGATTCAAGATTTATACGTAGCGATTTGGAATTTTCAAGATTTTTATATGGCTAGAAACTGAGAGTTACATTGGATGGTGTCGAGACTTGTGGCATTTTTATACCGTTGTGGATTATGTATTTCAGCATCAAGAAGGTGAAGGAAACAGTTTTAGGTTCACATAAGGTCTCCTTAGAGTGGGTGTCACGGTTGTGGTGCTTTGGGTGCTTAAAAGGGAAGTCAACGGCTTATGGGCCGTAGGGCGTTGTGGTTTTATACTAGGGTCTCTTGTGTGGTGAGTTTTGGTTGACGATCGTGGTATTATGGCGAGGATAACTAACAATTTGAAGGTAATTCGGAAAGAACTAGAAGAGTTAGGACAACTTGGTAGTAGGTTGGATAAGAATAGTAATGGATATGATCGATTCTTTGGGTACTTATGATGTGGCTAGTCTCCACAGGTGTTTTATGGCAATGCTCTTGGGTTTTGGCTACTTGCATGGATGGGTTGCGTTAGAGAGATTCGGTTCTGATAGGTTGGTTATGTGCAAATGGGCTTTGAAGAGTTCTCAATGGTTTCTACCACGGTTCGAGGAGTATATTTCCTACTGGCGTGAGGAGCATGTGGTGTATAGTGAATTTCTCCTGGATGAAATCAAATGGAAGGTCCTTGGCTAATTGAGTATGTAGTTGCTTGTGACTCGGAGTGGACTATGAAGTTCTCGTACTTTTCTTATGATGGCATGGTATATGCGGTGTGTTGTGTGGGATTGAGATTTACGTGAGAGGGATCATAATATTATTTTGGAAGGGAAGGTCATAAAATTCGTAGGCAGCATGGACGGTTTCAGATGACTAGGTAAATGATATTACTATTTGGTATGGCTTGATGAGAGTATACATTTCCGAAGGGGCAATGTGTTTTGATGTATGGATACTTCACTGGTACTGCGTCACTCTCCTGGTTGATCGACTGCTGATATTTAAATTTTGCTAGGTGGCACTGAAGAATTTTAGAAGTATTCCTCGTGGGATGATCGTGTATGAGAGATGTGTTAGACATTCTGGCAGTGGAGTTGGGATCAGATATGGTGATTCGTGTGTTCTATAGATTTGGAGAATGGGAATTCTCAAGAGCAGATTGTATCATGGTTGTGGACTGTGAAGTCATGGCCGAAGCTAGCCAGATGATAGTATGTGTTATGATTCAGTCAATTGTAGCTTTCAGAGGTTTATTTATCTATTTGTGGGTGCCTGGAGTTGATTTTGGGGTCCATTGGTAGTCCCAATTAGGATGTGTATTCTACACCGAGTTGGATTGGTTGGCTCCATAATGTTGTTGTTGAAGGATGTGTCATTCGATTATTGCTGAGCTTATTCGTGTTTTGGAAATTTCTGTGAGTTACTCTTCTATGCTACGAGGAGTTGTGATTCGTTAGTTTTAGGCACACATGGTGCGGTTCTATTGTGGTCTTATAGCGGAATTTGAGCGACATGAATAGTTGGGTATTGCATGATTGAGGGCGTATTGGTTATGTTCTTTCAGGTTTTGTGTGGCATTGTGTCATCTGCTTCTCCGTGGTTATGGTAATGCACTTTGGGTACTTGATGTCGAATTTTCCGTGGCTATTGATTTTGAGCAGGGTGGCTCGAGGTATATGATATGTATCAGTGTTTGGATGGAGTCGCACATGGCAACAGAGTTATGTTGAGGTAAGATCCCTTGTGTTAGATTCATGTGTTTTGGTCATACGATGGGTGATAGGTTCTTAGCATTGCGTTGTGGTGGTACTTGTTGAGCTTGCGGGACAGTTCTCCCGTCTGAGTCAGTTGTTTTTCATGATTCAGTATATTTGAAATGTTGCTTATTGGTGCACGGATTGCACGGGTTGTGGATTTAAATTGTATTGATGTGTCATGTCACTAGAGTGGTCATGTTGGATGAGATGAGGTCATTGAACCTAGAATGGATACTATCAGAATTGATTACAGCATGGTTGGAAGGATAATATCGAAAGTCAGCTTAGAAATTTGCTATAGTTCTTGTCGAAGGAGAGGGAATTTCGTGACTGGTTGATCTGATGAATGGTTATGAGTTTCTGAGTGTTCCTTTCATCATCGGTAGTGTACGAAGGTTTCAGAATGGAGTCTAGTTTGATATGAGGTTTATTACCGACACTGGGTTGTTTTGAGCAGCTATTGTGATTAGAAATCATTGCTACAAGTATCTGTGTTATGCGATATATCATGCGATTGTATATTGGATTATGGTTGCGGCCTGGTACAACTTGTTCAGACTTATACAGGGTGTAGGTTGCGAGATTCAGATCTTATAAGAAATTCCGGATGTTGGAAATTGGATTCTAAGGCTTGTGGGCTAGGTTGAATTGAGAAATTTCAGTTATGTTGTGTTATCAGAACTGTATGGGATAGGGTGATGTGGGATCACCCCCGGATATATGCATGGTAAGGTTACACGGCGGTTTGATGGTTTTGGGAACAACTCTTGGCACTTTCGAGGACGAATGTATGTTTAAGTGGGGGAGAATGTAATAACCCGACTGGTCGTTTTGAGTATTTGCACTTTGTTCGATAGTTTACGGGTGTGAGTAGCTCTGTATGATGTATTTTGATTTGTGTGAATCATCGATTTTGGTTTTCAGGTTATTCGGGAGTGATTTGGAAGAATGATTCTCAACTAAGGAGCTTTAAATTTGAAAGAGTTGACCAAGTTTGACTTTTTAGCATTTGACCTCGGATTGGAATTTT
Source organism: Nicotiana tomentosiformis (assembly GCF_000390325.3). Classification (NCBI taxonomy): domain Eukaryota; kingdom Viridiplantae; phylum Streptophyta; class Magnoliopsida; order Solanales; family Solanaceae; genus Nicotiana; species Nicotiana tomentosiformis. The sequence goes on from NC_090818.1 coordinate 87,344,778, forward strand.
GGTGGTTCCGTTAGCTCCGTTGGGTTATTTTGGACTTAGGAGCGCGTCCAGATTGTAATTTGGAGGTCCGTGGTTGAATTTGGTTTGAAATGGCGAAAGTTGAAATTTTGAAAAGTTTGACCGGGAGTGGACTTTTTGATATCGGGGTCGGATTCTGATTCCGGAAGTTGGAGCAGGTCTATAATATCGAATGTGGCTTGTGTGCAAAACTTGAGGTTAATCGGACAGGATTTGATAGGTTTCGGCATCGGTTGTGGAAGTTTGAAGTTTCAAAGTTCATTGATTTCAAGTTGAGTTGTGATTCGTCATTTTGATGTTGTTAAGTGTGTTTTGAGGCCTCGAGTAGGTTCGTATTATGTTATGGAACTAATGGGCATGTAAGGACGAGGTCCCGAGGGGCTCGAGTGAGTTTCGGACGAGGTTCGGATCATTTTATTGCATTTTTGGATTTTTACTAAGTTGTTGGTTCTAGTGTGAACGCACATGCGGCTGGTTTGCACTGGTGCAATGGCCGCAGAAGCAACAAAGGCGTCGCAGATGCGAGATGAGAGCTGGATGAGGAGGCCCGTAAAAGCGGAGAAAAGGGCGCAGGTGCGTCGAGTGGAAGTGTAGGTTCGAGTGTCTTCGCAGATGCGGAGTTTGATACCATAGGTGCGGGGGTTGCTGGGCAAGGCCATTTTTCGCAGATGCGATGTTTTTCCGCAAAAGCGGTGGTCGCAGGTGCGACGAATTGTCCGCATATGCGGAATTGCTGGGCAAAAGCTATTTTATCGAGGGTTTTGGTTCCTTTTTCATTTTGGGAGCTATGGAGCTCGGATTGAGATGATATTTGAAGCAATTTTCATCACAAGGATTGGGTAAGTGTTCTCTACTCGGTTTTGGTTATATTTCATGAATCTACCTTCGCTTTTTGTAATTGGATTGTGAATTTTAAAGAGGAAATTGGGGGTTTGGCCTAAAGTTTCATAATATGAATTTTTGAGTTTTGAACATCGAATTGGAGTCGGATTTGAGTGAAACTAGTATGGTTGGACTCGTAATTGAATGGGTTTGTCAGATTTTGTGTGATTTGTTGGGTTCCGAGATACGGGCCCGGGTGTGATTTTTGGCCGGTTTTGGGTTTTGATTAAGGATTCGATCTTTATCATTTGGAATTGTTTCCTTGGGCTTTATTTGATGTATTTGAGTTTCTTTTGGCTAGTTTTGAGCCGTTCGCGCATGCTGGCATATTTGGAGCATCGCCTGGCTTGCTCGGCATTGGTATTGGCTTGTTCGAGGTAAGTAACTCTTCTAAACTTAGTGTTGAGGGTATGAAACCCCGAAATACGTGTTATGTGATTGGTATTGAGGTGACGCACATGCTAGGTGATGGGCATGTGGGCGTGCACCAAGTGAATTGGGACTCTGTTGTTTTCATGGCACTGTATAGTAGTCCTATTTTGTTAATATCCATGTTTTCACCATTCGATAAAGTAAATGAGCTGTCAATCATGCTAGATATTATGTTTAGGCTTTATGCTGATACTGTTGGGACCCATAATGGTCATTTCTTGCTATCATTTCGCTGATTTCATTGATATTTCATACTCAGTTATATTCATGCATTCATATCATATCTCAGTCTCAGTTGTTATTTATTGATACATTATATCAGTATTGTCGGGCTAGTTTCATGACATTGTGAGCCCGGGAGTGAGACTGGAGAGATTGATGACTGAGTGAGGCCGGGGGCATGTTTGTGAGGATATTGTTACTATAATACGTGAGTTGTCCATGCAGCACATGAGTTGTCCGTGCGGATTCAGATATTGATACTATAGCACGTGAGTTGTCCGTGCGGATCCAAATATTGATATTATGGTACGTGAGTTGTCCGAGAAGCATGTGAGTTGTCCGTGCGGATTATAGCGCTTGGGCTGTAGGAGCCCCTCCGGAGTGTGCACACCCCCCGTGAGTGCAATCGACTATAAATATGTGGATCGGGCTGCACGCCGCAGCGAGTATTGTATAGCGCTTAGTGATTGAGTGTGCTGAGCATTGAGCATTGAGCATAGTGAGAGAGGATGTGAGACAGTGAGATTGAGTACTATGAGAGTGTGAGTATACGAGCTCATCATCGAGATGCATTGAATTTGATATGCGTACTTGAGATACATCCGTAGAGATGCATTTCCTTTTGCTACCCAATTTTGGGACATTTATGATTTTTTCTGTATCTTGACATGTAGCCATAGAGACGTACTTTCCTCATGCTATCTGAAAATGAAACATATTACTTATTGTTGAAAAGATTTTTTTTTGGGAAAAATCACAGTTTCAAACTTACTCGTATTGTGGCATATTCGGTAAAAGATTTGAGTTTTCATTGAGATACCTCTTTTATTACCCGTATTATGCTATTATGAACTATTGTGGAATTTTGGTATTGTACCTGACCTTGTGTTAGCTCGTCACTACTTTCAACCTAAGGTTAGGTTTGTTACTTACTAAGTACATGGGATTGGTTGTACTCATACTACACTTCTACACCTTGCGTGCAGATGTTGGCTGCTGATGTTGCTATGATCGATGGGAGCTGGATTGAAGATGTACCTGCGCCCCGGTTGTAGCTGTCTCTTGTTCATGGTAGCCTTAGATCTATAAAACTCTGTCTATGTACTTTTCAAACAGACGATGTATTTATTTCATTTCCGCTTTGTGAATTCTATTCTTAGAAGCTCATGATTTGTACTACCAGTCCTTGGAAAATGTATAATATTCAGTAAATTACTATCGTTTATTTGTCTTTTTAATATCATTGGAATCAGATAGTTACTAGTTGGCCTACCTAGCGGGTTGGTTAGGTGCTATCATGACTAGTGGATTTGGGGTCGTGACACCTTTAACTTATGCCATACTTCAAAAATATTTACAACAAAGACAATATGCTCACAACAATCCTAGCCTCAAAAACTAACTCAATGTTACACTTCAATTATGGCTTGAACACACAACATCGTAAAGAAGTCAAAGAATGTTACCTATCCCTCACGGAACCATGCAGCACCTGCGGCACAAAGTGCACATGTGCGATTGCACCAGACTCAACAGTGGTTCAGCACTCAACCAAGTCCAAAAATAATCTGATTCACACTCGGGACCCCCGGACCTTGTCCGAATATACCAACAAGTTCCAAAACATATAGCGAACTTACTTGAGGCCTAAAATCACATCAAACAATATCGATTCTACAAATTGCAACCCAATTCGAATCTATGGAAACCATGAACATCCAACTTCCAAAACTAACGTCGATTCATACCAAACCAACTCCGATTGACCTCAAATTTTGCACACATGTTATAAATGACACAACAGACCTATTCCAACTTCCGGAATCAGAATCCGACCCCGATATCAATAAAATCAACTCCCAGTCAAACTTCTCAACCTTCCAAACCTTCAACTTTCTAACTTTTGCCAATTCAAGCCAAAACGACCTACGGAACTCCAAATCTACATCCGAACACTCTCCTAAGTCCAAATCACCATACGATGCTGTTGAAATCGTCAAATCTCTATTCCGGAGTCGTCTACACAAAAGTGAAACTCCAGTCAACTCTTTCAACTTAAGCTTCCAACTTTGGGACTAAGTGTCCCATTTCACTTCGAAACTCACCCGCAACCAAAACCAACTAAGCTAGCAAGTCGCATAACCACAATATAACATAGAGGAGGCAATAAATAGAGGAACGGGGCTAAAATACTCAAAATGATCGATCAGGTCGTTACATCATCCCCCTCTTAAACAAACATTTATCCTCGAACGAGTATAGAGACATACATGAAGTGGTGAAAAGATGAGGATAACGGCTACGCATATCATGCTTGGTCTCCCAAGTCGCCTCCTCTATCGATTGACCTCTCCACTGAACCTTTACTGAAGTAATGCTCTTTGACCTCAACTTTCAGACCCGCCTGTCAAAAATGGCCACCGGCTCCTCAACATAAGACAAATCCCTGTCCAATTGGATTGAGCTGAAATCTAAAACATGGGACGGATCACCGTAATACTTCCGGAGAATGGAAACATGGAACACCAGATGAACTGCAGATAGACTAGGTGGCAATGCAAGCTTGTAGGCCACCTCACCAATCTTCTCAAGGATCTCAAAAGGTCCGATATACCTAGGGCTCAACTTGCCCTTCTTTCCAAACCTCATCACACCCTTCATGGATGAAACCCGGAGCAAGACTCATTCTCCAACCATGAATGAAACATCACGAACCTTCCGATCCGCATAACTATTCAGTCTAGATTGGGTTGTACGAAGCCGATCCTAGATCAACTTGACCTTCTCCAAGGCATATCAAACCAAATTTGTACCTAACAACTTAGCCTCTCCCAGCTCAAACGAACCAATTGGGGAATGACATTGTCTCCTATATAGGGCCTCATATGGAGCCATCTGAATACTCGATTGGTAGCAGTTGTTGTAGGCAAACTCCGCAAGCTGAAAAAACTACTCCCAAGAACCCACGAACTCCATAACACAGGCACGAAGTATATCCTCCAATATCTGAATGGTGCGCTCAGACTGTCCGTCCGTCTGGGGGTGGAATATTGTACTCAACTCAACCCGTGTGCCTAATTCATATTGTACGGCTCTCCAGAAAAATGATGTAAACTGTGTGCCCTGGTCAGAGATGATGGATACCGGCACGCCATAAATTCATACAATCTCGCGGATATAAATTTGAGCCAGCTGCTCTGAAGATTAGGTAGTCACCACCATAATAAAATGAATCGACTTGGTCAACCTATCCACAATCACCCACACAACGTCAAACTTCATTTGAGTCTGTGGGAGCCCAACAACGAATCCATGGTAACTCGCTCCCATTTCCACTCGGGAATCTCTAGTCTCTGAAGCAACCCACCTGGCCTTTGTTTCTCATACTTCATCTGCGAACAATTTAGGCACCGAGTTTCATACTCTACTATGTCCTTCTTCATTCTCCTCCACCAATAGTGCTGCCTCAAATTCTGATACATCTTAGCAGTGCCCGGATGAATAAAGCACCGCAAACTGTGGGCCTCCTAAAGAATCAACTCCCGTAACCCATCCATATTGGGCACACATAATTGGCCCTGCATCCGCAATAAATCATTATCTCCGATAGAAACCTCCTTGGCATCGACGTGTTGTACCATGTCCTTAAGTACAAGCAAATAAGGGTTGTCATACCGAAGCTCTCTAATGCGATCATATAAAGAAGACTGAGAAACCACGCAAGTCAGAACCTGACTGGGACCCGAAACATCCAATCTAACAAACTGGTTGGCCAAGGCCTAAACATCCATTGCTAATGGCCTCTCAGCTGCCAGTAGATATGTTAAACTGCCCAAGCTCTCAGCCTTTAGACTTAAGACATCGGCCATCACATTGGCCTTCCCAGAGTGATATAAAATGGTGATATCATAGTCCTTAAGTAACTCTAACCATCTCTGCTGCCGCAAGTTAAGCTCCTTCTGTTTGAACAGATGTTGTAGACTCCGGTGGTTAGCATAGACCTCACAAGGGACACCGTACAAATAGTGTCGCCAAATCTTTAAGGCATGAACATTAGCTGCTAACTCTAAGTCGTGTATAGGATAATTCTTTTGATGAACCTTCAGTTGTCTATATGCGTAGGCAATCACCCTACCGTCTTGCATCAACATCGCGCCAATACCAACACGTGACGCATCACAATACACAGTGTAAGACCCCGAACCCATAGGCAACACCAACACTGAGGTTGTAGTCAAAGCAGTCTTGAGCTTCTAAAAGCTCTCCTCACTCTTCTCGGACCATCTGAAAGGAGCACCCTTCTGGGTCAATCTGGTTATGGGTGCATCAATAGATGAGAAACCCTCTATGAAACAATGGTAATACGCGGGTCTCAGTAGCTGAAGACGGTCTGGGCCAATACTGCATTGCTTCAATCTTCTTCGGATCTACCTTGATCCCTTCACTTGACACCACATGACCCAAAAACGCCACCGAATCAAGCCAGAATTCACACTTTGAGAATTTTGCATACAACTTATTTTCCCTCAAGGTCTAGAGCACAATACTCAAATGTTGCTCATGATCCTACCGGATACAGCAGTACACCAAGATGTCATCAATAAACACAATGACAAATGAATCAAGATAGGATTGGAATACACTGTTCATCAAGTGCATGAATGTTGCTGGGGCATTAGTCAGCCTAAATGACATCACAGGGAAATCTTAGTGGCCATACCGAGTCTTAAAAGTTGTCTTCGGAATATCCGGATCCCGAACCTTTAGCTGGTGATAACCTAACAGTAAATCAATCTTGGAGAACACTCTAGCACCCTGTAGCTGATCAAATAAGTTATCAATATGCAGCAATGGATACATGTTCTTCACTGTAACCTTTTTCAACTGCCGATAGTCAATACACATGCGCATAGAACCATCCTCTTTCTACACAAACAAAACCGGAGCACCCCAATGTGACACACTAGGCCGAATGAAACCCTTATCAAGCAACTCTTACAACTTCTTCTTTAACTCCTTCAACTCCGCTAGGGCCATACGATATGGTAGAATAGAAATGGGCTGAGTGCCCGGCAACAAGTCAATGCCAAAATCGATATCTCTATCGGGCGGCATGCCAGGAAGATCTGCCGGAAACACATCTGGGTAGTCTCTCACTCTCGGGACTGACTCAACGGTAGGAGTATCAACACGGACATCTCTCACAAAGGCTATATATGCATCACACCCCTTCTCAACCATCCACTCTGCCTTAAGGAAGGACACAACCCTGCTAGGAACATAATCCAAAGTACCCCTCCACTCCAATCACGGTAAACCTGGCATAGCCAATGTCGCCGTCTTGGCATGACAATCAAGAATAACATGATAGAGTGACAACCAGTCCATGCCAAAAATAACATCAAAGTCTACCATACTAAGCAACAATAGATCAACTCTGGTCTCAAAACCACCAATAACGACTAAACACGATCGATACACACGGTCAACAATAATAGAATCTCCCACAGGCGTGGACACATAAATAGGAGAACTTAAAGAATCATGAGATATACTCAAATACATAGCAAAGTAAGATACATATGAATAAGTAGAGCATGGATCAAATAAGATTGATGCATCTCTATGACAAACCAACAATACTAGTGATAACTGTGTCTGATGATATTGCCTCCTTTATACCCGAAAAAGCATAAAATATGGCATGGCCTCCCCCTTTAGGGCGACCCTTACCCGCTTGACCTCCACCCCTAGCTGGTTGTGCAGGTGGAGCGACAACTGGAGCAGTAACCACGGCCTGAGAAGTCTGGGGACCCTGTGCAATATGTGCAGCCTGAGTAGTCGGTGGAGGTGCACCCCTCTTGAGTCTAAGGCAGTCCCTCACCATATGACGAGTATCAGCACAATCAAAACAAGATCTTGGAGGACGTGGCTGCTGAAACTGGCTCGGTATAGGCTGGACTGACAACTGAAAGCACCCCGTGCAGGAGGTGCACTAGACATTGCCGGTGCATAATGGGAAACCTGAGACCTAGGAGTAGCCGGAGTACCATTGGAAGCTGGAAGTGCTGAATGAACTGGATGGCTCACATAGACTCTACCATGACGGGCTGCAACGGGGGCACATGCACCACTATATTCGCTAGAATCTCGAGGCCTCTTGGCCTCCCTGTCCTCTCTCTCCAGGCCCCGCATACCCTCCAATCTCCGTGCGATCTCTATCACCTGCTGATATAGGCTATCTGTTTCCAACTCTCGAGCCATGCTAAATCTAATACCATAGTTGAGTACCTCGATAAATAGACGGACTCACTCTATGATTGTGGAAATCAAGGCAGGTGCATGTCTGGACAACTCAATGAATCTGACAGCATAGTCTAACACGTTCATAGCATCCTGGCGCAGCTACTCAAACTTCACGCGCCATGCATCCTGAAGGCTCTGGGGAACAAACTCTCTCAAGAAAATCTCTGAAAGCTGAGCTCATGTGAGTGAAGCGGTATCGGTTGGGCTACCTTCCTCATAAGCCCACCACCACTGATATGCTGGTCCCGACAGCTGAAATGTAGTAAAAGCAACCTCACTCGTCTCCACAATACCCACGGTGTGGAGAATACGATGGAAATTCTCAAGAAAACCCTATGCATCCTATGTAGCTAGGCCGATGAAAGTAAGATGGTGGTACTTTTTGTACCTCTCAAGTCTGCGCAGCTCCTTATGCTACTACCGTGTCCTCAGGCTGAAGTGGGACAACCGACTGAACTGGTGTAACCTATGGGACCTAGCCAACATGGACCAACTTCTTTCGGGTACGATCCTCGGGAGTCTAAGCTCCCACCCCAGCCTGAGATATGGTTGATACAAGTGGAATAAACCCCGTATGAGCTAGAGCACCAAACATGCTCAAGAACTGTGCGAGGGTCTCGTGAAGTGCAAGGGTTGAATCAGGCGCCTGGCCCCCAATTGGAGCTATTGGTGGCTTGTCTCTCACAGCTCAGGCAAGTGCTCTGGCTGCACCACGTGCCTCTCCTCAGCCTCTGCCCCGGCCCTGGCCCCGACCTCTCGCGACTCTAGCAGGGGGCACGGGTGTCTGATCGTCTAATCCAGCGGCGCGTGTCCTCACTATCTATGAGAGAATAGAAAGACAAAAATTTAGAATTTCGAAATCAACAAATTTTCACGATAAGGAATCAAAGAAGTGATGTTTCCTAACAATTCCATATCCTTTCGAAGATAAGTACAGACGTCTCCATACCGATCCGCAAGACTCTACTAAACATGCTCATGTCTCACAACACCTATGAACCTAGAGCTATGATACCAACTTGTCACGACCCCAATCTCCCTCTATAGGATGTCGTGATGGCACCTAGTCTTTAAGACTAGGTAAGACTAACATACATGAAGAATTAACATAAATAATAATAAAACTTCCAATTAAACAAATAGCTATCATAAGAAGGACTTCATAATACAACTGAATATAACACCCAAAATCCAGTGAGACAGAGTCATAAGCTCTACACGAATATACTGAAACATCCCTAATACATCAATATCTATAATAGGAGTATACAATCGAAACTAAGATAGAGGGTGACTCTGAGGTCTGTGAACGCCGGCAAGAATACCTTGAAGTCTCCGATCCAAGCTCAACTCACAGATGCCTAGGCTGGTATGAGGTATCTGGATCTGCACAAAAAGATGTGTAGATGCGTAATATGAGTACACCACAATGGTATCCAGCTAGTATTAAGTCTAACCTCAGTAGAGTAGTGACGAGGACAAGTCAAGACACCTACTGGAATAAATAAACAAACTGAACAGGTATAGTACAATATAATAATGGAAACAATGGAAATGATACAATGAAAAAATACAACAAGAGTAGCTACACTGAAATTAAGGCAATAAAGACATCACGGGAGAAACACATAATAAGAATGCCAAGGAAACGATTCAGATAAAACACATGTGATGTAAAGCAAAATAGCAACAAGAATCACTACCGAGGTACGACCTCGTAGTCTCATTTCACAATCAAAATCATAATATTTCCTTATAACACCGCGTGAGCCTTACATTTAGTTTTGAAAGTCATTTTCCCGAAATAGCTACCTGCGTTTTAGACCACCTTATCACACCGCGTGTCTTCAAGTTGTTCCCCTACTAGCAATATGCGTATCAAGCGCACCTTGTCTAACCGCATGCCTATCAACCCCTATCTTTATACCACCACATTCGTATCAATATCACATGTCACAAATCGTACCTTGAGTGCACAATACGATAACTTGCCAAAGAAGTCAACAATAACAATGTTTTCACAACAAATAGCCCATGTCTCAACCACAAAATGTACACGAATCCCAACAGTAGCAACCGAAAGTGAATAACTAAACAAGAATGGTATTTCAACAATTTATGACTTCACCTCAATGTGATCACGGCTTTTACAACTTCAACACCAAAACTCAACAATAAGATACTCCAAGAAATAACAACTTCAAGTAAGGTAACTCAACAGTTAAATATTTAACAAGGCAAATGAGAAAAACATTAAATTTAACTAAGCATGTAAGGGAAAATAACAAGTAAGAGATGCGAAAAGTATTAACAAAGTCAATGAAGCATGTAAGGATAGAATAACGATGATGAATATAACATGTTATGATAGTTTAATTAAAGGCATGAAAAGAATCTACATAGCTTAAACCGGTCAATTATCACATTTAGCCCGTGTACCCACTCGTCACCTTGCGTACATGGCTTTCACGTACCATAATTAACACAAAACAACACCAATCCTAAGGGATAATTCCTTCACACAAAGTTAGACAATACACTTACCTCAAAACACGCTAACTCAATCCACTAGTAAGCTTTTTTCGTGAATATCCAACTCTGAACGGCTCGAATCTAGCCAAAATAACTTTATACCATAAATACAAAACCATAGGAAACTATTCCGGATAATAAAGTTGCAATCTTTAAAGAAAATCAAAAAGTCAACTCAAAATATCAACCCCGGGCTCGTGTCTCGGAACCCGACCAAACTTACAACATCCGAACACCTATTTGATAACGAGTTCAACCATGCTAAAATTACTCAAATCCAATCTCAAATCGACCTTCAAATCCTCAAAATATAGTCTATGAAGTTTTCACAAATTTCCCAAATTTTCCAACTCAAAGCACTAATTAAATGATAAAAACAACGATGGATTCATGTATAATAGCCAAATCCGAGTTAGAATCACGTACCATGATCAATTCCTTGAAGAGCTCTCTCAAAATCACCAAACATCGAGCTCTCTAAGTCAAAAGATGAAGAATTTAATAAAACCCTCGTTTCTATCCTTTTCTGCCCCGCGATTTCGCTTATGCGAGCCTACAGCCATTTCTGTGGCTCCGCACCTGCGGAAATTACATCGCAGGTGCCGCTCTCACTTAAGCTCCTGATATTCTACTTCTGCGGACACCAACGCACATATGCACTCACGCTTTTGTAGCCTGTGGCTCGCTTTTGCGACCCCGCTTCTGTGGAGCGTTGACCGCACTTACAGTCATTCCCCAGCCCACTCAAATCCGCTCCTGCGATGCGCCTTCCGCACCTACCCATCCGCTTTTGCAGATAAACGACAGCACCTGCAGTCTCAGATTGCCAGCCCAACCCTCGCTTCTGCGGCTCACAGGAAACTTCTGCAGTGCCGCACCTGCGGCCCAAAGTGTGCAGGTGCGATTGCACCAGACTCAGCAGTGGTTCATCACTCAACTAAGTGCAAAAATGATCCGATTCACACCCGGGGCCCCCGAGACCCCGTACGAATATACCAATAAGTTCCAAAATACATATTGGACCTACTCGAGGCCTAAAATCACTTCAAATAACATTGATTCTACAAATTGCAACCCAATTCGAATCTATGGAAACCATGGACATCCAGCTTCCTAAACTAACGCCGATTCATACTAAACCAACTTCGATTGATCTAAAATATTGCATATAAGTCATAAATGATACAACGGACCTATTCCAACTTCCGGAATCAGAATCTGACCCCGATATCAATAAAGTCAACTCCCGGTCAAACTTCTCAACCTTCCAAACCTTTAGCTTTCTAATTTTCGCCAATTCAAGCCAAAACGACTTACGAACCTCCAAATCAAAATCTGAACATGCTCCTAAGTCCAAAATCACCATTCGAAGCTATCAGAACTGTAAAATCTCCATTCCGGAGTCATCTAAATAGAAGTCAAACTTCTGTCAACTCTTTCAAGTTAAGCTTCCAACTTTGGGACTAAGTGTCTCATTTCACTCCGAAATTCACTCGCAACCAAAATCAACCACCCTGGAAAGTCACATAACCATAATATAACATAGAGGTGGCAATAAATAGGGTCATAGGGCTAAAATACTCAAAACGATCGATAGGGTCGTTATAGGGGACCACATGTGCGCTTTGTCGGGAGTTTAAGTGAATTACGGAGAAGCAGACTTTTGACCGCAAAAGCGGTGTCGCATGTGCGACCATATTGAACGCATGTGAGAAATCGCTGGGCAGTGTATTAAAATAAGGGTTTGAGTCATTTCTCTCATTTTAGACTTTTGGAGCTTGGCTTTTAAGAGGGTTTTTGCTACAATTGAAGAGGTAAGTGAAGTTTAATCACTTTTAATGATAAATATTGATTACCCATTGATTATTACACCTAGTTTATGTGAATTTGAAGTGAAATTTAGAGATTTTAGACTATATTATAGGAGAGTGAGATTTGGTGATTTGGGGATCGATTTGTGGATGGAAATGGATGAAATTAGTATGGTTAGACTCGTAACTGAATGGGTATTTGGAATTTGTAAATTTTGTCGGATTCCGAGGTGTGGGCACGGGGTTGAATATTTTGGGTTGACTTTGCATATTTGATTCAAGACCTTATCTTTATCTTTTAAAATTATTTCCTATAGCTATTATTGATGGTATTAAGTTGCTTTGGCAAGATTCGAGTCGCTCGGGGGCCGATTCGCGAGGCAAGTGCTTTTTGGAGTATTGATTTGCGCGTTTTGAGGTAAGTAACATATATAAACTTGGATTTGAGGGCATTTAACACTAAAAACTACGTTATATGACCCGTATTGGGGTGACATACATGCTAGGTGATGGGCATGTATACGTGCACCGGTGTATTCCTAATTGAAGTGACTTTCAGACTATTACCGAAAATATTTTGCTATCATACCTTATTATACCTGTGTTTTCCCTACTTGATCAGTTATTTGATCTATGATTCATGTTAGACATCATGTCTTGACTATGTGCTATTTGTTTGAGGCTTGATAGGGTCTTTTCATTTCGGATCTATTTGCCTTATTATACACATGTTCTCAATCATGATGCTGTATCCGTGTATGATATCTCTGTATCAGTACTTCTTATTTGATTCCTCACATGTTGTTGATGCCTCTTATGCGTAACACTGTTAAATTGAGTATTTTGAGATGTGTTTGTCTGAGACTTGAATTGTAAAAGACTGAGTTTGGGCCATAGAGACGATTTAGTATTAATTTTGAGGTGACGCGTATGCCAGGCCCATATTGGGCTAAGTGTTATTATTTTGGGGCGACATGTGCACCAGATCTCGCTATTGGGCTAAATAATTGATGATTAGCGCTTGGGCGGGATCTCGCTATGGCAGTAGTAGGTGCATGCACAGTGTCTTATATAGGTGCTTGATGATGGGCAGTTATGTTAGGCACATATACAGTGCTAAGTGTGAATATTGTGATGGATCCACTTTGATATTGTTGATTTGACATGTATACTTGACATGTAGGCATAGAAATGTACCTTCCTCATGCTAGCTGTAAATGAAATGCTTTATCTGTGTTGAGCTTTAATTATTATACTTGAAAGCATGCCTAAATTTCTAAAATATGAACAAACTGAACAAAATATCCTTGAGCTACCTATTTCTACTGTTTTTCGTTATATTCAGAGTTGTTACTATTATTTGACATTGACATTTGACTATTATTTCTGAGCTCGTCACTGCTTTCAGCCAAAGGTTTGTATTGTTACTTATTGAGTATATTGGGTCGATTTTACTCATACTATACTTTGCACTTAATTGTGCACATCCAGGTGTCGGGACCAGTCGCCAGTAGCGGAGTTTCTTGTTGAACTGAGTATTGAGAGACGAGGTAGAGCTGCATTATCGTCCGCAGTCTTGGCGTCTCTTTTCTTATGTATTGTTGTCTTTATTTCAAACAGTATTGCAGTTGGTTATTTCAGACTTATATTTCTGTATTAGAGCTCATGACTCTGCATTTACCAGTTTAGGGGGATTTATCATGTATTAGCAGTATTGTGCTATATTAGGGTTTTAGACGCATGTTATTTCTATCTTCTTTTTATTGTTATGGTTCATTATTGTTATGTCTGGCTTTCCTAGCAAGTACTTTAGGTGCCATCATGACGGGTTAGGATTTTTGGGTCATGACAATACTCAAACTTCTCCCAGACAAGGTCCTGTGTGGGCACCCCACACTTAGTTCCAACCATCTAGCTCGCTTTTGCTTATCTTATCTCCTTGCTTCCTATGCTCATAATCCTACAAAACAGAAACAAACACTACAAAAAAACACGATTAAAAAAAACAGTAAAGAAGGGTTGCCTCCCAACAAGCGCCTGATTTAACGTTGCGGCACGACGTGAACCTCTTTTTGCCTCTACCTCGAACATATGAATTGAACCCCTAATTTGGCTTCAAAATTTTTGCTATGATCCTCCGGTGGTGGGACAAATCTAATTTGGGCGTTCAGATGAGGTATATATTTCTATCTCTCTGGCACAACAAATTCAAGAATGTAAGCACCTTGTTCCTTGTCCATTGGCTCCTCCAAACACAATGGTGAAAAATGTATGGAATGAGGACGGATACACCCCAACTCTAGAACTATGTTACTATTTACACCCTCATATGTATACACACTGGAGTCTTCAAGTGCAATATTATATGCTTCCTCAAATGGATCTAATGTAATTTTCTCAAAATTGACATCATCGACAAAAATATTATCATGACCCAAAACCTATGATAGGTCACGATGGCACCAAGTGCCACCGTTAGGAAAGCCCACAAGTGAACCTCCAATTTAATTATCCCTTTTTAACTTTAAAAAATAGAAGTTTCTTTTTAAAACACCGAAATAATTAACCTCTTATGCAACCGTACATACTTTGTTCCCAAAACAATATCAAGCGTGAGAAATACATAAACCATAGTGATAGTAATAATAAGTACCACAACACATAAATGCTAGAAGTCCCCAAAAACCTGGTGCCACAAGTGCATGAGCAATCTAGAGAATATACAAGATTAATACAACCAACGACTGAAGTATGATAGACAGAAAGAGTAAACAAGGTAGAGGGAGACTCTGGTGCTACAGATCGAAGCAAGGCAAGCAGCTCACCACTAAGTCTTCGTAGAAGTGAGGCTACGCGCCCGTGTGACCACTGGTAGTACTTGTATCAGTACCTACACATCCAGTGCATAAGTGTAGCATGAGTATGTAAAATAACGTGTACCCAATAAGTATCTAGTCTAATCTCAAAGAAGTAGTGACGAGGGGTCAACTTGACACTTACTAGTGGACAAACAGTAATAGAAATACATAAAGTAGACATGAAAGATGTATAACAAGTAGCAACGAAACAAATAAAAACATTTATAGTAATTCCCAACATGAATCTATATTAAATCACTAAACATGTCATAACCGGCCTTGGAGGCACTAACTCAACTGTTACCAAACCTAATCCAGTCTCGACTATTAAGCACGAATCTGCTGAGGCGAACGACCCGATCCCGTAGGAATAGTGATACTCAGTATTGACGAGGCAAATGGCCCGATCCCATAAGAATAGTTTTACCATATTGCTGAGGCGAACGGCCCAATCCCATAAGAGTAATTTAAAAGACTGCGAAGCGAACGGCCCGATCCCATAAGAGTCAAGAAATTTACCTCGCTCACGGAAGTACATGCGAGTCGAGAAGTCACAGATCCATAGTTCATCAAACATTTCCCAATTTGTTTTCCAAAATAAGAGGCTAATTCAGTATCTTTATTCAAATCCTCAATCTCAGCCAAAATCAAAGAAATCAATACATAAGATATATACAAATAGCATAACTAAGGCATGATGTGAATCTAAGTCTACCCGTACATAACATGAATATAGCTACGTATAGACTCTCGTCACCTCGTGCGTACGTATCTCCTCACAACAAGTAGCACATAATAATTAATATACCTAAGGAGATAAATTCCTTCTTACAAGGTTAGACAATAGACTTACCTCGCTTTCAAGTCCACTATCCGGCTCTTTAACCTCACTAGAACGCCTCAAACGAAGTCGAGCAATCTGAAGCTAATCAAAAGTCGTATAAGCTAATCAATAAGTGCTCAAAAGTTCATAATTTAACTGCTAGAGTAATTACCCAACCCAATTTGGAAGGTTCCTAAAATTAACCCCCGAGTCCACGTGCCTGGATTTCGAAAATTTTCGTAAATAAATTGTCACGCCCCAAACCTAGGAGCGAGACAAGCACCCGGTGCCTCACCTAACCTGGCGTACCAAATTGCGACTAAGGGACTCTGAACACATAATGTCATACTTTGGCCATGGGGCCACCTTGCAAGACAATTTGCGAAGCAAAATATAAAACTGAATGAAAACTAGCGCTAACTAAACATCAATATAAAGCTAGGCTGAAAAGGCCGTCATAGCTACTACAGCTGACAAACCACCAAATTATACATACCAGGCCTACAAACCCAACATACTGCACTAACCAACAGGATATGTCTACAAGCCTCTACTGATAGATGTACTATGATCGGAACAGGGCCCCGACCTACCCATAACATATATACAGATATACATAAGATGTACACAACACTCTAGACCTGGCAACTCCGAAAGGCGTGGAGCTTACCGATCAGGCTGAACTCGGGAAACACCTACTGAGGAGATCTACTCGTCTGTCTATCTGAACCTGCATGCATGAAATGCAGCGTCCCCGGAAAAGGGACGTCAGTACGAAATAATGTACCGAGTATGTAAGGCAATAACATAACTGAAAATCGAAACTGAACTGATAATATAATAACTGGAAGTAACTGGGAGTCAAAGATGATTTGGAGATATACTTACCTGCTGATACTGACTCAACTCCTTCAATATAGTAAGTAAAATAATTGTACGGCCTTATAAGGCTCGGTATATATATAACTGCTCTGCCATAGTAGGCTCGCTCATAGGCGCTCGGCCATACTAGGCTATGTATCTCGACCATGCTGGGCTCGCTCATAGGCGCTCGGCCACAGTAGGCTCGGTATATAACTTTCCATCTGATCAGAGGTTTCCCAATAGGGGCCTGCCCATCGATTATAGCTCGATGGTAATGAAAATACTATAATACTGTATATATAGGCTTGCTGCTCTCTTGACTGGAAGAAGACAATACTAAAATTGAATATAGAGTCTCGATAAGGAATAATATTGTAACTTATGAGACTAGAATAGTGTGAATAAATTCATGAATATGAACTTCTCTTTTTGTCTCATTACTAACACATGTAGCTACGAGATCATGCCAAAATGAAGGAAGGCTTAGCCTTAACATACCTTATCACAATCTTTCCAATCACCAAGTTGAACTCACCTCTTTGCACCTTAATCTACAAGAACGATAATAATACTATCGTTAAGTTACGAAAGGTACAACTATCGCACAACGAACGACAAACTTATTTTGTATTAAAACGGGCAGCATCTCCCCTATAATCCTTACTTCCTCCAAATTCAAGATAACACCAACAATACAAGAACAGAACAATAACAACATATATACATCATTTTCCAGCCCTATATACACCATCAAATACTACAAAACAGCCCAACACACCCCAATCTCTTCGTACACAAAACGACCACCGTAGTAGTGTCAAACGACCCGAAAATGTTATGATGAACGACCAGCCAACCACCCTACATTTATATGGTGTTTATAAACCCCCTTCCTCCTCCAAAACTCCACAAAATAGTAGTAAAACACGCAGCCCAACAGCAACACAAAACAGTCCACAAAACAGTCCGCTACAAGTGAATAACTCGAACTCACGGCTTCCGATCACCGTCCCGTGAGTTCTTACAAGTATAGAACGACTTACCATGAATTTACAGAAGAAAAATTGGATGAAAGAGAGAAGTAAACTCACCTTATTTGTTGGATAACTCAGCTCTTATCTTGGTTCTTCAAACTCTAGGTTTTACCTCCAATTGGAACTTGAAAGGGAGAGAAAATCAATTAGGGTTTGTGGGAAATTTTTGGGAGGATTCTTTGCAGAGCTTATGTCTGGTTATTATGCTCTATTTTAAGTCTAATATATGAAGAAAATAGGCCCTTAAAAGGCCTCTTTGGACGACCCGAAATGGCCCATTTTTGGGCTTTCATTTAAGCAAGTAGGTGACACACCTACTTGTCACCTAGCAGCTTGCGCAGTATCGCACAAATGCCCATATCTTTCTACTCCAATGTCGTATTGACAAACGGTTTAATGCGTTGGAAAATAGACTCATAGATCTTAAATTTGATAGGTGGAACACCCCATAAATCTAAGTATATTGGGAGAAAATCGCAGTTACATTTGACCCAAAGTTTCAGTAAAACTTATGAATGTAACTTGTGATGACTTTCATCGACTTTTGTTCCACAACTCGCTTGACTTCAAAACATAACACACGGATGTCATACGACTAATATAAATCATAACATAATATCCTTATCATGTTAATCACCCTAGTCTCACCCCAAAGGTACATGTTATAACATTTCCAACTTGTCGACTTTCGACGAAACATTGTTTTATTTAATTGCTTTAGCTTCTGAACTGTCCAACCCTCTTTGTACTTGTTGTTCATGATCTTCAATATTTGTAACCTCAGAGGTAACATGATTAACTTACTTTATATACTTTTAAATATTATCTCATTTTTGGTCCTACATTAGTTTGCTTACGACGCATTTTTACGTACGAAAATATAGGGTGTAACATCACTCCCCCCTTGGGAACATTCGTCCTCGAATGTTTACTCTTAGAGACTTTGGAAAATTTTGCCAAAGTATCCTTCGTACACTAGGTTAAAACCAACCTGCACGTAGCCAGAAACATACTATGCATGCCACACATGGCCAATCTTTATAAATAGCAGCAATTTGCCTCACCGACCGTAAATCATAAATATTGAAAGTGAAAAATAAAAGCTTACCTGATGACCTGCTAGCCTACATAGAGCTATGTTGTAGCATCCCATCTCGAACCATATCTTCAGTTTGAAATAGGTGGGGGTATTTAGACTTCATTTCTTCCTCCGATTCCCACGTCATCTCTTCTACATTCTTGCTCCTCCATAAAACCTTTACGGAAGCTACCTCCTTATTTCGTAGATTGCGGATTTGTCGGTCTAGGATGGCAACTGGAATTTCCTCGTATGACAAGTCCTCTGTAATCTGTACATCATCCGTGGGCACCACTCGGGTAGGATCGCCAATGCACTTCCGTAGCATAGATACGTGAAAAACCGGATGGACAGACTCCAATTCTGAGGGCAACTCTAACTCATAAGCTACTTGGCCCACTCTCCGAATGATCCTATAAGGCCCAATATACCGTGGGCTAAGCTTGCCTTTCTTGCCAAACCTCATCACGCCCTTCATAGGTGATACCTTTAAGAATACCCAGTCATTAATCCTGAACTCTAAGTCTCGTCGCCGCACATCAGAATATGACTTCTGATGACTCTGAGCTGTCAACAGTCGCTCCCGGATAAGCTTTACTTTCTCTATGGCCTGTTGAACCAGGTCTGGCCCATATAACCCAGATTCCCCAACATCAAACCACCCTATAGGAGATCTGCACTTACGCCCATACAAAGCCTCGTACGGAGCCATCTGAATACTGGAGTGGTAACTGTTATTATATGCAAACTCGACAAGAGGTAGATGTTCATCCCAACTTCTTTTAAAATCCAACACACATACTCGGAACATATCCTCGAGCGTCTGAATTGTGCGCTCGGCTTGTCCATCAGTCTGTGGATGAAAAGCTGTGCTGAGATTCACCTGAGTCCCTAGACCTCTCTGAAATGACCTCCAAAAATGTGTTGTAAACTGAGCCCCACGGTCAGATATAATAGAAACTGGTACTCCGTGTAGCCGCACTATCTCCTTAATATATAACTTGGCATAATCTTCTACTGTATATGTAGATCTGACCGGTAGGAAGTGAGCTGATTTCGTGAGCCTATCGACTATCACCCATATGGAATCGAACTTACGATTAGAACGAGGTAAACCCATGATAAAGTCCATGTTTATCGCCTCCCATTTCCATGTCGGGATCTCTATAGTCTGCATTAGCCCTCCAGGCTTCTGGTGCTCTATCTTCACTTGCTGGCAACTAGTACATTGGGCGACAAACTCAGCAATGTTCTTCTTCATATCATTCCACCAGTACACATCCTTAATGTCATGATACATCTTCGTCGACCCAGGATGGATGGAATACCATGAATAATGTGCCTCTGACATAATCCTGTCTCGTAGCCCTGCTACATCTGGAACACACAAACGACCCCTATATCTGAGAACCCCATCTCCCTTTAGCTCTAACAGTGGCTTCTTCTGCTGCGGAACTCGCTCTCTCAGCTCGACCAACTCTGGGTCCTCGTACTGCCTTTCCTTGACTTCCGCTATGAGGGATGATTTTGTAGTGTTTTGGAGTACAACTCCACCATCCTCAGAATCTACTAACCGAACCCCCAACGAAGACAATTGATGAATCTCTCTAGCTAATTGTCTTTTCTCGGGATCTACATGTGCTAAGCTACCCATAGATCGACGACTTAATGCATCTGCTACAACATTAGCTTTCCCTGGATGGTAGAGAATGTTAACATCGTAATCTTTCAATAACTCAAGCCATCGCCTCTGTCGCAAATTCAACTCTTTCTGCTTGAAGATATATTGTAGGCTTTTATGATCAGTAAATACATCAACATGAACACCATATAAATAATGCCGCCATATCTTAAGTGCATGCACAACTGCAGCTAACTCGAGGTCGTGGATCGGATAATTCCTCTCGTGCTTCCTCAACTGCCTTGAAGCATACGCAATTACCTTCCCATGTTGCATCAAGACACATCCTAACCCGACACCTGATGCATCACAATACACGGCATAACCCTCTAGACCCTCTGGAAGTGTTAGAACTGAAGCTGAGGTCAACCTGTTCTTAAGCTCTTGGAAACTCCGCTCACAAGCCTCTGTCCATTGAAACTTAGTTTCTTTTTGTGTCAACTTCGTCAATGGTGCCGAAAGGAAAGAAAAACCCTCTACGAACCTCCGATAGTATCCTGCTAAGCCTAGAAAACTACGAACCTCTGTCGGAGTGGTAGGTCTAGGCCAATATTTCACGGCCTCAATCTTCTGAGTGTCCACATTTATCCCTTCTTCTGATACAATATGCCCCAAGAATGCTACAGACTTCAACCAGAACTCACATTTAGAAAACTTAGCATACAACTTACGATCACGGAGGGTTTGGAGTACCGCTCGCAGGTAGTCCGCATGCTCATCCTCTGAACGGGAATAAACCAGAATATCATCAATAAATACTATCACGAACAGATCTAAAAATGGTCGGAATAGGCTATTCATCAAGTCCATAAATACAGCGGGTGCATTAGTCAACCCGAAGGACATGACAAGGAACTCGAAGTGGCCATATCGGGTCCTGAAGGCTGTCTTCGGAATATCTTTTTCCCGAACTCTGACTTGGTGGTACCCCGACCTCAAATCTATCTTTGAAAAGCATCTAGCCCCCTGCAACTGATCAAACAAGTCATCGATCCTTGGAAGTGGATACTTATTCTTAATAGTTACCTTGTTCAGCTGCCTATAATCGATACACATCCTCAGCGAGCCGTCTTTCTTCCGCACAAATAGTACTGGTGCACCCCAAGGTGAGGTACTGGGCCTGATGTAACCTTTCTCCAGCAAATCTTTTAACTGCTCCTTCAACTCCTTCAATTCACCAGGTGCCATTCTATACGGAGGGACGGATATTGGTTGAGTTCCTGGAAGCAAATCGATGCTAAAATCAATCTCTCGCTCTGGAGGAATACCTGGAAGCTCATCTGGAAACACATCTGCATACTCTTTGACTACGGGAATAGACTGAAGTGTAGGTATCTCAGCATCTGCATCTCTAACTCGCACAATATGATAAATGCACCCTTTTGCGATCATTTTCCTCGCCTTCAGATAGGAAATAAACCTACCTCTGGGTGTTGGTGTATTACCTACCCATTCAAGGACTGGCTCACCCGGAAAATGAAATCTGGCTACCTTTGCTCGGCAATCAACTGTGGCATAGCAAGCTGCCAACCAGTCCATGCCCATGATAGCATCAAAATCCATCATCTCTAGCTCAACTAGGTCAGCTGAGGTCTGACGACTACAAATTGTCACTGTACAACCTCGGTAAACCCGTCTAGCAATAATCGATTCTCCGACCGGTGTAGATACCGAAAAAGGATCACTTAGTATTTCAGGCACTATACCAAACTTCCTCGCGACAAATGGGGTAATATACGATAAAGTAGATCCTGGGTCTATCAAAGCATAAGCATCGTGAGAGCAAATGGTTAATATACCTGTCACAACGTCTGGTGAAGACTCCTGGTCCTGTCGACCCGCTAAAGCATAGATACGGTTCTGATTACCACTTGAACTGGAACCTCTACCTCTGCCCCGACCTCTACCAGCCGAAGACTGAGACTCGCGCCCTGAAGGATGCACGGACATAGATGATCCTGTTGCTGAACTCGCTGGTTGTGCCATTCACCCCGAATCTCTATTTGGGCAATCTCGCATCATATGCCCTGGACGCCCACATGTATAACAAGCATCAGAACCTACTCGGCATTGGCCCAAGTGTCCTCTACCACAGATGTCACATCGTGGAGGAAATGACCATGTCTGCGCAGATCCTCGTTGTCGCTGCAAACCCGACGCCCGTGAGCTCTCACCTGGTCCTGACTGAGTATAGCGGTCATACCCGTAACCCTGTAACTGAGGTGGCGGAGGCCTAGGTGGCCGTCCGAAGTACTGGGTCCTATAACTACCCTGAGATTGCTCCTGAGACCTGGGAAATCTCATCCTCTTACGTTGCCCTTGCTCAGCCCTCTCTGTACCCTGCTGCCGACGCCTACCCCTTTCTATATTCTGGGCGAATGCCTGAATCCGGGAGATATCCATACTATCCTGCAATGCAGCGGTGGCACATGCCTCGGTTAACTCTGGGGCTAACCCTGCTATAAACCTGTGAATCCTGTCCCGCATAGTAGCAACTATGGATGGTGCATATCTGGCCAATGAGTCAAAACGGAGACTATACTCTCGAACACTCATATTACCCTGCTTGAGGGCTAGAAACTGATCGACTCGAGCCTGTCGGATCTCCCGTGGTAAGTACTGGTCAAGGAAGGCATCTGAAAAATTCTCCCAAATAGCTGGAGGTGCATCACGTCCCCTGGACCTCTCCCATCCCTCATACCAAAGGATGGCTATATCTCGGAGTCGAAAAGCTGCTAGCTCAATTGCCTCTTTCTCCGTGGCATGCATAACGCGAAAGATCCTGTGAAGCTGATCTATGAAATCCTGTGGGTCCTCCCTCTGATCTGTCCTCGTGAACTCTGGGGGACTCAAGCCCACATATCCCGGGTCATAAGGGAATCAGGTCGCGTGTAGTTCAAGGAGAATAATGGAATGATGAGTTCGAGAGTCGAGTGAGGTTCCGTCGAGGCTTCGGTCCTTGGACCTGTTATTACATCAAAAACAAAATCAAAAGAAACTAAACAAGCCTATCAACTATAAGCTACAAGATTCCTATCTATAAGTCTTTTAAAACTTGATCTTGAGTCTTGACTGATTCTTTATGCAGACTCTGATCTGAACCTTGATACTTTCTAGATGTAGGTGCTAGTTCATTCTTCTACGGCTTCTTCTGATCAAAACGGGAAATGCAATGCTCGTGACTTCAGTCATGTCTTGAGCAATCCACATCTTTTCATTTGCTTCTACATTTTGGATTTACTTCTTTTTTCTTTTCTTTTATTCTGGATTGAGACTTCTTCTTTTGGTCATCTTGAAGTTTGTGCCTCGAGGTAAAACCTACTCAGACACCCAAACAAACAAACGAACGAAATTTTTCTGTCCCAGTTTTCACTAGAAAAATTTCGTGAGTTATTGTAACAAAATTCTAAACTACTTCCTTATTGAAAGCAATAAAAGGTCGGGAATGGTGTACCCTGAAAAGATCATGATGATTTTTTTATTTTTTTTTTGTTTATTTTTTTATTTTTGAGAAAATCATTCTTTTAAACAAATTATCCCAACGCTTATTTTCTGAGGGCATGAACAAATGACCTTTTTTTTAAAAAAAAATCAGACTTTTTTTTTTTAATTATCCTAGGAGAAAATTCATCAGACTAGGTTTTTTCTCTTAGGCGAAAGATTCATTAGACTAAGATTTCTATCATAGGAGAAAGATTCATCAGACTAGGTTTCTTATCTTAGGAGAAAGATTTATTAGACTAAGACGTTTATCATAGGAGAAAGATTCATCAGACTAGATTTTTTTTATTATCTAAGGAGAAAGATTCATCAGACTAAGATTTATTATCCTATGAGAAAATTCATCAGACTAGATTTTCTTATCTTAGGAGAAAAATTCATTAGACTAAGACTTCGATCCTAGGAGAAAGTTCATCAGACTAGGTCTCTTTTATTTTTGTTATCTTAGGAGAAAGATTCATCACACTAAGATTTCTATCCTAGGAGAAAATTCATCAAACTAGGTTTTTTTTTATCTTAGGAGAAAGATTTATCAGACTGAGATTTTTATCATAGGAGAAAATTTATCAGACTAGGTTTTCTTATCTTAGGAGAAAAATTCATCATACTAAGATTTCTATCCTAGGAGAAAATTCATCAGACTAGTTTTTTTTTTTTTTTTGTTATCTTAGGAGACAGATTCATGAGACTAAGACGTTTATCCTAGGAGAAAGATTCATCAGACTAAGATTTATATCCTAGGAAAAAAATTATCAGACTAGGTTTTCCTATCTTGGGAGAAAAATTCATCACACTAAGACTTCGATCCTAGGAGAAAATTTATCATACTAGGTCTATATATATATATATATATATATATATATATATATATATATATATATATAAGATTCATTAGACTAAGACGTTTATCCTAGGAGAAAGATTCATCAGACTAGGTTTTTTTTTGTTATCTTAGGAGAAAGATTCATTAGACTAAGATTTCTATCCTAGGAGAAAATTCATCAAACTAGGTTTTCTTATCTTAGGAAAAAAATTCATCAGACTAAGATTTTGATCCCAGGAGAAAGTTCATTAGACTAGATTTTTTTTTGTTATCTTAGGAGAAAGATTTATCACACTAAGATTTCTATCCTAGGAGAAAATTCATCAGACTAGGTTTTCTTATCTTAGGAGTAAAATTTATAAGACTAAGACTTCGATCCTAAGAGAAAGTTTATCAGACTAGGGCATTTTATTTATTTATCTTAGGAGAAAGATTCATCAGACTAAGATTTTTATTCTAGGAGAAAATTCATCAGATTAGGTTTTCTTATCTTAGGAGTAAAATTCATAAGACTAAGACGTCGATCCTAGGAGAAAGTTCATCAGACTAGGGCATTTTATTTATTTATCTTAGGAGAAAGATTCATCAGACTAAAATTTTTTATTGGGAGAAAAATCCATCAGACTAGGATGTATTATCCTAGGAGGAAAAAATGTGAAGAGCAATGGAAAGATTTTATGCACACTAGCAAAACAAATAAAGGCAAAGATATGAGAAACTTCCCTTTGTTGGCTCTTCTCTTCTTTTCTGTTTCTTTTCTTTTCTTCTTTTTTTTTCATTTTTCATCTTCTTTCCTTTTTTTTTGAACCACTTTCCTTGCACTGCTTTATTTCTATTTCAAACAAAGAAAGTTTTTGTGAGTTTCAAAAAGTGGTGGTCGGTTTGTGGTCTTGATGTTTGTGGTCTTGATGTCTTTGGCAGCTTAGACTTGCGCCCATTCGCTTCTGGAAGACCGACTGTATTGGTAGTTGGCTACACTGCTGGAAGACTTTGTTGTTGCTTTCAAGAGAGATTTGTTTTCTGTATCAACCCTAATTGTTTCGCTCTCAGTACCATTTGTGTTTTGTGGCTTAATCAGCCTTGTCTAAAAAAAAGATTTCTTTCCTTAAATAATCTTTTTTGATATCTTGAATGACTTTTTGCTTTAGGAGTAATTTGTCTGTCAGAGCGAATTGCAATTGGTATTTACCTTGTGCATGATGTGCAGACTTCATAGTCCTTGTTTAGTACTACAGAGAATACCTGATTAACCTCACAGTCTTTTCTTTGCTTGCTTTAGACAAGTAGGCCGACAAAAGTATCTTTTAAGGGAACCTTCGTACTGTACGAAACCTCAACACATGTCGATTGCAATAACTGAGTGCATATTACTCCCTGGACAGTGTTATCTTGAATGTTCTGGCCAGAATTTACTTTGTGCAACTGAAAAGCTGGTAGCAAATTTTGAAATCCTTTCTTGATTGTTTTGATGAGGACTGACTCAAAGCAAAGGACATAATGATGTGAAGAAACAATATTAAGAGGAAATGCCCCTGTCGGGAAGGAAAGAAGGATTATTTTTTGGGCAGCTAGCATTAATGATCATGACATGCATTTTGGACTTAGCGGCCTGATCTTTCAAATCAATCTAACCTTTACTCTTGTCATTCCTTCGAGCTTTCAAGTCGAGCATCTCTGTGCCAAATATTTGCACCAGACTCACAACTCACCTTCGACTAGTGGTGCCCCAAGGGATTTTCACCAACAAGTCTCTCTCATTTATTTATCTCTACTTATCATCGCCTTAAAGTGTCTGTGAAGGTTTTCACCAGTAAGACTCTATCGTTTTCTTTCTAAATTTTTTTTTGTTCTTTTTTTTTTTCTTGTGGAAGCAACTTGACAATGTTTCTATGCGTGTGACAACTGTTGCTCGTTGCATGCTTCTCTTGGCATTCTTGAAGGCTTATCGAGAGGTCTTATTGGGAAGGTTTTTGGATAGGGTTCGAAATAAAGGACAGCATGAAGGCTCAAAGTAGACTCAATATGATGTGTTGTACACTTACAACTCTTCAAATCGACTCTTTCAAAAAACTAAAACAAACTCATGCCCCAGTTTTAAATACTGGAATTTTATTTTATTTTTGAATTCTTATTTGGTTGGACCGAACCGTGTAAGGCTGCCTACATATCCTTCTTTTTTAAGGAACCACATCTAACATAGTTCAAACATCTGACCTAACTATATTTTTTTTATTTTCTCTTCTTTGTCTTTTATTTTTCTTCTTTTCTTTTTTTGCTTTTGTTTTCAAAACAAGTTACCCCAGCTTTTATTTTCTGGGGGCATGGACTTTTAACTATTCTTTTCTTCTTCTTCTTTTTTCACTTGATTTTTTTGGAATTTTAACTCCAAACTTGATTCCAAAAGAGGGTGGTCAAAGAAAAAAACACAAACTCTAAAGGGGTAACGAAGGGTATAAAGTGTTTGGATAGCAGAAAAAGGGCCTCCCAGCCCCGAGAACGCCAAACATAGTATCCTTTCGTGATCACAACATTGATGAACATATCTGTCTTCTTGGTTTGTCGTGGTCGTAAGACACTTCCCATCCATTGATGTCAAACTTTCCACCAAACTTCAATTTATTCTTCCTCAAACCCGACTTTCACAATGATTTGAAGGTAAAGATCATTAACCTCCACAGGTATTACAATTCTAGTTCCATGTGAATTTTACTCGAGCTTAATTCCAAAGTGTTTCGACTCTTTATTCATCCTCAAAATATCTTTTTCTCAGTTATCCAGTTCAAGACTAAATCAGTTTTCTAGGATCTGGCCAAAAATTCCGTATGCATTTCATGTCACTAGATCTAGCGGCGAAAGAACTAAGCATAGAATAACACAAAAGGACAAACTGTATTTCATTGAATAACAGATGGAAGGATTTGACGACAAGACAAACAAACTGAAATCTGGCTTGCAACCCTAGATAACCCAGATAACAGAAAAGATGGCAAAACAAGCTACCAAGACTCCTCCCTGTCTAAAAGATGAGTGACTTTCCAGTTGCTAAGCGACATCTTAGCCACAAATTTTCACATCAGCATTACTACGACATTCAACCATTTTTATTACTATGGATTCATCAATCAAACTTTGACTTTTGATCAAACTGTTTCCCATATTGCCTGTCAGATTTCAGGATTGACAACATGGGAATCTTTCACAATAACTAATTTGCCAAAGGACTTGGACGAATTCTCATGTCTCCCTATCATCACAGATCATCCAAGCAGAGCATGTCCTGTTGCTCAAAACTGGTAGAAGTCAGCCAACATTTGCCTTCATTTTTATCACCTACTTGTCTACTTGCCTTTTTGTGACCTTAGTTGGATCAATAATAGTGGTTCTTGTTGTCACGACCCAAAACTCCATTTAAGGTCGTGATGGCGCTAGACACCACTGTCAGGTAAGCCAACAATAAATACTTAATTTGAATCTTATTTTTTTTAATATTTATGAAATCATATTTCTTTCAATTAAATAGTAAAAGATGGAATTTAGAGAGTAAATAATAATATTTTTACCAATTTCACTAAAGAACAACCCATAGTCACCCCAAAACCCGGTGTCACAAGTGCATGAGCATCAACTAGGAATGTAAAATAAAATACAGCATCTGTCTGGAATACAAATTGGACAGAAAAATATAAATACTCTAAAGGAGACTCTGCTGGTTGCGGGTCGACATATGGAATGTAGCTCACCTAAGTCCCTGCGTGTATACACGCCTGTGCTCTCACAAGGCCTTCAGACATATATGTACCTGCACAAAAATGTGCAGCAAGTGTAGTATGAGTACGTAAATTCACGTGTACCCGGTAAGTATCTAGCCTAACCCTGGAAGAATAGTGACGAGGGTCGACATCGATACTCACTAGTAGTCTAATAATATCAGGTACAGTAAAGAGGTAAATAAATACAAGGCGGAGTAAATAAATGAAATAAACAAGTATAAAATACGTGGTACGAATTCTCCTCCTCTTTACGATGAACTCAAGCTCTCCATTAGAAATTTCCTCCTTAACAGGAGCCTATATATAGATATAGCGGATCTCATCAAATAAATTGTCATAATTCAAATCAGGGAAAACTCACAGATACACTGGCTTCTTGCCAAATATTACGCACGATTCCATAAGGATGTGTTATAGGAAATGCCGAGGCGTACGGCCCGATCCAACATATATATATTTAATCTGTGCACTGCCGAGGGTCGAACGGCATGAACCATAGATGCATTTATTAACCTGCCGAGGCGAACAGCCCACTCCCATGAAAGTATGGTACATAAATTCTGCCGAGGTGAACGGCCCCATCCCATAAGAGTGTGGTACATAAATTCTGTCGAGGCGAACGGCCCGATCCCATAAGAGTGTGGTACATAAATTCTGCCGAGGCGAACGGCCCGATCCCATTAGAACTTACCCGAATTGACCCCGAAAGCACACTTCTCGGGATTAATCTTTATATTATGCTCCCTCAGGATGTCGAGTGTTTCTTGCAAATGCTTCAGGTGGTCACCTACATTCAAAGACTTAACAAGCATATCATCTATATATACTTCCATAGTCTTTCCAATTTGTTTTTCGAACATCTTATTCACGAGCTGTTGATAAGGGGCTCTGGCATTTCTTAACCCGAAGGGCATCACATTGTAACAATATGTACCAAATTTCGTTATAAACGAAGTCTTTTCATAGTCTTCTAGGTTCATATTGATTTGATTGTACTATAATAAGCATCGAGGAAACTCATTAACTCGTGCTCGGTCGTGGCATCAATCATTTGATCGATATTTGGCAATGGGAATGAGTCTTTCGGGCACGCCTTATTAAGATCCTTATAATCTATGCACATGCGAAATTTATTATTTTTCTTAGGAACTACTACTACATTGGCTAACCAGTCCGAATATCATACCTCTCGGATTGAACCAATATTAAGTAAACGGGTTACCTCTTCTTTGACGAATTTATTCCTTGCTTCAGCAATAGGGTGCTTCTTTTTCCTTACCAGAGGTATGTTGGGATCCAAGCTTAACTTGTGTACGGCTACCTCCGTCGGGATTCCTGTCATATCCTCGTACTACCATGCAAAATAATCAGCGTTAATTTTAAGGAATTCGATAAAAGCAGACTTGTGCTCTGGGTGCAGTCCTGTCCCAAATGGAATTTCTTTTCTAGGAATTCTTCGAACAACGCAACCTGCTCCAGTTTTTCTGTCGTGGACTTCGTCGCGTTCGTCTCTTTTGGTACTTAAAAATACCTTGGTACCTGATATTGTTCCGACTTTTCTGTCCCTAGGCTAACTTCCTCTGGTTCGGGGGCATTTGCCAGTTCCAGTAATTGCTATGCCATACGTTCCTTTCCTTTTCTACTGGAGACCAAAATTGCATTCATCTCTCTCGCTGCTGGTTGATCACCCATTATGTGTTTGATCCCCTTGGGTGTCAGAAACTTTAACAATTGGTGATATGTTGAAGGCACAACTTTCATCTCGTGCAGCCATGGTCTTTCCAAGATGATGTTATACCCCATGTCTCCATCTACCACTTCGAAGAGAGTTGTCTTCATTACTCCCTCATCGTTCGTGAGTAGAACAATTTCTCCCATGGTTGTCACGCTTGCGAGGTTGAATCTAGCGAGGAGTTTGGTTGCCGGGATAATGCTTTCGGTGAGTTTAGCTTGCTCCAGTACTCTCCATTGTATGATATTAGCTGAACTTCCTGGATCCACTAAAACACGTTTAATTTTAAAATCTAACACATTTAAAGAAATTACTAGTGTGTCATTGTGCGGTAGTAGTAATCCGTCTGCATCTACGTTCGTAAATGTGATATCGTCTTCCCAGAGCCTTTTACTATGAGTTATCGATACTTTTGTCTTCTTTGCTGCCGAAAAGGTGATTCCATTAATCTCATTCCCTCCGAAGATCATGTTGATCGTTTGGTGTGGAGGTTCCTCTCCTGCTTTCGAGGTTTCGGCATCACCCCTGTTCCGACCATAGTTGTTTTTAGCTCGGTCACTCAAGAATTCTCTGAGGTGACCATTCTTTAACAGTGTTGCCACTTCTTCCCGGAGGTATCGACAGTCCCCAGTCTGGTGGCTAATAGTGTCGTGGTATTCACACTATAAATTGGGATCCCTCTGGCTCGGATCATATTTCATAGGTCTTGGGAATCATGCCTCTTTGATATTCCTCATGGCCGACACCAACTCTACTACACTGACATTGAAGTTATACTCTGATAACTTTGGGTAAGAAGAATCTCGCGACCCCCAGATTTCTTTATCGTGCAGCGATCTGTTGTTTAAGGCCACGATCAGTCCTTCTATCAACGGTGAACTTGTCTGTTGTCTAGAAGCTCCAGCCACGACCTTTTGTCTGTTCGTAGGGCAAAAATCGGCCCTTCGAAGTCCGTCTATCCGTGTCAATATCATCTTTCATTTTTTCTCTATTCTTCTCTCGTCCTTTGGTCGATAATGGAAAGCCCACCTGATCGTTTTCGATCCTTATTTTCTACTCGTACCGGTTGTGGACATCCGCCCAAGTCGTCGCTTGGAACTCGAGCACACTTTCTTTCAACTTTCGGGAAGTGTCCGAAATTCTCAGATTTAAACCTTTGGTGAACGCTTTAGGTTCCCATTCATCCGGGACTACTGGTAGTAACATCCTTTCCTTTTGGAACTGGGTAATGAACTCTCGTAATAACTCAAATTCTCCCTGCGCGATCCTGAATATGTCGGCCTTTTGGGCTTGTACCTTTCTGGCACATGCATGAGCCTTGATAAAAGAATTCACGAGCATCTCAAAGGAATCTATGGAATGCTCGGGCAATAATGAATACCACATTAAAGCTCCCCTCGCGAGAGTCTCACCAAATTTCTTTAGCAACACAGACTCAATTTCGTGAGGAGCCAAATCATTTCCTTTCACCGTTGTTGTGTAGGTGGTAATGTGATCCCGTGGATTTGAAGTTCCGTCATACTTCGACACTTCGAGCATTTTAAACCACTTCGAAATTAATTCCGGGGCCGCACTCAGCTTGTACAGTAATTGAATATACTTCTTCGAGTTCGGGCCTTTCAATACTAGTGGCGCGCCCAGGATTTGATTAATACGGGCGTTTACTTCCTTCATGAACCACAAAAGTTCCTCCTTGAATGGATCGTTACCGTTGTTGAGACCGCATTTACTCCCCCCGGCCCTGTCGGAGCCAACTTTGTCCTGGGAGTGTTGTTGTCGACTCTCTACGTCATTTGATTTGCGGGAATATCGGGAGGAACTTGATCTCGCTTGTGTGCATTATTTGAAGCACCTGATAGTGCCTGCTTTAGTTCCGTCATAACCTGATCCTGCCGCGTGAGATGGCCTAGAATGATTTCTTGTTGCTCTTGCAGGACCCTCACTGCATCCGCTACATGCTCCTCATCAGCATCATCAGGAGTCATCTCCGGAACCTGTCGAGGGTACCACCCGTCATGCGCTGGTGTGGTGCCATTCCTCTCATTGCGAGTGTCATTGGTTGAATCCTCGAAATGAGGCTGCTCCCCTTGAATTTTAGGGTTGCGTGTGCCATTAACAGTGTTATCTGCCATTTCTTTTGTGATTTTTGCTAAGACAAAATAATCAAATACGTTAGAAAAAAAGGCAAGGATCAATTTAGCTGCACGACTGTCTAGGCCCCACGGTGGGCGCCAAACTGTTTACCCGAAAAATGGTATAGTTGAATTTGTTTGTGGTTTCTAGACAAGTGAATTAATTTGATCCACAAAGTAATGAAATAACTGATGAAATATAAAATACTTAGCCTTAGAATGTAGATGGAACGGCAGAGCTAATGAGTCCGGGAACAGGGTTTCCGGGCACAACAATGATAAGATCAAAAGCGAGAGAATAAAATTATATTAAAATGCTGTATAGAATGTAGTATAAGTTAGCCAGAAAATTCGTCCTTTTACAATAATAATAGAGCTAACTATTTATAGCTACGTCTAGAAAAGGAGGTCCTAGGATCATGCCCTTCTTTAATGTCAATTATGAGGGTCATTGATGAAGATGTAACGTTAGAAATAAATGCCAAATTCCTTGTAACGGGCCATCAACCTTAATGCTGCAAAACATTTTGTATTAAATGTTACCGGACGCAAAGCATTTAATACTCCCTTTATGATCGTTATTCCTTCCGGTGACAAGCGGAATAGCTATGTTCGGCGGCAATCCCCGTCTTTTGTTCCACGTGTCCTTCCTTTAATCGGCCACGTGTCATGTCGTATTTTTCCCTATACAATTAATAAGATGTTTACGGGGAAGACAAAAGACATTGTAGAAAAATAAGAGAGAAAGCTTACTTGGCAAACAGTGAAGTCATGTCTCAAGAGCATGAAGACAAGCAGTTGCGATGCGGACCAAACTCCTTTGCCACAAGCCTCGCGACGCATCATCCAACGCGGGGTTCTGCCTCGCATTACACACTACTTGGCGCGGCAAATTTTATGCGCGAGGCGCGGGTCCAGGTCCGAAGCTATTTTGTCTTCTTTTTGGTTTTGGATTTGGTTATTACGTCTAGGGGTTTTTCTATACCTATAAACAGTCATTAGACACGATTTTACACAATTTTTGACCAAGGGAGAGCACAGAGCCACCGTCAAACTTTCTTCCATCAAATTTAGTAATTTTTATATTTCTTCGGATGATATGTTGTTTGGCTACCATGTCTATGTGGAGCTAAACTTCGCGTTCTAGGGTTGTGGTTGTCATGAATATTGACGTTTATTAACTACGTCTTTATTGATTCTAATTATCATCTTTGGTTGTTTCTCTAATTCTAGTTTCAATTTGTGAATTGAGCGGCCACCAATTTTTCCTACTATCTTAATTTGTTATGCTTGGAAAAGTCATGTTTAGATGAGAGAGGAATTAAAGAGAGCTTGTTTCTAAACCCATGGCTCGTGGAAGGATTTCGCATTTAGGATAGGAATATACCTAACGGTCTTGCTTAATTGAATACTGTATTTTCTACGTTCATGATAGATTCAATACCATAAGAATATAGGGTTAATATATTGTGGATAGACGGATAGTAATGTTGGAACATGCTATTTATATAAACGATCCGGTCAACTAGCAACCATAGATAATTCGGATTAACATGTGTAATTACGAACTCAATATGATAGATAAACTGACCACAACCCTGGAATCTTTATCTCCTTTGATTAAAATCCAATCACAATTGCTTCTTATTAATTTAGTTACGTGTTTAAATTTCGCAACAATAGTTGTAATAGAAAAAACTAACACTTTTGATTACCTTGGACAGTAAATTGATTTTAGTTTGCTTAGTTAATAATTACTCTAAGTCCTTGTGGATTCGACATCCGACTTTCTAGTCACTTTATTACTTGACGACCACGTACACTTGCGTGTACTTGGGGAATCAACACTATTCGCATGAAGAAAACAATTCGAATCCTGAATCATATCATATAATTCATATTGGAATTTTCCGCACTATACAAAAGGCTTGTATAAATAAATAAAAACGTTGAGCTCCACAACAGACATGCATGATGCACACCTTGTCGACTCGAAGCTGAAGTTACCTATATATTCTTCTTTTTTATTCTCCTTTATGTTCAGGACGAAGAGGATGCCAGATGAGTGGAGGTGGAGTACGATGATCCCGCTGTGTGATGAACAACAACCGCTAACAGACCTAGACCAAACTCTATCAGACTAGCTGAAAAAATGCTCGACTACCCCCTAACCTACACCCCTAATGCTCGATCTCCACACCTCCCTATCCAGGGCCATGTCCTCGGAAATCTGAAGTTACACCATGTCTTGCCTGATCACCTCGCCCCAATACTTCTTAGGTCGCTCTCTACCTCTTCTCGTACCTGTCAAAGTCAACCGTTCACACCTCCTAATCGGGGCCTCTAGGCTCCTCCTCCGCACGTACCCGAACCATCTAAGCCTCGCTTCCCGCATCTTGACGTCCATGGGAGTCGCGCCCACCCTCTCCTGAATATCTTCATTCCTAATCTTATCCAGCCTAGTGTGCCCACACATCCATCTCAACATCCTCATTTCGGCTACTTTCATCTTCTGGATATGAGAACTCTTGACAGGCCAACACTCAGCTCCATACAACATGGCCGGTCTAACCACCGCTCTATAAAACTTACCTTTAAGTTTCAGTGGCACCTTCTTGTCGCACAGGACTCCAGACGCTAACCTCTATTTCATCTACCCCACCCCGATACGGTGCGTGACATCCCCGCCGATCTCCCCGTCTCCCTGGATAATTGACCCTAGATAGTTGAAACTCTCTCTCTTAGGGATGACTTACGAGTCAAGCGTCACCTCCACGCCCGCTTCCCCCGACCCCTCGCTGAACTGACACTCCAAATATTCCGTCTTGGTCCTATTCAACTTGAAACCTTTAGACTCCAGGGCTTGCCTTCATACCTCCAGTCTCTCATTCACGCCGCCTTTCGTCTCATCAATCAGAACTATATCATCAGCGAACAACATACACCATGGCACCTCCCCTTGAATATGGTGTGTCAGTGCATCCATTACCAGAGCAAATAAAAACGGGCTGAGCGCAAATCCTTGGTGTAACCCCATAACCACCGAAAAAGGCTCTGAGTCCCCTTCCATTGTCCTTACCCGAGTCTTAGCTCCATCATACAAATCCTTTATTGCACTAATATAAGCTACCGGCACACCTTTCACCTCCAGGCATCTCCAAAGAACGTCCCTAGGGACCTTGTCATACGCCTTCTCTAGATCAATAAATACCATGTGCAAATCCCTCTTCTTATCTCTGTACTGTTCCACCAACCTCCTGATAAGGTGGATAGCTTCCGTTGTAGAACGACTTGGCATGAACCCGAACTGGTTATCTGATATTGACACCACCCTCCTTACCCTCCCTTCCATCACCTTTTCCCAAACTTTTATGGTATGACTTAGTAACTTAATACCCCTATAGTTGTTACAATTCTGGATATCCCCTTTGTTCTTGTACAACGGGATCATCGTACTCCACCTTCACTCATCTGGCATCCTCTTCGTCCTGAAAATAAAGGAGAATAAAAAAGAAGAATATATAGGTAACTTCAGCTTCGAGTCGACAAGGTGTGCATCATGCATGTCTGTTCTGGAGCTCAACATTTTTATTTATTTATACAAGCCTTTTGTAGAGTGCGGAAAATTCCAATATGAATTATATGATATGATTCAGGATTCGAATTGTTTTCTTCATGCGAATAGTGTTGGTTCCTCAAGTACACGCAGGTATACGTGGTCGTCAAGTAATAAAGTGACTTGAAAGTCGGATGTCGAATCCACAAGGACTTAGAGTAATTATTAACTAAGCAAACTAAAATCAGAAATGATAGAGTAGATACGTAACTTACTAACTGTGTCCGGAAATGATTCAATTTTACTCCTATTACATGAAATATATCTTAGTTTTATCCCTTATTACTTTGGAGCTATTTAAACCTTTGTAGTTAGCAAATCATCTCATATTTGTCCTTGACTTTGATGTAGCTCTAATGTGAATTGGACATATTCCATTCCACGTGTTAAATATTTCAGAAAAAGATCCAAATTTATCCCTCTACTTTTGACTATGATTTAAAAATACATCGTTATACTTCAAGTTGAAGCTCATTAGAATCAAGTGCAAATACGAGACGTGTTGCCATAAGGATAGAAAAGATATAACGAAGAGTAAATTTTGACCCATATCCTAATAAGTTTAATGATATAATAAAGCAAGAACATATTCACTGCAACCTATACATCAGACCTAAAATTTGGGATTAGAGAAATCAGTGGCCATATTAATACATCCAAGTATTGGCCAATTCCTCTGGCTTCGATATCACAAAACAGTCCTGATAAGCCTTTCAGGTAAAGCAACAGAGTTTGGCGTGCATGTAAAAACTTTCTACTGCATAGAAGTTGAGCATTCAAATACTATGTTGAATACAAGCATCTTGTTTATGCAAGAGCGGAATGACAAGAACAATGGTAGACGTAACACGTGGAATCGGAAGCTTTTTAACATATCCATGTGAGCATAACCCTATTAGTGATGCCAACCAACCAAGTACGACGAGGACAGATAAGCACTGCAAGGCAAGTGTTCCAGTTGCAGCTCACAGTCAATGACCAAGGACAATTAATTTGGCTCTCAAACATGAAGCCTAAAATCGCAAATTGCAACTAATGAATTCTGTATCAAACAAATACTGAGAAAGCACATACCAAAAGCACAATTAATAATGCCATAAAAATGAAGACCAGAGAGGAGCCCGGGTGTGTTTTCGAATTCATAAAACAAGTTGATTAGTGTAGTTGACAGGGCAATCATCTGAAATGTAGAAAAGTATTTTGAGGTCCATGACAAAATTGTGAGCCACATCTATTACCTCTTTTCTCAAAGCTCTTGTAATGATTATGACAACTCTATTTACATCATATCAAATAATACAAACATGTTCCACAGCTTCGTCTAGAGGGACGACATGTCAAACATCAAAGTTCATCTAGAGTATACAATACATCAAGCAAGATCCCTCAAGGCAGCTTGCATTTACACGATGAAAACGTTATACAACAATTTACATCCTAAGAAAAAAAGGGACGTCCATACATTACCAGATCTCTTCAAATTTCTCGCTAGGATGTCAAGTTTCTCCATTTGTCCTTCAAGTCAACCTGAACAAAAATGTCCGAGGCTTCATAGGTAGGAGTATTATATATTGTGTTATAAGATTAATATGAAATGCACTTACCGGAGTCCTATCTTCGAATATTTCATGATTAGTATCAAAGATGAGCCTCCAGTTTCCGACACCATACCTTCAAGAGAAAAAGACTTAAATTAAGAGATAAAACTTGTGTCCATATTTCTTTACCATGAAAAACTTCTATAGAATAGATTCAAGTAAACACATACTTCTGCACACCGGACCTCAAAGTTTCTTCTTCAATCGTACTCCATCTCTTGGATTTCCTCCTCTTTGTAACTTTTTTAAATCCATACTTCTTCAGGGGGGAAACCTTCGTCCTCCTGGGGGTAGGTAACGTAAACCTCCTCCCACTACTTGGTGATCCTTCGCTTAAGTTATCGATTGAATCGTTCCACTGTTACATTTAAGAAATTGTTCTCATAAGTAAAAATTAAACTGCCAATCCTGTATCATTATATAATAATTTCCAAAACAAGATCTGTTGTATGTAGAACAAACTTTTTCAGCAATAATTTCCAAATATTTCTAGTTCTCATATCGAAATGATTCCAGATAATCTACCAGGATTCTCTTCTAAGGAACCTCAATAACACAGTTCAAGAAATCTGTACATTGTCAAATGAACGGCAAAAAATCATATCTCTACCTAATCACGGCACAGATCCTTTGCCAAAACAAAAGCTTTAGAAACCTCTGATCTAACCTATGATTTGACAAATGATCCATTTAGTTTCTTCTCACCCGATGCAAAAAACAAGGCGTGATTTCTTCCCATTCGCCCAAGCCTTGATAGGTAGAGTTATCCGGTACCTGTGTGGTAGGAGACAACAGGTACCCTGTGGAATAGTCGAGATAAGCGTAAGCTGTCTCGGAGATCACCGTTCTAAAAAAAACAAAAAGTCATTTAGTTTCTAGGCTATGCCAACGGAGCCTGTTTGGGTTCTCTGTCTGAAACATTTATAGCATTAATACGGTATCATCAACAGTACCAAGCGTCACAAATAATACAAGTAGCAAAGATATTCAGAGCAAAATGATAATTCAAGATAAGGTGGAATAATCCTTGCTAAATATAAAATACTGATATCATGCACTAATATTTAAATGATTCAGAAACCCCCACCCCACCCCACCGCCCAACTTCTCCCAACCAATAGAAAATACTAGGAATTGGCAAAAAGTTGAACAATAAAAAGGTTGTATAGCATGCAGCTAGGGTTAAATCAAAGTTACATGCATCAAAGCTAGTTTGAGGCAGAATCAAGGAAGACACAATACAGATTATAGGAGGTAGAATGAGAAGAAGTTAACAACTTAAAGAGTTGGATAAGGTTCTTGTTAGCTTGATCAAGTGCCATTACAAGGAAAATCTGGAAGGTTGAAGGGTTACATAATTAAAAAGAAAAAGTTCAAGGGATTACGTATCAATTTACAGATTGTTTAGCTTAATAATAAGAGATTTCGCTCCAAACTCACTTGGAAATGAGACTTAAAGACTATTTTCCTCCTTGGTTAGTAACTGGTTGATAATATCACGCTAACTATCCAAAACTTTCCTGCATGCTTATTTACTAAAAGTAATGCTCTCCTTGCATGATGTAAAGGAGTAGGATATTGAAAAGACAAGTCTGATTAACAGCTGTAAGTAAACGAAGGATATTTGTTTTTAGTTTCCATCTTCATTATGAGGATATGAAGAATTCTTGTCATAAGCAGCATCATACATGAAAACACTACTATTTCCAGCTAGTATTTGTTTACTACAGAGTTCTTCAGACAACTGAGTTAAAATTTTCAACAGCGGTGATCACTAGGAGTCTGCTTTTCTTCTATTTCTTTCTCTTACTTGAACTTTAACCAAGGATAGGATAACATATGTCCTTAAGTTTCCATTTAAGAAAATCCTATTCTAAAACTTTGTCTAGGGAAAAATAAAGCTATCACACTTCATGGATACATCAATCAACAACGGTTTATCGGACTGTAGCCTAGCAACAAACCTAAATAAAGGCCCTGATATCAATTGTCACATTCACAAAATCTTGAAGGATTTTCTTTATCACTATAAATTAAATTCATTAATAAATAGTAATTCCACTTTGGCCTAGTAAAAATGAGGATTGAGTAGGTTGACAGCCAGTACAAATCTAATAATAGTGAATCCCTTGAATATTTGATCTGAATATAGCAGGATGAATATCGAAAACTCATACCCAACTAATTCAGGATAGAGACGTAGTTGATCGATTTATACCAAGACCATCTTGCATCATATGTAAAAAAATGTTTTCATTAACATTTTGCATAAGTCATCTTCAAGATATTTCAGTACAGGGTGATACTAAATACATCCATATTTTATTCTACAATCACGTATACACAATTAATAGCCTACTTAAGAGATCGTGCATTAAATGGGACAAGAAACACATTCTAATCAATTAATTCTACACAACAAAAGACAAAAAAAAAAAAAAACTATACGTTAGTATATACCTCAAATGTATGAGCAGTGCTGTTTCGAACCATTAAGCTTGGCTTGGGTGCAGCATTTTGAAGACCAATGATCTGGTCATCTTCATTCCCGCCATTAGCTTGAACCACTCCATTACTATCAACCACAAGATGAGGGGCTCTTCCGTTTTCATTTTCTGCAGGTTGCTGAGCACTACTATCCCTGCCCAAGGACATCAGAGCCTCAGCTAGTTCCAGTGCCTCAGGGAGAGGGTCCTTCACCCCTGCACGCAACTCCAAGGAACTCAACTTTAGTGCTTCCTGTGCTATGTCAATTTTCGGAGTATGCAGTAAATCTTCCTGTACACGTGATGCCTCAACTCCCGGCTCAGCAGAATCAGCAATTTTGACACCTTTGCAAACTCCAGCTGGTGCTGTTCCTCTTGTGCGCTTGAAAGCAACATGCTTGCGCCTACGCAATGCATTTCTCTTGCTTGCCTCTGCAAGGAGTAGATACATAACCTAATTGATTTAATATATGTCCAAGTCCAACATACAAAATGTTTAGAATTGTATTGTTTTTTCCCTCCATAAGGGTGACCATATGGACTACACAATAATTAAGATACAACAAAATTCAACCTTTTATCGTGGACTCTCCAAAGTTGTTGCCACACCGGTATGGGATCCTCCAAAAATGCACTACTTTTGAAGGATCCGACACACATCCGGCGACATTTTTGGAGTGTCCGAGCAACATAGCTTTTAACACCAGAATCCGGAAGTTACAACCACCCACTGAAGTAGAGCAGCAACCAAATTACAGGAAATTACATATGGTGTAGGCAGGCAAAGTGTTTTTGCATCATATCATAAAGATTTAAGGAATCCCTAGTTCTCAGAGAACCTTAGACAAATTGCTGAGATTGAACGAAATGGACCCAAACAAAGCAGAATGCATATAGAAAATTCGTATAACCAACCCCAACTAGTTTATAATCCGAGGCATAGGTGTTGTCATACCGTACAGAAACATTTAGGCATATAACAACCTAAGAGACACATATATGCATGTCCATACATACTGTAATAAAACAATGTAACATATCAACCTCCAACACTTTTTTAGAAGAGCAACCCCCAACATATTTGCCATATACATCCATAGTGTCAAGATTACCTTTATCATGGTTACTACAAGTCAAGTCCTGACCCGCGATTGATAAACTCTCTATCCTCTCACCACGCTCTTCTTTGTTTTCCAAACCTAAATAAGCCTTCACTGCATCATCGCGCCTCAAAGTCTCCGCTACAACCTCGAGAAAAGGAGGCCCAATTCTCTCCTTAGCTTCTGTAACAAAAACCTTGACTGCCACAACAGCTGAAATGCTTTTACTCCGCATTATCACATTTTCGCAACGCCTGTCTTCCCATAACGCAGCTTCAATCTCATCCCTCCACTTCCATAATTCTTCCGATACCACGCCCACATTCTCCACTTTCTCCATTTTATTGATTCTCTGTTTCCATATCCTCTTAACTGCTTCAAAGTAATTCACTTTTTCACTTTTATTATTCAAAAACCTCACTGTACAATCCACTGCCACCGCACAATAAGCGGCTTTCATTGCTTCTGAAGATTCAATTCCTTCTTGAGTATACAGTTCTTCCATTACCTCGAGAAATTCGAGGATTTTCTCAGAAACGGACCCATTCGAAATCTCGGACTGTATTTTTCGGAGGATTAGGGCCTTCTTGAGCCGAGAATCTTCGTTAGGCAGAGGAAGAACGCCAATTAGAGCGTTAAAGATGGTGTCTTCGAGAGGTTTCCAAAGAACAAACTCCAAAATCCAACGTGATATGTCCATATCCATTGGTAAAACATGAAATCAAACCCCCCACAATTGTTTTATTTTTTCCAACTAACTGTTAATTCAATGAAAGGGTTATTTTAAGGGATTAGAACTACACCAGAATTCTAAACTAAACGTTTGACACGCGGTAAAATGTTGAATGTTTGACTGCAATGGCGAGCGGGCAAGGGCAGAAAATTCCAGAATGAAAACGGAAATTTTAGGGTTTCTGGAGTGAGGATTCAGTTACGTGCCCGCCGGTTCGAAGTTAATGGGAAGGTTTTACAAATTACTATTTCAAGTGCCACTTTTTCAATTGACTTGGCATTATCACAAAGACACGAACCAAAATGTGTCAACTATTAATCACTGATTTTTTAATTATTAATAATCACTGATTTAGAAATTTACGTCCAATAAACTTTAAATTACCCATTTGTCCAAAGAATATGTTATACATTCTAAATTTAGGCAATATCTTACTCTAAACGAGTAAGTGTGTGTGTATATATTGTTCAGCATACTATTGTTCATCGAGGAGATCTGCCTCCATATTCTACTCCCTGTAACTATGGCTGACAGCTGAATTTTTCATATGTGCCATCAATGATCTGCATTAAAAAATAATGGTGTTATAAGCGAAATGTCCATTACTAATTATTTTGATAACCTCTAATGAGTCAGAAGCAATTTTAAGGGTATGAGATTCTGGTCTAAAGCAAGCTTCAAACCATGCATGAGTGCTAGTAATGTTGTCTGGGTGTTCGTTGTGTGAGGAATGCTTTTCATATAACCCACCATGAAATAATCCTACTCCTAGATTGCCTAGAGAGGAACCATTCGTATTCAGCTTTAACATCCCTATAACAGGAGGATCACACTTCAATTGGATAGTAGTTCTCTGGGCTCCATTCTGTTTTTCTACCACATAGTAGTATTCAACAACTTTGTTAATGGTAATCTGGGCTGAAATAGGATCATTATTTTTATTAAACAGTTTGTTGTTCTTAGTTAGGTAGATGTTCCAGAAACAGAATAGAAGAGGTTTTCCCATTTGATGTTGTGTCCAGGAAGCCTGGTTGAAAACAAGGAAATTACTACAATCCTGATTGGTACACTTGTACGGGGTAAAATTAATAAATGACAGGTGGATACTCATCGAGTTGACACGTGACAGTAAAGACAGGTATAATATGTGTCAGCAAATAGCTGGCACCGGTTACGAGCATGTGACCGGTGTTGTGTGAATTCCGAAGACATTAGAACCAGGGATGAAAGTTTGAAAGGAAGATATCGGTTGAAGAAGGCAGCATTGAACGAGCGGCCGTTACAAAGAATCTTTTCATTTATACTCAACCGTTATGTAGCCATCAAGAGGGGTCTTTATTCATATTAAAGA
Source organism: Nicotiana tomentosiformis (assembly GCF_000390325.3). Classification (NCBI taxonomy): domain Eukaryota; kingdom Viridiplantae; phylum Streptophyta; class Magnoliopsida; order Solanales; family Solanaceae; genus Nicotiana; species Nicotiana tomentosiformis. The sequence goes on from NC_090818.1 coordinate 87,388,161, forward strand.
GGAGCTTGATTTGGGAATATTGTCTCCCTGAATTTAGCTATAAATATAAGAATTTATACTCATTATAGACACGAAATACTTGTATGCAAAAAAAGCTAAACTTACTTTCATTTTATTAACATTCTTTCTACTCTATACTTTATTCTTGTTCATGCTTCTAGAGAAGCTCACCTCAACCCTTTTGCAAAAGATCGCAAAATTCTTTAAAGCTTCATCTTTATGAGCCAGAAATATTATATAAAACGTGAATAATCATCAACAATAACAAATGCATATCGTTTTCCTCTAATGCTAGCAGTTCTAGTAGGGCCAAATAAGTCGATATGCAATAACTATAAAGGCTTGGATGTGGAGACAATATCTTTGGGCTTAAAGGAAGTTGTAGTTTGCTTACCAAGTTGACATACATCACACACATGGTTCCTAGAAAAAATGAGTTTGGGGAGACCAATGACTAGGTCATGTCTATACAGTTTTTCAATCAGGGGCATACTTGCATGGCCACGTTTCTATGCCAAAGCCAGGGATCATCAGAGATGGATGCTAAACAAATATGATTGTCTAAGTTTTCAATGCAGTCTAGAATATAAACATTTCCATACCTCTTTCCTGGAAGAATGATTTTACCTGGCTCATTTTTTATGGCGCAACCTATTTTCTTAAATTTTGCTTCATATCCAGAGTCACATAGTGGACTTATGCTCAGCAGGTTGTAGTTGAGTCCATCCACAATATACACTTCTGTGATATTACAATAATTGTTGAATGGGACTGTTCTGGTACCAACAATTTTTCCCTTTGAATCATCACCGAATCTGACATTTTCTCCATTTATTTTTGTAACTTCTTTGAATAGTCTTTTGTCTCCCGTCATGTGACTAAAACACGCACTGTCGAGATACCATTTTTCTTTTCGACTTTTTCAGTGGTGTTCCTGTAAATGGAATTATTGTCTTCATTTAGGTACCCAAGCTTGCTTGGGTCCTTTTTGGTTAGTTCTAGTGAGATCAGGACTATTTTTGGGCTTCCAGATCCATCCCATAACATTTGAATGACGAAATCTATAGGAAGAATACTTATGACCAGTTTTATTGCAATAATGACATATGGGAGTGGATTTTTCATTTGTAGTAGATCTTCGAGTGGTGTCATTGCTTGTAGATTATTGCCAACAGGTCTTTTTCCAATTGACTTATAAGTCGACCGGTTAGACTTGATGCAATTGTGACTGGTGGATTTGCGCATGACATTAATTTGCAGTTGCAATTCCTGAACTTGTTCCTGGAAGTCATCTCGTTCGAGTTCACAGACTTCAAGTTTAAGTTTCCAGTCTTTCTTCTCCTTATTTAGTCTCTTTAATTCAACAAGAATTGTTTGAGACTCTTTTAGGGTGAGATCAAAAATATCTTGTAATTTATTGCATCTATCACATTCATAAGGTCTTACCTCGCTAGATTCACCATGGGCTATGAAGCAATTATCTGTCGTTTCCTTGCTATCATCATCTGATATGTGTTCATTGGTCTAGCAACCTAAGAACTTGATCATATCATTTTTTAATATAGTCATGAAGCAGAGATTGTCGATTTCTTCATGTTCAGTAATGTCTTCGTCACTCCAACTTCCAAAGGATTTGTTTTTGTGAAATCCTCTAGAGGCTTTTCTTTTGAGGTCTGGGCATTCAGCTTGTACCTGACCATATTTTCCACATTCAAAATATTTTTCATCGTTCTTATCTTGTTCATTGTACTGTCTAGTTCTTCTGGAAGACATTCTTTCCCTTTTGGTGTTCCTATATCTTCTTATCAGTCCATTCATAGTTTTGGATACCAAGCAATTCTTCTTCTAGAGTCTCCACTTTATTGTCATTATCATCTTCAAATCCTTCAATGGAGGTTTTGAAAGCCACTGTTTTTTTCTTTTCCTCCTATCCTCATTTTTTGAGATGCGTTTTCTCGAATGGAGTGAGATCTCCACGAAGTTCATCATAGGATAATTTGTCTAGATCTTGAGACTAAGTGCAATTACTTTTGTTTGCCATGCAGTAGGTAAACTTCTTAGAATTATTTGAACCTGTTCACCACTTGAGTATGGTCTTCCAAAAGCCTTCAGATCTCCAATGATTTTACTGAACCGAGCAAATATTTCCTCAATGGATTCACCTTCTTTCATATGAAAGAGTTCATAGTCATGGATCAACAGATTTATTCTTATTTTCTTGACTTTGCCTGGCCCTTTCAAGTGACTTCCAGCTTATCCCATATTTTTTTGGTTGTATCAGAGCTTGAGATCTTTTCATATTATCCTTCGCTTACAGCGTTGTATAGAAGATTTCTTACTTTGGCATTTACCTGTATTTACTGCTACTTGTTCATCAAAATAGTCATCTATATCCACTAGATCGATAAATGTTTGTCCATATGTCTTCTTGTCAGACTTTGTTGCCGGAATTAGATAATCTCTCTTTTTGATTACACGCCACACTTTGACATCATAGGATTTCTCATATATTTCCATGCAAACCTTCTAGTGTGAGAAGTGATATCTATTGAAATATGGAGGCCTTGCCTGTGATGTCCCTTCTTGGAATATTGCTCCGACAATAACTTGATTTGACATGATCTTTTCTCATGAGCTGTTAAGCAAAATGAAAGTGTGAGACCTGCTCTGATACCAATTAAAAGTACAAGAGGGGGAGGGGTGAATTCTCGTCCTTTCTTGTTCATAGCTAATTAGTTAACTAGTTTACCAGTTACTCGACTAGAAATTAGAGCGAGGGTAAATAGCAAATGCTGAAAATAAATGACGCTGAATATTTTTATACTGGTTCAGATTCAATGTGAATCCTAGTCCAGTCTCCTTGTATTGAAAGAGGGTTCTATCTTCAAAGCACCCTGAAATGCTTCTTACAAGTGTGTTGATGTATTGAGCACACACCAACTACTCTCAGAACTTAAGAAAACTCTCAATGTTTTGATACAATGCCTAAATAATATTGTTTTCTCTCTTTCTTCTCTTCACTAGTTACATAGTTCTATTACAGACTACGTTGCTTGTTTAGAGTAGAACAAAGAGCTTGAGGTTGGTTCGATCAAAGTATATATCTTCTCCTTGACCTCCGACTATATATATACAACTTGAGGGATCTGCTTTGATTCTTGATTGAAGGGGATCTTGAGATATTGGCAACCCAAAGGAATTGATCCTTGGAATAAATCTTGATTGATGATTCTTTTCAAGGATAAGTGCGGAGCTTCCATCGATTAATCCTTCAACCATGGAGAGTGATAACTTTCCTTTAGTGACATGATTTAGTAGATGAGCGGATCTTCAGGCATACAATCTTTCCTTCAACAACTTGATTGACAGACTTGTTCATAACCCTCTATTACTGCCATGATCTTACTCAATGAAGGAGTGTGAGCTGAAGCAAAAATTATGGTGTCATCAGCATAAGCCAAGTGGTTCAGTGGATCAGACCATTTGGGCATGCCAAATCCTGCGAATGTCTTATCTTCAAACAGTTTATTCATGGATCTAGTTAATACTTCAGCTGTCAGAATGAATAAAGCAGGAGACAAAGGATCTCCTTGCTTTACACCTCTTGAGGACTTGAAGAAACCCAAGGATTGCCCATTAATCAAGACTGAATACCAGTTATTAGAGATAAGGTTCCAGACCATGTTGATAAAGTGTTCTGCAAATCCCATCCTTCTCACTACATGCATCAAGAACTTCCAGGAAACTCTGTCATATGCCTTTGCCATATCAAGTTTAATCACTACATTAGCAGGTTTTCCTCTCCTCCTTATGTCAGTTACAATCTCTTGTGTAAGTAGGACATTTTCAAAAATACTCCTTCCTTTCACAAATCCAGGCTGATTAGGAGAGATATATTTTGGCAGAAACTTTTCCAGCCTGTCATGAAGAACCCTAGAGATGATCTTGTTAATGAAATTACACAAACTTATAGGTCTTAAGTCTGAATATGTTTGTACTCTTGGCTTCTTTAGTAGTAACACTAAATTGGTGTGAGTGATTGACTTTGTCAAAGTTGCACTTGCATAGAAATGTAGCACCATATTGTGTATATCATAGCAGATCACCTCCCAACAACCCTGATAAAAAAGGCCAGTAAATCTATCTGGATCACTGACACTTTCTCCACTTAACTCAAATACTACATCCTTGACCTCTTCTAATGTTGGGAATCTACATAATTCCAAGTTCTGTTCCAAGGAAACCATAGTTGGTACATTGTCCAGCATAGAAAAATCAGTAGGGTCCCTCTCTTTTGTGAATTGCCCTTAATAGAGTTCAACTGATGCAGTAGCCATTTGATCCCGATCTTCTAGCCAAACCCCATCTTCATTTAGAATTCTTTTCAATTGTAGTTTCTTCCTCTTACCATTAACATGGTTATGAAAGAAACTAGTGTTCCTATCACCCTCAGCAAACCATTTCATTCTAGTTTTTTGCTTCCAGTATTGCTCCTCTATGCTCAGGTACTTCTTCAATTCTGATTAGGCTTTATGAAGAATGATCATGTTCTCAATTATAGGCTCGTCTTGAAACAAAAAATCCTTCACCTTAACAATGTCTGGTCAGAAGTTTAAAAATCTGAATGGCTTGACATGGTTTGTGACCTGCTCTCCACAAGTCATGAGTAATGGTGCATGATCTTATCCAGTTCTGATCAAGTGTTCCACTTCAATTGTTGGAAATAAATTCTTAAATGAAAAATTCACTAAGATCCTGTCCAATCTATTAAAGATACATTCAGTATTAGGTCTCCCATTCCACCATGTAAATGGGCTTCCTTTAAACTATTGATCAAACAAACCATATGAGTTTACACAAAAAGCAAAGTCGTCATATTCAGAAGGATGTAGTGGTAGCCCTCCTATCTTCTCATCTTCATGTAACACCATATTAAAGTCACCTCCTACTAGCCAAGGTAATTCTAAGTCACTTGCCATGTGATACAATGTAACCCACAGTTCCAATCTCTCCACAGATGAGCACTTTGTATACACAAAGGTCATCATAATGTGCTACCCAATATCATGGTGGAACACCTTTATAGGTAACTTGTTGAGCAGTTTTAGTCACAAGATCCCATTCTACCACAACATAAAAAAACAACCATATCTTCCTATTAGAATTTGAGAAGGCACTCTCCATATTCAGCCTTCTCCTATATCTTTGTATATGCCCCATATTCTGTAAAGACTCCATTAGTGCTATCACACAGAAGTTGTGCTCCCTTTGCATTTTGATCACCCTAGAAAAGGCCTGCTGAGTATTCACAGACCTAATATTCCAAATGAATGTCTTGATCATCATTTAGTTTGTGAGGCTGCCCTTCTAGGAAAAATTCTTTTTGGTTGAGGGATCTCTTTGTTTTGGCCTTGTTTCCTTCCTTTTTTACCACTCTTATGTCTAGCTCTAGGAGATAAATCTGCTTCCCTTACTACTGCCTTGATGTTTCCTGCTATTGATTCTTCATCACCTTCTTCTTCACATTTGTCATGATCACCTGATGCTTCCTGAATCTCTAGTGGTGTTGCATTGTGTGTTACCGAATCATGCAACACTTGTATTGGAGACCTTAATGGAATGTGTAGCTGAATATAAAGTGGTTGCCTAGTCAAAGGATCACAAGCCATAGGACTTGCCTCAATTGCATCTACTTGATGAGGTACCATAGCATGATGTTGCTCAACTCCATTTGTCTCCTTCATCACGATTGCATTCTGCTCTCTAGCTCCCAAAGATTTCTGTAACAGCCTGAAATGTAAATCGTAAATGGATTACAGACTAGGTTTGATTGTTGAATTGTTTGCAGAATCTACTATTCCATTGGAGTCAAGAAGCTTTCCACCATCATGTTGGATGTCTGACCACTCTTTATCTTAAAGTAAGTATGCATCATCATTATTAACTTGCTTCCTATCTATAGAACCTACCAGAACACCTTCAATGTTGGATATAATCTCCCCATTTGTAGTATGGTTCACTATAGCCATGTTCTTCTCTTTGTCTGTCTGTTCTAGATGTGTGTTTCCCCCTTGATGTTAGATTCTTATACTTTTATTTAGCTTAGGGTTGCACTCAAAATCCTATACATCATCACTCCATGGTTGGTTATTACCCCTAGTAGCTTTGGTGGACTTAGGTGATTCCATAAAGGTTTTGGAAGGTATCTCCTGGCATGAGTGGATTAGGGTAACATTAAGAGCTTCCTTGTGTATTCCGAATATCCTTTGAACCCAGTCAATAGTCCTTTCCTTTGTAGCCGCACCCCTATTGCATCTACTGATTAATATTGGATTCCAATCTGTGTTGCTTTTGCTGTTGAGCTTTGTTTTTGTCTTTTTCTTTGCCATCAGAGATAGTAATCAGAGTAAGTGGGGGAACAGTTAGAGTAACATTTTCTCCATTAACTTCAGCATTAGTAACATTAGGATCTCGAATGATATCTTTGATAATCTTCAGAGCAATTAGGGGAACAGTTTTTGCACATGATTTATACATGATGTCTATTGTGGCTTAGTCACTTATGTAGCAACCACTTGTTCAGTAGAATGTTTTAATTTCTGTTGCCTTCTTCTTTGGTTTAGACCCCTGAAATGCTTCTTCTTTTGATTGTGCTATTGATCCTTGGACTGGTTATCCCTTGTTGGTTGGTGTACTACAGTCTTTTGGTTTAATCTTTCTTGTTGATTCTTTGTTTGGTCTTGCTCCCCCATCTGTTGTTTGGAATTTTGAATCTTGTTTTGCTCATGTAACATCTACTCCTGTTGATTTGTGTTGTAGGTGCCTTTTCCTGGCTGTTTGTAGTATGGTTTTCAGTGTTGTTTGATGTTTCTTGTACTGCTTTCATTTTTTCTTGTTCTTCTCTTTTCTTGGTAGAACTGGAGTATTCTTCATGTTGTAGATGCATCTATGTGATCAGTTTTTGCTTTAGTTTTATGTCCTTGTTCTGCATTTTCCCCATTTTCATCTGCGTGTGCTGCATGTCTGTACTCCCAGAATCATTGTGAAGGTTCTTGTTGTCGTTGTGATCTGTTGTATCATCAACATCCTTTTTCTTTCCCTCTTCTTCTCTTTTTTTTGGGGGAGGGGGGGGGGGAATTGGATTGCATGTCCAAGGTGTTTCCAGTGTAGGTAGTAATTCGGCAAATCCTCATACTCTACTTCAAGCCATTGTCCATCCTCATTCTCATCTTGTTGTTCATCTAGTCCAAGCCAGACATGATGAGGTCTTTGTTTTGACAGATCAATTTGCACCCTCAACTTTGCAACACTACCCCTAGTCTTCTACATTGATGCAAGATCAAGATGCAGCACTTTACCCACTGGTGATAGCAACACTGTGAGGACCTCCATATAGTATAGGTGCCAAGGCAGTTCTAGTACTATCACCCAAGTAGGCACAATAGGTGAGTCTTAATTGGTTTTAAAATTAGGAGTCCATGCTTGGAGCTACATTCTCTGCCCCTTTGTGAACATTAATTGTTTTGTACAGACAGTGGTATGATCATACTCATTGTCAAGGTCAATATAGACAGTTCTAGCATTGAAATGAGCAATTTTCACTCCTTCTTTCAGTTTTGTTTGTGTAATAAAGCTTCTCTTGATATGTTCCATTCTTGGCATGGTGTGTAGGAACTTGCCAATGATCGTGTATTGGCAACTGGTAACCAAGGTGATCATGTAATCCTTCCTGGTGAATATGACTGATGGTTGGCCTTGTTTAGTGGTGATCTTGGTTGGGGTAAAGCTAATTGGTGTCGTCTCACCAAGTAGTGTAGCTCTTAATTTGGTAGCTAATGAATGTGTAACTGTTGGTGGTGGTGGTGCTGGATTGGTCGATGGTTTTTTTAATTGTACACTAGAATCCGTCGGTGTTGAATTAATTTTGGTAGTAATTGGAGGATTGATTATTGCTATCTTTTGGTTTTGGGATGTGTGCTTGTCAAAGTTGGATGATATCTTTGGAAAGTTGGTGTGGTTAGGTGCTTTACTAGCTGGAAGTGTCTGTGGGGCAGTTTTTTTATAACTGGCCTTTCCTTACATATTGTTCTTGCAGTTGTGCAGGCGTTGTAGTATTTTTGTCAATCATAATGGCCTTATCAGGTAGTTGACTATGCCCTGATAATAGCCCCGCTGATGAGGTAGGCACCAAATGATCACCATTTTTTGTTGGGTTTCCGTGTGAATTTTCTTGAGGCGTACCTTCAATAACATGTTGAGAAGCATGTGCATCAAATTATTGGTATGATTGACTGTGGCATTTCGTCAAGCATTTGGTAGTTGTGATTCTGCTGCAACTCTTTCTTGTATTGTTGTTGTATTTTGTTCCGCGATATGGCCTTTGGAAAATTCAGTACCAATCCCTGCATCATTACCAATCGATTGGCATTGGCCTTGGCCAATGTGATCTTCCTGTAATACATTCTCGATCAACTGGTGCATTTCTGGGCAGTTGAGCTGGTCGAGGCTCACATTAGGGATGGTGCGATCCTCCAAATTGTTGTGTGGATATTGATGTTGAGCTGGAGAAGCATTTTTAGTGTTTGACATTGGTCGATTCAATATTGAATCGATAGAAGTAGTTGGTGGACTGCCCAGAGTATTTGGTGTTGCAGTGACTCCAATCTCATTTTGCGAGTCAATTGCTGCTGGGTAGATATGTGCAGTAGGTTTTTGTTGGGGGTTTTTGGGTTATCAAGCTAGGCCTTTCTTGGTGGTTATCCGGTGGCTTGGCACCACCAGACGAAGATGCAGTAGCCATGGACGAGGGTCTGTGTACTGTAGCAGTTAGTCACCTCACTGTAGGTGGAAGTCTTTTTTTCTCTTCAGTGTTAGGTAGTTGATTCGTGTTTTTTGGTTGCTAGGTAAGGGAAATGAAGGCTCCTATTTATAGTGCCATTTAAGGCTCTAAGATTTCAAAGAATTCAAATCAGATAGTGGAAGGTGACGATTACCAGATGATGTAAGCACGATTGAGTGAAATTGAAAGAGAATAGAGGAAAAAATAGTGAAGATCTTTACCTGAGAAGGGAGATTGAATCATTGAAGGCAGAGGACCATCGGTTAAACTCTGTTGTCCAGAGGTCACTGAGTTTGACCTCTGGACATAGAATCCTCATGATGAACTCTGAGAATGAACTCCATGCATGCTCCAATTTGACAAGACACAAAGGAAAATTCGAGACTTGATATTGCGTCTTTGGGTCTAGGGTTTCATGATTTAGATGTTTGAATTTTGCCATTGAAAAAGGAAGTTTACAACAGATTTATCGGACTTCAGGAGGCAAAAGGTAATTTCAGGCTCCGATTTGAAAGATCATAGCAGAGCCCAGGTGATTTGAACTTTCGTTTTTGAGTCTAGGGTTAACCTTTGGGGATTTCGAATTTGTATGGTGAAATAGGAATGAAATCGGCGAGATTCGCGGTTGGGGAAGACAAAATGAATGAATTCATGGCTGTTTTTTTTTTACCTTACACGGATTTGTGCAAGGTTTTGTGATTGATGGAGGCAGGAAAGATGAGAGAAAGAAGAGAGAAAAGGGAAAGGGGGGCGGTAGGGTCAATGGAGAATGATTAGGGTTTTGGGTGTTAGAACGGGTGGTCTCTAGGTTAAGAATGAGGGAATTGTTTTGGGCCGTTGATCTTTTAGATCGACGGTCCTGATATTTAGGGGTTTAACAATTCTTTATGGGGAATTTCGGTGTCCGTTGGATTCCTGTGATCCAACATTAGGATTAAATGGTTTGAGTGTTTAGCAATTAAAGACAAAATGAAGTGAAAATCGTGGGCCATTGATCAAAGAAATGAACAGCCCAGATGACTTTGTGTTTGTTCTGTGAGTGAGATAGGTGAGTAACGTGGCACGCTCTCATGGCTAAGGGAGGATGTCACAGATCACCAATGTGGCAAATGAGTAGGGTGTTGGGACTGGGTCAGGTCCAGGTTGGGCTTTGTATTTGGGCTAAAATAATTTAACTAATAACCACTTTGTAATTAGTTAAGGAATTGCAATCGTAGCCTTTTATTCTTTATCCTTTTTGAAATTAATTTAAATAAACTTAATTATTTCAATAAAATGTAGTAAAAATTATAATTATCAAATATACTACTAATTATTGTAATTAATTACTTGTAACAATACTTTGTTTTTTTCTCTAGATCGTAATACCAATTTTGAATTATTAGCATAGTAACCCAATTAACCAGAAATTAAAGATCCATTTACTAAATTAATTATAGAACTTACGTATAGAAATTATTTTAATAATTCTAAAATAGTAAATATATTTGTAATTATAGAATACTAATACAAATGATTAATTTCAAAAACTAATACTGAATTAATTTGTAGAAACAGGTATTTATTGATAGAAAATATTTTCAAAATATTTATTGTAAATTATTAAGAATAAATAAATTAATATTTAAAAGGGATGGTCAAAATTGGCCGTCAACAGCTGGCCATCTTTGATCGGAGACGATGAAAGAGTTTTCGGGCAAAGAAATTGAACCAAAGCCAATTTTGTCCCGACCTTTAGGCAGGCATTGCAGGAAATGGGGATGGTGAATTGCATGATTGAATTGAGGAAGAATCTAGAAAAATTTGGGAGTATTGGGCCGCATTCTGGCTTTGAATTACTTACATACCTCGGGCATAACAAGGATCAGGCCTTATGTAATTCTGGAGTAGGGATTTGGGAAAAGCGGCACTCATAGGAACTGTCCCAGTATTGTATTGCAACGATACAACGAGACGGAAGATTGGTCACTCATGGTAGCTTGAATTTTATGACCTGATTTGAATGATTCGAAGTTTTGAGCTTGCTGATAGTCTTGAGATGGTATCTTAGGACTGCTACTGGGTTGACTATCCCTATAGCATTGTAGTTCGGTCTGCTGCTAAGAAAAAGTTACACGCTGCGGTGTTTGTCCTTGCAAAACAAATGAAATACACGCATATCAATATATTATAATGCAGAATATATTAAGATGCGATGTAATGATGCAGGAATGATGATTCCTGGCTTCCGGCGAGCCGTTGTTTGGGATTCGGATGATGGGATACATGATCCTGACTCGATTTGTTAGTCGGGTTGTGTACCGTTCCGCAACTGTCAGAGCATTTGAAAATTGTCTCTGTTTGTTGGGAGAGATTGATTGGTAAAGTGCGTCTCTGCTTGTTGGGAGAGCTTTGCACTGAGAAATGTCTCCGCTTGTTGGGAGAGCTTGATTTGTAAAGTGCGTCTCCACTTGTTGGGAGAGCTTTGCACTGAGAAATGTCTGCGCTTGTTGGGAGAGATTGATTTGTAAAGTACGTCTCCCCTTGTTGGGAGAGTTTTGCACTGAAATGTAAAGTAATTTCCTTTTGGGAGTGATTGATTAAAATCATAATCATTCCTAAAGTTGCACGAACAAAATGTTAAAACATTCAAAGTAATATCAAATGAAACAAAAGCATGCCCAAGAGATACTCTTGACTGCGAAGCTAGGTTGCGGTCATCGATCGGCAGAACGTTGGTGACGAGGTTTGCGATTGTGTATTCTGGTGTCAGTGATGACGGAGCGGTGTTGCGAATTGCTGTTGTTGGAAAATTTTGCAGTTTGCTATATACAAGGCTCTAGTTGGCGAAGTCGACGTTCGATTTGTACAAGGCGCTCCGATTGGTTGAGATGACAATTTGCTATATACAGGACTTCGATTGGTGAAGCCGACGATCCATTTTGTACAAGATGCTCCGATTAGATGAGCAGACGATTTGCTATGTACAAATATCCGTATCAGCTGTCTGATTCCGAGGCTTTCAGAGGATTCAAGAGTTAGCTTTAGCTGTGCTAGAAAATTTTAAGTAAAAAGGGAGGAGAGATAATCTTATGCAAGTGGTGGATCCGTCATTTGCCCCAGTGTGGTCCTAATGCTTCCTTATTCCCTGTCGACCCTACACTCAAAGAAAACTCCTTAGTTAGGGGGGGGGGGTTGGTTTGTGTTGACCACAGTGTTGGGTTGCCCCAGCCTTTGACATAATTGCGCTATGAAGTTCAGTAGATGGAAGAAATTACTACACACACACACACACACACACACACACACACACACACACATATATATATATATATATATATATATATATATATATATATATATATATCATACTAATGTCGATCTCCCGTGATGTCCCTAACAACGTGACAACTTGTTGTTGTGACTGCGTCCTAATTTGAACTAATGCGTTACAAAGGCTTTCCTAAGGTTATGACCGAACCCTTTCAGGTTGACTACGTAACCTAAACAAAATCAGGTCTGAACGTAGTTTGAGGGATAATGATAAAATATGATGAAGATGACCGAGCCTGACTCTGGCAGCCTACTTATCCAAATGGAATCAGGTCGAAGCGTAGTTCGATTTTAACAGATGCAAAATGATGAGATTAAGAACGAAAATGGCTGAGTCTGACTCAGACAGCCTACGTATCCAAGTGGAATCAGGCCAGAACGTAGTTCAATTATAAAGGATGACTGAATTCGATGAGGATTGCCTACGTATTCCTTTCTAAGGAAATCAAGTCGGCGTAGTTCCTGAACAACATACAAAAGTGATATTTGTTTTATCTATTACAAAAGAAAGAGGGGAGAGAAACTGAACCCTATGTGGGTTGCCTACGTATCCCTCCGTGGGATGTCAGGTTTAACTTAGTTCTGTTACCTCAAAAATCTAACCCTATTTGTCTTCAGACATAGTACCTCTTGATTGCGTCTGAGTTGATAGGCTTCGTGTTGACTCTTCCATCCATTTTTGCCAAGATTAGAGCTCCACCCGATAGTGTTCGGTGAACCACGTAAGGACCTTTCCAATTTGGTGCGAACTTTCCTTTGGCTTCTTCTTGACAAGGAAAGATTTTCTTTAGAACTAACTGCCCCGGTGTGAATTGACGAGGCTTCACTCTTTTGTTAACTGCACTGGCCATCATGTTCTGATGTAATTGACCATGACATACTGCATCCATTCTTCTCTCGTAAATGAGCATGAGTTGTTCCTGCCTGATCCATATCCACCTTGCGTCGTCTAATTTTGCCTCTTGAATGACTTTTAAGGATAGTATCTTGAATTTTTTGGGTATCACCGCTTCAGTGTCGTATACCAAAATGTATGACATTGCCCTAGTGAATGTTCTCATGGTAGTTCGATAATCTAATAAAGCGAAGGGTAGCTTCTCATGCCATTGTCTGTGATTTTCCACTATCTTTCCCAAAATCCTCTTGATATTCTTGTTAGCTGCCTCGACTGCCCCATTAATTTGCGGTCTGTAGGCTGTGGAATTATGGTGGATGATTCTGAACTTCTCGCAGATTTCTCTCATGAGGTCGCTGTTGAGGTTAGTGGCATTGTTAGTTATGATGGACTCCGGTACTCCAAATCTACAAATGATGTTGTTTCGGACAAAATCTGCCACTACCGTTTTGTGACAGCCTTGTAAGTAGATGCCTCAACCCATTTGGTGAATTGGTCGATAGCTACCAATCTGAAATGATGTCCGTTTGATGCTGCAGGCTCTATGGTTCCAATCACATCCATGCCCCAGGTGGTGAACGACCAGGGTGAACCCATTACGTTTAACTCATTTGGTGGAACCCGAACGAAATCTTCATGAATCTGGCAGTAGTGACACTTCTGCACGTTGCGGATACTATCGCTTTCTGTAGTCATCCAAAAGTATCCAACTCTCAAAATTTCTTGGCTAATGTGAACCCGTTCATGTGGGGTCTGAATGTCCCTGTGTGTATTTCTTCCAACAGTCTGGTTGCTTCAGCGGCGTCTACACATCTCAGCAAATCTAAGTCTGGGGGTCATCCTGTACAAGACTTCCCCGTTGAGGAAAAAGTGGTTTGCCAACCTCTTCAGGGCTTGCTTTTGACCATTAGTGGCATTATCCAGGTATTTCGTGGTTTCAAGGAATCTCTTGATGTCGTGATACCATGGTTTACCATCGGGTTGTTCATCTACATGGAAGAAATATGCATGTTGATCCTTGATCTCTACCTCGATAGGGTCGATGTAGTTCTTGTCTGGATGCTGAATCATAAATGATAGGGTTGCAAGGTCGTCATCGAACTCGTTCTGAATCCTAGGGACGTGCTTGAACTCAATCTTTGTGAACTTCTTGCACAACTCCTTCACGTACTGGAGGTATGACAGTACCTTAACATTCTTGGTGGAGCATTCTCTTTGAACTTGGTGTATCAGCAAATCAGAATCTCCTATGATCAAAAGTTCTTTGATGTTCATGTCGACTGCAATTCTGATTCCAAGGATGCACGCCTCATATTCAGCCATATTATTGGTGCAAGGGAATCTTATCTTTGCCGATGCTGGGTAGTGCTATCCAGATTCCAAAATCAGGACTGCCTAATTCCGACTCCTTTGAAATTTGCTACTCCATCGAAAAATATTCTTCACCCAGGGTATGATTCTGTAATATCCTCCCCGGCAAATAGTACTTCTTTATCGGGGAAATACATGGTAAGTGGTTCATAATCTCCATCCACTGTATTCTCGGTGAGGTGGTCGGCTAAAGCTTGTCATTTGATAGCCTTCTGAGTTATGTACACAATGTCAAATTCGCTGAGCAGAATTTGCCATTTAGCTAGCTTTACGATAGGCATTGGCTTCTGAAAAATGTACTTGAGCGGGTCGAGCCGAGATATCAGATGCGTCATGTTTGCTGACATGTAATGCCTTAGCTTCTGAGTAATCCAAGTCAGATCATATCAAGTGCGTGCTATCAAGGTATACTTGTCCTCGCATGGTGTGAACTTCTTGCTTAAGTAGTAGATGGCCTGCTCCTTTCTCCTAGTTTCGTCATGCTGCCCCAACACGCAGCCGAAGGCATTGTCCAAGACTGATGAATAGAGCAACAATGGTTTCCCTAGTTTAGAGAGAACCAACACTGGCGGGTTTGAAAGATTCTCTTTAATCCTGTCGAAGGCTTTCTAGCACTCCTCCGTCCATTTCGTGGCGGCATCCTTCTTTAGCAGCTTGAAAATGCGTTCATAGATTATCGTGGACTGGGCTATGAAACGACTGAGGTAATTCAATCTTCCCAAGAAACTCATGACATCTTTCTTGCTCTTTGGTGGCAGTAATTCCTGGATAACCTTGATTTTTGATGGATCCAGTTCTATCCCTTTCTTGCTTACAATGAAACCCAATAGTTTCGCAAGCATTCAAAACGTTTCCTCAAGTCGTCCAAGCGCTCTAAACTCTTTCGAGACTCTATGATGATGTCATTCACATACACTTCAATCTCCTTATGAATCATATCGTGAAAGAGGGTCGTCATGGCCCTCATATAGGTGGTGCCGACGTTTGAGATTGAACGACATAACTCTATAACAGTAGACTCCCCAAGGCATGGCGAAAGCTTTCATCTCTGCGTCTTCCTCGTGTATTAAGATTTGATGGTATCCAACGAAACAATCCACAAACGACTACAGTTCATGCTTCACGCAATTGTCGATGAGGATGTGGATATTTGGCAGGGGGAAATCATCCTTTGGACTAGCTTTGTTGAGATCCCGGTAGTCCACACATATTCTAATCTTTCCGTCCTTCTTGGGAACTAGGACGATGTTTTCCAACCATCTTAGATAGTTGGTGACCCTTACTACATTGTCTTCTATTTGTTTGGTATCCTTTATCCTCACACTTAAATCAGGTTTGAACTTTTTGGGCTTCAGCTTGACCGACGGTCTGGTAGGGTCAGTGGGCAGTCGATGCGAGACAATGTCAGTGCTTAGTCCTGACATGTCATCATATTACCATGCGAACACATCGACGTACTATCGGGGGAGCTCGATCATTTTTTCCTTCAGCTCGAATTCTAGGTGAATGCTGATTCTTGTTTCTTTTACGTCTTCTTCATTTCCCAGATTGACCACTTCCGTTTCTTTGAGGTTGGGCTTTTTATGACTCTTCAGCTATTCGATCTCCCGCGGGAGATTGTCTGGTGTCATATTCTCGTCATATTCCTCGTAATTCGGGTCGTTGCGCTCAACGGTTTAGTTACATGTCATAATCATGGAATGCGGTTTTTTATCGGTTTGATTACTGAAAAGATAAAATATGTATAAATAAAGCGGTAAAACAAAGTTGCAATATTTAGGAAAATGATTCTTTTTATTTCATCAAAAGGGGAACTCCTTAAGTGTTCGCAAGAGGCAAATGAAAAAAAGATACATACACGGTACATGCCTCAATTGGCCATGCTCTTTTCAAAAGAAAATGTTTATTGTTCCATACTACCAAGACTCCTGGCAAACAAAGGATGGACTGGTGGTCCAATTATGTAGCTCTTCTCCTGGTTCGACATCCCTGATAGTCGGTGTCTTTATGTCATTTCCATCACAACATTCTTTAATTATATTCACGAACAGTTTTCCCACCCTATCTATGATATCTTCTTCGGGTACTGAACTCTTTCCTGGAGTTGCAACATGCTCTAGCACAAAGACCTTTTTCCGGGAGCTAACGGTGCGAGCTTTCCCTTGTGGCGGCTGATATCCTATGCCAGCCCTTCCTTTATGTCAATTATGTTCAATTGGCACTGTGATTCCATCTAACTTGGCTCCCAACCCTGTTCCTGACTTGTATCCATATTTCATAATCTCCCTCATAGCCATCTTGGATCTATACGACTGCATTCCCAAATTTTGTTCAGTCTTCTCCATCTCAGTAGTCTGCATGATTTCCACAGCGTGGAAGGCAACTCCGTCCAGCCCTCAATGAATGGAACAACATAATCCAAATGGGTGGAGTGACCCCACTCGCCATGAATCACGATCTCTTGGCATCCCCACTCGAATTTTATGCATTGGTGCAAAGTAGATGGCACGGCCCCTACCATATGTATCCTGGGCCTGCCCAGCAGTAAGTTGTAGGAATAGGAAATGTCCATCACTTGGAACAACACCGAAAAATCGGTCGGTCCGATTTGCAAAGCTATATAAATTTTTCCAATAACATCCTTCTGCGAACCATCAAAGGCTCTTACCCTTACGTTGCTTTCCTTGACTTCCCTCAAATGAATTCCTAACTCCCGCAGGGTGGAAAGCGGACACATGTTGACTCCTGACCCTCCATCAACCTGCACCCGGGACACCACTTTGTCCCCGCATTTGACAGAGATGTGAAGAGCCTTGTTGTGACTTGCACCTTCAACATGAAGTTTGTCTCTTATGAAATTGATCATGTTTGCTTTCACCATTTTCCCAATTGCCGCGTCCAACACCTCGCTAGTGGTATTACTCGGTACACTTACCCCACTTAGTACTTTCAACAGGGCATCCTTATAACTGTCAGAGCTCATTAATAGATCCATGATAAATATCTGTGCCGGAGTTTTTTTCAACTGCTCTTCCACAGAATACTCTTTTGCTTGACATTCTTTTCCAGAACTCAGCGGCTTCTGGGTCTGTTATGTTCCTCCTTGGAATTTGTTCTCTCCCTGGATTTCCTCAATTGACATTTTTAGGGGTATAGTATCTCCCAGACCTACTCATATCGTGGGCTGCAATAGAGTCTGTCATTTTGTCCTTTCCCTTTTGCTGGTATGTCCATGGGACAGTTTTGCACTCTTAATCTTCTTCGTCTCGAGCAGCATTGGCAGGTTGCTGCGGATAGGTTTGAACCGTCACTATAGGCCTTAGTTGTACTGTAATGATTGGAGCCCTTTGAGGAGGGATCCTTGCGGCTTCTGCATTTCCTGTAGTGACAATTGTTCCCTTCAGGTCATACTCTTTATCTAATGTGATCATGTTAGCTCTCTGGTTTCGATGATTTGGCAGTGGGTTGCGATTCACATTAGGTGGTGCTAGAGTGCACTGAATGGCTCTGTTCTTGATCAGGGTTTCAATTTTATTTTTCAACTTGAAACAATATTTAGTATCGTGCCCAGGAACATTGGAGTGATACACGCATCTCTTAGTGGCATGAAAATATTTGGAGGGATGTTTAGGAACCCTTCCCTCGATTTGGTGTATCAATCCTGCTCTTCTCAACCTTTCAAACAATTGGGCCAAAGGCTCAACAATTAGGGTATAAGTGTTAGGACCCCTTTCTTCAAAGTTGGGATGAGGGCGTGGTGCATAAACATGTCGGTTCTGATGAGTAGTGGTATGTAAAGGAGCATATGGCCGTTGTGGGTTTTGGTTATTATTGGCTCGAGGAGGGTTGTATTGTGGTTGAGGGTGGTAATATGGCTGGGTATTACAGTTTGGAGCGTAAGTGGGTGGTGGTGAGTGGTTGTTTGGGGAAAAAGAGGTGCTTTCGTGAGGTGGGTTGATTTGGTAGTAAGGGACGACTGCTGAGACCTTCTCTTTCTTCTTCTTTCCGCTACCGATTGACCCTGACTGGATGGCCTTGCTAGCCGCTTGCAGTGCTGCCATGAATTGTACTTTACTAGATTTTATGACCTCTTCTAAGAAATCTCCCATCTTAACCAGCTCGGGGAACTTTTGACCCATCATTCCATCATCTTCTCAAAGTATATTCCCTCCTAGGCTCTGATGAAATACTTGGTTAGTTCACTATCGTCCAGCGGAGGTTGTGCCCTGGCGGCCTCCGACCTCCACCATCGTGCATATTCTTGGAATGACTCAGATGATTTTTTCTGCAGGTTCACCAGTACGAACCAATCAGGAGTGATCTTGGTATTGAATTGAAAATGATTCATTAAGTCCTCCGCCATATCTTGCCATGTTCTCCAATTTCGCGAATCCTGTTGGGTATACACGGTGAGTGTCTCCCCCGTTAAACTTCTTATAAATAATTCCATCCTTAGCTTCTCATTCCTTCCCACTCCGACTAACTTGTCACAATATGCCCTCAAATGTGCGTGACTGTCCCCCATCCCATCAAAGATATCAAACTTTGGGGGTTTGTACCCTGCAGGCATATCCACATCTGGATGAATACACATGTCCTCATAGTAAAAACTTTCGCTTCCCCAGGCAACTTGGAGACTTTTTATTTGCCTTCTCAACGCTCAGATACTGATTCTTATTCCTTACGCATGGCTTATTCTCCATCTCAGTGTATTGGTCAATCTCATAAGGCACCCTGACCGTGACAGGTGCTGTAAAGGTAGGTTTAGAAATGACATATACAGGGGAATGTACCACTCGTGGGTGGCGGTATGTGTCACAGGTATGTGCTGGTTAGTGGTGAAAGTGACTTCGTCACGAGGAGGGGTAGTTGCATTAGTGGTAATAGGTGGGTTCTGTGATGTCTGAGTGTACTGTGGTACATAAGGAGTGTGAATATGGGGATTTGGTGGGTTAGCGGGGGTTACTGGAGGCTCCCCTGAATACCATTTGTAGCTTTCACGGTGCCCAAATCTGTCGAATATCTGGTCGAGGCTCACCCATCCGTCCTCGATACTTCTGAGGCTTCTGCTTTTGGTAAGACCTAAGGCATCCAAGAACCAATAACCGGGCATAGTAACTGGCGATACTGGCTTTCTTCCATTGAATGGAAGCTCCGTGAAACTTGTGACTTCTTCCAATATCGGTACCAACTCACAGTCGGTAAATTTGAACACCACCTTAGCCGGATTCGAAAATTCTATCAACAGGCGAGTGAGCACCCTATCTGCTCGGATGTCCATCAATGCAAATAATGCCCCTGGGTGCGTTTGAACCTCATCTCTGTGTTCCCGACGAATATTCTTCCACCACTATTTCAACTTATGCGGTGCTCCCATTACCATGCTGATTTCAGGGATATTTTGGTTGATTTCCATTTTATGAGGTGGATAAAAGAAGGATATTTGGGGTAAGTGTTTGCTTTGGATCCTTAAGTGTCTTGTCATGTTTGTTTGTCTTTCCATAGAAATTATGTGATTGGGTGCATGACCTGTTGACATTAAAGTGGCTTACCAAATTGTGTGTCGGTACAACGGATCGACTCACCTAAGGTTTATGCAGTATGGCCTATTTTACTAGAGTAGAGTGTTTCCTACTTTGAATTGGACTGAAGGCTGCAAGAAGTTATGTCAGTTGACCTGACAAAGCCATTCTCTGAAACTAGAGAGTTTTGAAAAGAAGGTTCGGAGGGGTGTAAAAGACAACCCTCACATGCCATTGTGTATGATAGTGTAAGGCTAAGACTCGATTGGAAGAAATATGATGACAATGTGTATAAAGAAGTAACAAACAAAGGTGTAGTGGAAATAAGCATGGTGATCATAAAGAGCAAATATTTATACAGAGCAAAAAAAGCAGGTAAGCATGTAATTGTAATTTCAACTATAATCAAAGCAAGGTATAAATAAATCTAGAGGCCAAATTAGTCTAAGTCTGCTAAGGTCACTACCTAAGGGTGATGTCCCCAGCAGAGTCGCCATGTTGTTGCACCCTATTTTGCATTAGTCAAGACCTGATTCAACTTGTGGTTTCTCTGTAATTGATGAAAGAGAGTCGCCACCTAATATTTAAAGGTATACTAGGTTACCTATTTAATTACTAAGTTATGTTCATTTGAGGTCAGCAAACCAGTGAGATTATATGTAAGGGTTTTTTTTCTTCTACGGGGAAGATGTTAGCCACCCCTTAAAATCTACCTGAGGTAGCTCCATAGGACTTAGACTAATTTTAAGGAATCAATTATTTATAATATGCTTAATTACTACTACGGCTATATACTAAAGGGAATGTATATGTGTAAGACTTAAGAAGGGTGTGGGATTATAAAGAGTTATCGAAGGTTAAGCGAGTTTTGAAAGTGGTTTATATTTTAATGCTTGTAATTATTAAGTTAAGTGAGAGATTACCTTTGAAGAACAAATGCTTGTACAATTTTAGAAGATATACACAAGAACATTGACTCCAAATGTACCTCAGTTTTTCTAAAAATTCTGAAGAAGGCGAGTCTTCGAAAATTCATTTGGGTGAGCATTTCATTACTGCTTTTCATGAAAATCTGGTTTCATTCCTTGTTAGTAAAAACCAGTGATTCTTTTCTAATTTCTCTTTGAAAATAGACTGTCATTCGATTATGGGCATGAGCTTCAAAAAATCTTTAAGAAAGGTGAGTATACAAGATGAGCTAATTATAATTGACATGGGCGAAGATTAATTACCAATTGATTCCCTTAAGTCCTATATTAGTTAAGGTTTGCCTATGTTTCATATGATATAAAGTACGAAGATAAAGCACATAATTTAATATATGAGTGTTGAATACACGATAATGAAATGCGATAAGGCAACAAAGGCAGTAAGCAAAAAATAATGAAAGCAGTAAGCTAAGCTATGGAAATAATGAGCAGTAACGAAAGATGTAAGGGAGAGAGGACTGAACTCTCATGATTGGGCCTCAATAAGGTGGGTCTAGCAATTTGAGAGGCGCGGCTATAGCGGACTGGACTCTTCAAAGATGCAGCAAAGCTTGTTTGGGCATGAGTTCCTTAGAAACTCAGCAGGCCTAAATGTATACATGCCCAAAAAGAATAAAATAAGGTCATTAGAAGTATTCCCACATTCTCAAATATACATGACATGTATAGAGAAAAAATAATTGAAACAAAGAGTTATTGGTTATGTGGGAAATTTGGCACGAACCCAAATTATCCCTCCGTAAGGTGTCGTGATGGCACCTAGTCCTTACGACTAGGTAAGCCTAATATTTCAAAAAATATAAAGAAACACAACATTTTAAAGATAAACAACTTATTATAAATAGCCAAGAGTAGTACCACTCGGCATATACAAAATAATTTACCAAGACCCGGAATATCACTAAGTCACAAGCTGCTATAATCTATGTAGCTCTATACAAAAGTCTGAGGATAATAAAGAAAGTATCTAGGCGAGGGAGTATAAGGGGACTCCGAAGATCTGCGGACGCAAGCAGAAGTACCTTGAAGTCTCCTAGAATCAGCAGCACGTACTAACCCCGAGGCTGATAGCTCGCACCTGGATCTGCACATGAAAACATGTGCAGGGAAGGGCATGAGTACACCACAATGGTACCAAGTAAGTGCCAAGCCTAACCTCGGTCGAGTAGTGACGAGGTCAGGTCAAGGCCCTACCAAAGTAAATATAAAAAATTAAACAGTAAAAGATGTAAATGAAATTTACGGTAACATAGTTAGAGAAATTCTCGAAAATTTAATAGTTAAGGGAGCCCTCGACTCAAAACAAGGTAAACACAGTGGGAAAATCTCTCGGGATACCGTCCCGTAGTTTGAAATGAATATGCAGTACAGGGGATCTCCCGGAATACGTCCGTAGTCCCAAAGTAAATATGCAGTACAGGGGGGTCTCCCGGAATACGTCGGTAGTCCCAAAGTAAATATGCAACGCAAGATGAAATGCATGTATGATATCAAGTTATACAGTTTATACTGGACACAGATAAGGCAAATGAGAACTTAGCTAAACGTGATGCACAAAATGTCAATTAGGCAGTTAAAACACATAAACATGCTTTTCTAGTCTAAACTACACAATTAAACATATTAGTACGACTTAATAAGAGAAACAATTTATGATTTAAAAATGTTAAACATGATTTTTTTTGCAATAATAGCCCGTGTACGTACTCGTCACCTCACGTACACAGCGCCCACACACCAAATAATATCAAGATATCCTAAGGGGGAAGTCCCCAACACAAGGATAGGCAAGCCACTTACCTCGAACCGCTCAAATCACCTCGAAAACACGTTCTTGCCATGAGTATCCGACTCCAAATGGCCCGAATCTATTCAAATAAATTGCATAATGTAAATATAACTACGAGTGACTAATTTAGCTAATTAATTCGAAGCTAAAGCGTGAAATTAGGAAAAACGCCCAAAAAGTCACCCGGGCCCACGTCTCAAAATCAGGTAAAAGTCGCAAAATACGAACACCCATTCACTCACGAGCCTACTCGTACCAAAATTGCTCAAATCCAATACCAAAATCTCGATCAAAACCCCAAAATTCGGCCTAAGAATCTTTCTCAAATTTTCATCCCAAATCCGAAATTAAATGATGAAATCAACCATAGATTAGTGGAATATAACCATAAAGGAGTTAGAAATCATTACCCAAAAACTTCCTCTGAAAATCTCTCCAAATTTCGCCTCCTACCGAGCTCTCAATCAAATTTTTGTGTTATGAACTCAACCCTCATTTTTGAACCTTAAATTCAGCCCAGGTGCGTTCTTCTTCGCGATTGCGACATCACGATCGCGAATGCGATGATCAATCTTCCACTGGCCCCAAATTCCTCTTTCGCGAACATGAGGGGACTCACGCGAACGTGTACCTTCCGCTAACGGACCCTTCGCGAACGCGGGAACCTCTTCGCGAATGCGTAGGGTTAATGCCCGAAGCTTCCTCTACACCGTTCCTCTCCGCGAACGTGAGGACCATATCGCGAACGCATAGGCTTAAGGTCCCACACCTTCGCGAACGCGGGAACAACATCGCGAACGTGAAGAACAACTTCACTGCCTTTCCCAGATGCACTACGCGATCGCGAGGCACCTCTTGCGAACGCGATGAAGGATTTTTCTGCAATAAAACAACACAAATTTGCCACTTCTCTAAGTCAAAAGATGACTCGTTGAGCATCCGAAACACACCTGAGGCCTCCGGGACCTCGACCAAACATACCAACCAATCCTAAAATACCATAAGAACTTAGTCGAGCTCTGAAATCCCATCAAACAATGCTAAAATCACGAATTACCCTCCAATTCAAACTTAAAGAACTTGAAACTCCAAAATTCTACAACCGATGCCGAAACCTATCAAATAACGTCCGATTGACCTCAAATTTTGCGCACAAGTCATAATCAACATTAGGGACCTACTCCAACTTCCGAAATCGGAAAACGACCCCGATATCAAAAATTCCACTACCGGCCCAAAACTCCAAAAATTTGACTTTCGCCATTTCAAGCCTAAATTAGCTACGAACCTCCAAAACACAATCCGGACACGCTCCTAAACCCAAAATAACCTAACGGAGCTAATGGAACTGACGGAAGACCATTCCGGAGTTGTCTTCACATAGTTCCGACTACGGTCCAAATCCTAAGGCTTAAGCTCTTATTTAGGGACTGTGTCCCAAAACACTCTAAAACTCAAAACCAATCATCCCGGCAAGTCACAATAGCAGAAAAAGATTTGGGGAAAAACAGTTAATAGGGGATGGGGCTATTACTCTCAAAATGACCGACCGGGTCGTTACATCCTCCCCCTCTTAAAATAATCGTTCATCCTCAAATGAGTATAAAGACATACCTGAAACTGTGAAAAGATTAGGGTACTAGCTGCGCATATCCTGCTCGGTCTCCCCAGTCGCCTCCTCGACCGGCTGCCCCTCCACTGGATCTTTACTGAAGCAATATTCTTTGACCTGAGCTTTCTGACCTGCCTGTCCAAAATGGCTACTGGCTCCTCAACATAAGATAGATCTTTGTCCAACTGACTGAGCTGAAATCCAATACATGAGTTGGATCACCGTGATAATTCCGGATTATAGACACGTGGAATACCAGGTGAACTCCTGCTAGGCTGGGAGGCAAGGCAAGCTCATAAGCAACCTCCCCAACTCGCCGTAATATCTCAAAAGGACCAATGAACCTCGGGCTTAGCTTTCCCTTCTTCCCGAACCTCATGACATCCTTCATAGGCGATACCCGAAGCAAGATCCGCTCACCAACCATAAATGCCAAATCACAAACCTTACGGTCTGCATAACTCTTCTGCCTGGACTGGGCTGTGCGAAGTCTCTCCTGAATCACCTTCACCTTATCCAGGGCATCCTGGACCAAATCTGTACCCAATAATCGGGCATCGCCCGACTCAAACCATCCCACTGGGGATCGGCACCGCCTATCATACAAAGCCTCATACGGTGCCATCTGAATGCTGGACTGGTAACTGTTGTTGTAAGCGAACTCTGCAAGTGGCAAGTATCGGTCCTATGACCCTCCAAACTCCATCACACAGGCACAAAGCATATCCTCAAGAATCTGAATTGTGCGCTCGGACTGCCCGTCTGTCTGAGGGTGAAAGGTTGTGCTCAACTCCACCCTAGTACCCAATTCCTACTGTAGGGTTCTCCAAAACCGGGATGTGAACTGTGTACCTCTGTCTGAAATGATGGATACTGGAATACCATGAAGGCGGACAATCTCTGTGATATAAATCTCAACCAATCTCTCAGAAGAATAAGTGGTCAACACTGGAATAATATGGCCTAACTTGGTTAGCCGATCCATGATCACCCAAATAACATCGAACCTTCTCAAAGTCCGTGGAAGTCCAACTACAAAGTCCATGGTGATCCGCTCCCACTTCCACTCTGGGATCTCTAACCTCTAAAGTAATCCACCCGGCCTCTGGTGCTCATATTTGACTTGCTGACAGTTGAGACACTTGGCCACAAACCCAACTATATCCTTCTTCATCCTCCTCCACCAGTAGTGCTGTCTCAAATCCCGGTACATCTTCGCGGCACCGGGATGAATGGAGTACCGCGAGTTGTGGGCCACCTCGAGAATCAACTCCCAAAGCCCATCTACATTGGGCACACAGATTCGGCCCTACATCCTCATCACACCGTCATCACCAATAGTCACATCTCTGGCATCACCTCGCCGAACCCTGTCCTGAAGAACTAGAAGATGAGGATCATCATACTGACGCTCCCTGATATGGTCATAAAGAGAAGACTGAGCAACCACACAAGCTAATACCCAGCTAGGCTCTGAAATATCCAATCTCACGAACTGGTTGGCTAAGGCCTGAACATCTAAGGCTAAGGGCCTCTCAGTTGCCGGAAGATATGCCAAACTCCCCAAACTCTCTGCCCGGCGACTCAAGGCATCGGCCACTACGTTGGCCTTCCCCGGATGGTACAATATAGTGATATCATAGTCCTTAAGTAGCTCTAACCACCTCCGCTGATGCAAATTAAGGTCCTTCTGACTGGACAAGTACTGCAAACTCTGGTGGTCAGTGTAAATCTCACAGGGAACAACGTACAAATAATGACGCCAGATCTTCAGGGCGTGAACAATAGTTGCTAACTCGAGATCATGAACTGGATAATTCTTCTCATGCACCTTCAACTTTCTAGGCGTGTAGGCAATCACCCTACCGTCCTGCATCAATACCGCTCCAAGGCCAATCCTCGAGGCATCACAATAGATAGTGTAGGACCCCGAACCTGTAGGCAATACTAAT
Organism: Nicotiana tomentosiformis; assembly: GCF_000390325.3. Lineage (NCBI taxonomy): Eukaryota > Viridiplantae > Streptophyta > Magnoliopsida > Solanales > Solanaceae > Nicotiana > Nicotiana tomentosiformis. Next base: position 87,414,442 of record NC_090818.1, read on the forward strand.
ACTGGGGCTGTAGTCAAAGCTGTCTTGAGCTTCTGAAAGCTCTGCTCACACTCCTCGGTCCACCTGAACGGAGTACCCTTCTGGGTCAGCCTGGTCATATGTGCTGCAATGGATGACGGTAATACCCCGCCAAACCAAGGAAACTGCGGATCTCTGTAGCTGATGACGGTCTGGGCCAACTCTGCACTACCCCCACTTTCTTCGAATCTACCTTGATCCCATCACAAGATACTATGTGGCCCAAGAATGCCACTGAATCAAGCCAGAATTCACACTTAGAAAATTTTGCATACAATTTATTCTCCCTCAAAGTCTGAAGCACAGTCCTCAGGTGCTGCTTATGATCTTCCCGAGACCGGGAATATACCAGGATGTCGTCAATAAACACAATGACGAAGGAATCAAGATAAGGCCGGAATACACTGTGTATGAAATGCATACAGGCTGCTGGGGCATTAGTCAGCCCAAATGACATGACAAGAAACTCATAGTGACTATATCTGGTCCTGAAAGCAGTCTTCGGGATATCCGGCTCCCGAATCTTCAACTGATGATAGCCAGAATGCAAGTCAATCTTGGAAAACACCCTGGCACCCTGTAACTGATCAAATAAATCATCAATGTGAGGCAAAGGATACTTGTTCTTCACTGTAACCTTGTTCAGCTGCCGATAATTGATACACATACGCATAGAACCATCCTTCTTCTTCACAAACAAGACCGGAGCACCCCAAGGTGATACACTGGGCCTGATGAAACCCTTATCAAGCAACTCCTGCAACTACTCCTTCAACTCCTTCAACTCAGGAGGAGCCATTCGGTATGGAGGAATACAGATGGGCTGAGTGCCCGGCAAAAAATCAATGCCAAAATCAATATCTCTATCGGGCGGCATGCTCAAAAGATCAGCTGGAAACACATATGGGAAGTCCCTCACTACTGGAACCGACTCAACTGTAGGGGTATCAATACTGACGTATCTCACATAGGCCAAATACGCATCACACCCCTTCTCAACCATTCGCTGAGCCTTAAGAAGTGAAATGAACCTGCAGGGAGTATACTCTAAGGTACCTCTCCACTATAATCTCGGCAAACCTGGCATAGCCAGCATCACGGTCTTAGCGTGACAATCAAGAATAGCATAATGAGGCGACAACCAGTCCATGCCTAAGATAACATCAAAATCTACCATACAGAGTAATAACAAATCTGCTATGATCTCAAAACCACTAAGAGCAATCAAACATGACCGATATACGCGTTCACAACTAGAGAATTGTTACACCCTATATTTTCGTATGTAAAAATGCGTCGTAAGCAAACTAATGTAGGACAAAAAAATGAGATAATATTTAAAAGTATATAAAGTAAGTTAATCATGTTACCTCTGAGGTTACAAATATTGAAGATCATGAACAACAAGTACAAAGAGGGTTGGACAGTTCAGAAGCTAAAGCAATTAAATAAAACAATGTTTCATCGAAAGTCGACAAGTTGGGAATGTTATAACATGTACCTTTGGGGTGAGACTAGGGTGATTAACATGATAAAGAGATTATGTTATGATTTATATTAGTCGTATTACATCCGTGTGTTATGTTTTTAAGTCAAGCGAGTTGTGGAACAAAAGTCGATGAAAGTCATCACAAGTTACATTCATAAGTTTTACTGAAACTTTGGGTCAAATGTAACTGCAATTTTCTCCCAATATACTTAGAGTTATGGTGTGTTCCACACATCAAATTAAAGATCTATGAGTCTATTTTCCAACGCATTAAACCATTTGTCAATACGACATCGGAGTAGAGAGATATGTGCATTTTTGCGATACTGCGCAAGCTGCTAGGTGACAAGTAGGTGTGTCACCTACTTGCTTAAATGAAAGCCCAAAAATGGGCCATTTCGGGTCGTCCAAAGAGGCCTTTTAAGGGCCTATTTTCTTCATATATTAGACTCAAAATAGAGCATAATAACCAGACATAAGCTCTGCAAAGAATCCTCCCAAAAATTTCCCACAAACCCTAATTGATTTTCTCTCCCTTTCAAGTTCCAATTGGAGGTAAAACTTAGAGTTTGAAGAACCAAGATAGGAGCTGAGTTATCCAACAAATAAGGTGAGTTTACTGCTCTCTTTCATCCATTTTTTCTTCTGTAAATTCATGGTAAGTCATTCTATACTTGTAAGAACTCACGGGATGGTGATCGGAAGCCGTGAGTTCGAGTTATTCACTTGTAGCGGACTGTTTTGTGGACTGTTTTGTGTTGCTGTTGGGCTGCGTGTTTTATTACTATTTTGTGGAGTTTTGGAGGAGGAAGGGGTTTATAAACACCATATAAATGTAGGGTGGTTGGCTGGTCGTTCGTCATAACATTTTCGGGTCGTTTGACACTACTACAGTGGTCGTTTTGTGTACGAAGAGATTGGGGTGTGTTGGGCTGTTTTGTAGTATTTGATGGTGTATATAGGGCTGGAAAATGATGTATATATGTTGTTATTGTTCTGTCCTTGTATTGTTGGTGTTATCTTGAAGTTGGAGGAAGGGCATATTATAGGGGAGATGCTGCCCGTTTTAATACAAAATAGGTTTGTCGTTCGTTGTGCGATAGTTGTACCTTTCGTAACTTAACGATAGTATTATTATCATTCTTGTAGATTAAGGTGCGAAGAGGTGAGTTCAACTTGGTGATTGAAAAGATTGTGATAAGGTATGTTAAGGCTAAGCCTTCCTTCATTTTGGCATGATCTCGTAGCTACATGTGTTAGTAATGAGACAAAAAGAGAAGTTCATATTCATGAATTTATTCACACTATTCTAGTCTCATAAGTTACAATATTATTCCTTATCGAGACTCTATATTCAATTTTAGTATTGTCTTCTTCCAGTCAAGAGAGCAGCAAGCCTATATATACAGTATTACAGTATTTTCATTACCATCGAGCTATAATCGATGGGCAGGCCCCTATTGGGCAACCTCTGATCAGATGAAAAGTTATATACCGAGCCTACTGTGGCCGAGCGCCTATGAGCGAGCCCAGCATGGTCGAGATACATAGCCTAGTATGGCCGAGCGCCTATAAGCGAGCCTACTATGGCAGAGCAGTTATATATATCGAGCCTTATAAGGCCGTACAATTATTTTACTTACTATATTGAAGGAGTTGAGTCAGTATCAGCAGGTAAGTATATCTCCAGATCATCTTTGACTCCCAGTTAATTTCAGTTATCATATTATCAGTTCAGTTTCAGATTTCAGTTATTTTATTGCCTTACATACTCGGTACATTATTTCGTACTGACGTCCCTTTTTTGGGGGCGCTGCATTTCATGCGTGCAGGTTCAGACAGACAGACGGGTAGACCTCCTCAGTAGGTGTTTTCCGAGTTCCGCCTGATCGGTAAGCTCCACGTCTTTCGGAGTTGCCAGGACTAGAGTTTTGTGTACATCTTATGTATATCTGTATATATGTTATGGGTAGGTCGGGGCCCTGTTCCGATCACAGTACATCTATCAGTAGAGGCTTGTAGGCATATCCTGTTGGTTAGTGCAGTATGTTGGGTTTGTATAAATTGGTGGTTTGTCAGCTGTAGTAGCTATGACGGCCTTGTCGGCCTAGCTTTATATTGATATTTAGTTAGTGCTAGTTTCCATTCAGTTTTATATTTTGCTTCGCAAATTGTCTTGCAAGGTGGCCCCATGGCCACAGTATGACATTATGTGTTCAGAGTCCCTTAGTCGCAATTTGGTACGCCAGGTTAGGTGAGGCACGGGGTGCTTGTCTCGCTCCTAGGTTCGGGGCGTGACAAACTTGGTATCAGAGCAGTTCTGTCCTAGGGAGTCTACAAGCCGTGTCTAGTAGGGTCTTGTTTATAGATGTGTTGTGCACCACATTATATAAGCAAGGAACTACAGGGCATTTAGGAGTTGGTTACACTTCTTTGAAATCTAAATCGTGCTATAGAACTGAGTTATAGGAAATTTGAATTAAACTTATGTGTTGGTGTTTGCATGCACAGATGACGGTGACTAGGAAGACTACGGCTAGCCAGAGGAGAGATACAGTAGTAGGTGAGGGGACCAACAAGGTACCCCCAGTAGATGGGGCCCAGTCTGAGGCTCAAGGGGAGACCGCTACTCAGCCATTACCGGCTCCTCCACCAACTACGGAGATTCCTAGGGAAACCGCACATCCAGTTCCCCCTCCACTTCCATCAGATCAGGACTTGAGGAGTGCGGTGCATTTATTGACATAGTTGGTAGCTACCCAGCAACAGGCTAGGGCATCAGCTAGTGCAGGAACTTCTTAGGGGTCTGGGAGTTCAAGGGTCCGAGAGTTTATTGCTTTGAGTCCCCCAGAGTTCACGGGGACAGATCAGAGGGGGGACCCGCAAGATTTTATAGATCAGCTTCACAGGATCTTTCGTGTTATGCATGCCATGGAGAAAGAGGCAGTTGAGCTAGCAGCTTTTCGACTCCGAGATATAGCCATCCTTTGGTACGAGGGATGGGAGAGGTCCAGGGGACGTGATGCACCTCCAGCTATTTGGGAGAATTTTTCAGATGCCTTCCTTGAACAGTACTTACCACGGGAGATCCGACAGGCTCGAGTCGATCAGTTTCTAGCCCTCAAGCAGGGTAATATGAGTGTTCGAGAGTATAGTCTCCGTTTTGACTCATTGGCCAGATATGCACCATCCATAGTTTCTACTATGCGGGACAGGATTCACAGGTTTATAGCAGGGTTAGCCCCAGAGTTAACTGAGGCATGTGCCACCGCTGCATTGCAGGATAGTATGGATATCTCCCGGATTCAGGCATTCGCCCAGAATATAGAAAGGGGTAGGCGTCGGCAGCAGGGTACAGAGAGGGCTGAGCAAGGGCAACGTAAGAGGATGAGATTTCCCAGGTCTCAGGAGCAATCTCAGGGTAGTTATAGGACCCAGTACTTCGGACGGCCACCTAGGCCTCCGCCACCTCAGTTACAGGGTTACGGGTATGACCGCTATACTCAGTCAGGACCAGGTGAGAGCTCACGGGCGTCGGGTTTGCAGCGACAACGAGGTTCTGCGCAGACATGGTCATTTCCTCCGCGGTGTGACATCTGTGGTAGAGGACACTTGGGTCAATGCCGAGCAGGTTCTGATGCTTGTTATACATGTGGGCGTCCGGGGCATATGATGCGAGATTGCCCAAATAGAGATTCTGGGGGAATGGCACAACCAGCGAGTTCAGCAACAGGATCGTCTATGTCCGTGCATCCTTCAAGGCGTGAGTCTCAGTCTTCGGCTGGTAGAGGTCGAGGCAGAGGTAGAGGTTCCAGTTCAAGTGGTAATCAGAACCGTATCTATGCTTTAGCGGGTCGACAGGACCAGGAGTCTTCACCAGACGTTGTGACAGGTATATTAACCATTTGCTCTCACGATGCTTATGCTTTGATAGACCCAGGATCTACTTTATCGTATATTACCCCATTTGTCGCGAGGAAGTTTGGTATAGTGCCTGAAATACTAAGTGATCCTTTTGCGGTATCTACACCGGTCGGAGAATCGATTATTGCTAGACGGGTTTACCGAGGTTGTACGGTGACAATTTGTAGTCGTCAGACCTCAGCTGACCTAGTTGAGCTAGAGATGATGGACTTTGATGCTATCATGGGCATGGACTGGTTGGCAGCTTGCTATGCCACAGTTGATTGCCGAGCAAAGGTAGCCAAATTTCATTTTCCGGGTGAGCCAGTCCTTGAATGGGTAGGTAATACACCAACACCCAGAGGTAGGTTTATTTCCTATCTGAAGGCGAGGAAAATGATCGCAAAAGGGTGCATTTATCATATTGTGCGAGTTAGAGATGCAGATGCTGAGATACCTACACTTCAGTCTATTCCCATAGTCAAAGAGTATGCAGATGTGTTTCCAGATGAGCTTCCAGGTATTCCTCCAGAGCGAGAGATTGATTTTAGCATCGATTTGCTTCCAGGAACTCAACCAATATCCGTCCCTCCGTATAGAATGGCACCTGCCGAATTGAAGGAGTTGAAGGAGCAGTTAAAAGATTTGCTGGAGAAAGGTTACATTAGGCCCAGTACCTCACCTTGGGGTGCACCGGTACTATTTGTGCGGAAGAAAGACGGCTCGCTGAGGATGTGTATCGATTATAGGCAGTTGAACAAGGTAACTATTAAGAATAAGTATCCACTTCCAAGGATCGATGACTTGTTTGATCAGTTGCAGGGAGCTAGATGCTTTTCCAAGATTGATTTGAGGTCGGGGTACCACCAGGTCAGAGTTCGGGAAAAAGATATTCCGAAGACAGCCTTCAGGACCCGATATGGCCACTTCGAGTTCCTTGTCATGTCCTTCGGGTTGACTAATGCACCCGCTGTATTTATGGACTTGATGAATAGCCTATTCCGGCCATTTTTAGATCTGTTCGTGATAGTATTTATTGATGATATTCTGGTTTATTCCCGTTCAGAGGATGAGCATGCGGACCACCTACGAGCGGTACTCCAAACCCTCCGTGATCATAAGTTGTATGCTAAGTTTTCTAAATGTGAGTTCTGGTTGAAGTCTGTAGCATTCTTGGGGCATATTGTATCAGATGAAGGGATAAAGGTGGACACTCAAAAGATTGAGGCCGTGAAATCTTGGCCTAGACCTACCACTCCGACAGAGGTTCGTAGCTTTCTAGGCTTAGCAGGATACTATCGGAGGTTCGTAGAGGATTTTTCTTCCCTTTCGGCACCATTGACGAAGTTGACACAGAAAGAAACTAAGTTTCAATGGACAGAGGCTTATGAGCGGAGTTTCCAAGAGCTTAAGAACAGGTTGACCTCAGCTCTAGTTCTAACACTTCCAGAGGGTCTAGAGGGTTATGCCGTGTATTGTGATGCATCAGGTGTCGGGTTAGGATGTGTCCTGATGCAACATGGGAAGGTAATTGCGTATGCTTCAAGGCAGTTGAGGAAGCACGAGAGGAATTATCCGACCCACGACCTCGAGTTAGCTGCGGTTGTCCATGCACTTAAGATATGGCGGCATTATTTATATGGTGTTCATGTTGATGTATTTACTGATCATAAAAGCCTACAATATATCTTCAAGCAGAAAGAGTTGAATTTGCGACAGAGGCGATGGCTTGAGTTATTGAAAGATTACGATGTTAACATTCTCTACCATCCAGGGAAAGCTAATGTTGTAGCAGATGCATTAAGTCGCCGATCTATGGGTAGCTTAGCACATGTAGAGCCCGAGAAAAGACAATTAGCTAGAGAGATTCATCAATTGTCTTCGTTGGGGGTTCGGTTAGTAGATTCTGAGGATGGTGGAGTTGTAATCCAAAACACTGCAAAATCATCCCTCATAGCTGAAGTCAAGGAAAGGCAGTACGAGGACCCAGAGTTGGTCGAGTTGAGAGAGCGAGTTCCGCAGCAGAAGAAGCCATTGTTAGAGCTCAAGGGAGATGGGGTTCTCAGATACAAGGGTCGTTTGTGTGTTCCAGATGTAGCAGGGCTACGAGACAGGATTATGTCAGAGGCAAATTGCTGCTATTTATAAAGATTGGCCATGTGTGGCATGCATAGTATGTTTCTGGCTACGTGCAGGTTGGTTTTAACCTAGTGTACGAAGGATACTCTGGAAAAAGTTTCCAAAGTCTCCAAGAGTAAACATTCGAGGACGAATGTTCCCAAGGGGGAGTGATGTTACACCCTATATTTTCGTATGTAAAAATGCGTCGTAAGCAAACTAATGTAGGACAAAAAAATGAGATAATATTTAAAAGTATATAAAGTAAGTTAATCATGTTACCTCTGAGGTTACAAATATTGAAGATCATGAACAACAAGTACAAAGAGGGTTGGACAGTTCAGAAGCTAAAGCAATTAAATAAAACAATGTTTCATCGAAAGTCGACAAGTTGGGAATGTTATAACATGTACCTTTGGGGTGAGACTAGGGTGATTAACATGATAAAGAGATTATGTTATGATTTATATTAGTCGTATTACATCCGTGTGTTATGTTTTTAAGTCAAGCGAGTTGTGGAACAAAAGTCGATGAAAGTCATCACAAGTTACATTCATAAGTTTTACTGAAACTTTGGGTCAAATGTAACTGCAATTTTCTCCCAATATACTTAGAGTTATGGTGTGTTCCACACATCAAATTAAAGATCTATGAGTCTATTTTCCAACGCATTAAACCATTTGTCAATACGACATCGGAGTAGAGAGATATGTGCATTTTTGCGATACTGCGCAAGCTGCTAGGTGACAAGTAGGTGTGTCACCTACTTGCTTAAATGAAAGCCCAAAAATGGGCCATTTCGGGTCGTCCAAAGAGGCCTTTTAAGGGCCTATTTTCTTCATATATTAGACTCAAAATAGAGCATAATAACCAGACATAAGCTCTGCAAAGAATCCTCCCAAAAATTTCCCACAAACCCTAATTGATTTTCTCTCCCTTTCAAGTTCCAATTGGAGGTAAAACTTAGAGTTTGAAGAACCAAGATAGGAGCTGAGTTATCCAACAAATAAGGTGAGTTTACTGCTCTCTTTCATCCATTTTTTCTTCTGTAAATTCATGGTAAGTCATTCTATACTTGTAAGAACTCACGGGATGGTGATCGGAAGCCGTGAGTTCGAGTTATTCACTTGTAGCGGACTGTTTTGTGGACTGTTTTGTGTTGCTGTTGGGCTGCGTGTTTTATTACTATTTTGTGGAGTTTTGGAGGAGGAAGGGGTTTATAAACACCATATAAATGTAGGGTGGTTGGCTGGTCGTTCGTCATAACATTTTCGGGTCGTTTGACACTACTACAGTGGTCGTTTTGTGTACGAAGAGATTGGGGTGTGTTGGGCTGTTTTGTAGTATTTGATGGTGTATATAGGGCTGGAAAATGATGTATATATGTTGTTATTGTTCTGTCCTTGTATTGTTGGTGTTATCTTGAAGTTGGAGGAAGGGCATATTATAGGGGAGATGCTGCCCGTTTTAATACAAAATAGGTTTGTCGTTCGTTGTGCGATAGTTGTACCTTTCGTAACTTAACGATAGTATTATTATCATTCTTGTAGATTAAGGTGCGAAGAGGTGAGTTCAACTTGGTGATTGAAAAGATTGTGATAAGGTATGTTAAGGCTAAGCCTTCCTTCATTTTGGCATGATCTCGTAGCTACATGTGTTAGTAATGAGACAAAAAGAGAAGTTCATATTCATGAATTTATTCACACTATTCTAGTCTCATAAGTTACAATATTATTCCTTATCGAGACTCTATATTCAATTTTAGTATTGTCTTCTTCCAGTCAAGAGAGCAGCAAGCCTATATATACAGTATTACAGTATTTTCATTACCATCGAGCTATAATCGATGGGCAGGCCCCTATTGGGCAACCTCTGATCAGATGAAAAGTTATATACCGAGCCTACTGTGGCCGAGCGCCTATGAGCGAGCCCAGCATGGTCGAGATACATAGCCTAGTATGGCCGAGCGCCTATAAGCGAGCCTACTATGGCAGAGCAGTTATATATATCGAGCCTTATAAGGCCGTACAATTATTTTACTTACTATATTGAAGGAGTTGAGTCAGTATCAGCAGGTAAGTATATCTCCAGATCATCTTTGACTCCCAGTTAATTTCAGTTATCATATTATCAGTTCAGTTTCAGATTTCAGTTATTTTATTGCCTTACATACTCGGTACATTATTTCGTACTGACGTCCCTTTTTGGGGGCGCTGCATTTCATGCGTGCAGGTTCAGACAGACAGACGGGTAGACCTCCTCAGTAGGTGTTTTCCGAGTTCCGCCTGATCGGTAAGCTCCACGTCTTTCGGAGTTGCCAGGACTAGAGTTTTGTGTACATCTTATGTATATCTGTATATATGTTATGGGTAGGTCGGGGCCCTGTTCCGATCACAGTACATCTATCAGTAGAGGCTTGTAGGCATATCCTGTTGGTTAGTGCAGTATGTTGGGTTTGTATAAATTGGTGGTTTGTCAGCTGTAGTAGCTATGACGGCCTTGTCGGCCTAGCTTTATATTGATATTTAGTTAGTGCTAGTTTCCATTCAGTTTTATATTTTGCTTCGCAAATTGTCTTGCAAGGTGGCCCCATGGCCACAGTATGACATTATGTGTTCAGAGTCCCTTAGTCGCAATTTGGTACGCCAGGTTAGGTGAGGCACGGGGTGCTTGTCTCGCTCCTAGGTTCGGGGCGTGACAAGAATCTCCCACAGGAGTAGATACATAAACAGGGGAACTCAAAGAATCCCGAGATATCCCCAAATATGGAACAAAATAAGAAGACACATATGAATACGTAGAGCCTGGGTCAAATAATACTGATGCATCCCTATGACAGACAGGGACGATACCTGTGATGACTAAATCTGAAGCAACGGCCTCTGAATGGGCTGGAAGGGCATAGTACCTGGCTTGGCCTCCCCCTCTAGGGCGACCTCGACCTCCCTGACCTCCACCTCGAGCTGGCTGAGGAGGTGGGGTAGCAGCTGGTGCTGAAAGAATGGCCGGGGGGCCCGGTGGAGCACATGGAGGCTGATAAGTCTGTGGAGGTGCACCCCTCCTGGCCCTGGGGCAATCTCTAACCAGGTGACGAGTGTCACCACACTCAAAAAAACCTCTCGGAGGATGCGGCGGCTGAGACTGACTCGGACCTGGCTTGCTGGACTGGCCGACAATAGCACCTCGAGTAGGAGGCATACTGGATACTAGCGGTGCATAATAGGGCTCCTGAGGTCTAGGAGGAGTTGGAACATTGCTGGCTATTAGAAGAGCTGAATGAACAGGGCGACTCACAAAACCCCTACCATAGCGTGCTGCTGGTGCACAAGCTCCTGAATAATGACCAGTCTCTCGAGACCTCTTGGCCTCTCTCTCCTCTCTGTCCCGGGCAAACATGCCCTCCACCCTCCTGGCAATGCTCACTGCCTGCTGATAAGTGATGTCCATCTCCAACTCCCTGGCCATACTGGTCTAAATACTGGGGTGGAGTCCCTCAATGAAGCGACGAACCCTCTCTCTGACTGTAGCAACCAGAGCCGGAGCATGGCGAGCTAACTCATTGAAACGGACTGCATACTCCGACACAGTCATAACACCCTAACGCAACTGCTCAAACTCTGCGCGCCAAGCATCCCTGAGGCTCTGAGGAACATACTCACGCAAGAACATCTCTGAAAACTGAGTCCAAGTGAGTGAGGCTTCCTCGTCCGGACTACTCAGCTCATAGGCACGCCACCACTGATATGCTGCTCCCCTCAGCTGGAAAGCGGTAAAAGAAACCCCACTCGTCTCCACAATGCCCCTAGTACGGAGAATACGATGACACTCCTCAAGAAAACCTAGAGCATCATCTGAAGCTAGTCCGCTGAAAGTAGGTGGGTGGTACTTCTTGTACCTCTCAAGTCTGAGCTGCTCTGCCTCAGAAGCAGCTACCCTGATCTCATGCTGAACCGGAGCCACTGGGGGTATAGGAATATACTTTGGGGCGTGATCAACCTGGACCCTCTACTCAGGAGTGCGGGCTGCGGGAGTCTGTGCCCCTCCCCCGGCCTTAGATGTAGCGGGAGCTATCAGAAATAGTCCAGCCTGAGCCAGAGTGCTGAACATGCTCAAGAACTGAGCTAAAGTCTCCTGGAGGGCTGGAGTAGCAATAGGGATCTCCGACGCTGGCCCTCCAGCTGGAGCTACTAGGGGCTCCTCTGACGCAGCTCTCGCAGGTGCTCGGGTTGCACCGCATGGTCGTCCTCTACCCCGACCCCGGCCTCTGGCGGCTCTGGCAGGGGGCTCAGGTGCCTGATCATCGGTCCTCCCATTGCGGGTCCTCACCATCTGTGAGAAAGAATAGAATAGAATCTTAGAATTTCTGGTGTCAATAACTCGCACGACAAGAAAATCAAGAAATATGATTGTTCTTAACAGTTACATAGCCTCCCGAAGATAAGTACGGATGTCTCCGCACCGATTCGCGAGACTCTGATAAACCGGCTTGTGACTCGCGACTCCTACGAACCTAGTGCTCTGATACCAACTTGTCACGACCCCAAATTATCCCTCCGTAAGGTGTCGTGATGGCACCTCGTCCTTATGACTAGGTAAGCCTAATATTGCGAAAAATATAAAGAAACACAACATTTTAAAGATAAACAACCTATTATAAATAGCCAAGAGTAGTACCACTCGGCATATACAAAATAATTTTCCAAGACCTGGAATATCACTAAGTCACAAGCTGCTATAATCTATGTAGCTCTATACAAAAGTCTGAGGATAATAAAGAAAGTATCTAGGCGAGGGAGTAGAAGGGGACTCCGAAGATCTGCGGACGCAAGCAGAAGTACCTTGAAGTCTCCTAGAATCAGCAGCACGTACTAACCCCGAGGCTGATAGCTCGCACCTGGATCTGCACATGAAAACATGTGCAGGGAAGGGCATGAGTACACCACAATGGTACCCAGTAAGTGCCAAGCCTAACCTCGGTCGAGTAGTGATGAGGTCAGGTCAAGGCCCTATCGGAGTAAATATAATAAATTAAACAGTAAAAGATATAAGTGAAATTTACGGTAACATAGTTAGAGAAATTCTCGAAAATTTAACAGTTAAGGGAGCCCTCGGCCGAAAACAAGGTAAACACAGTGGGAAAATCTCTCGGGATACCGTCCTATAGTTTCAAATGAATATGCAGTACAGGGGGATCTCTCGGAATACGTCCGTAGTCCCAAAGTAAATATGCAGTACAGGGGGTCTCCCGGAATACGTCTGTAGTCCCAAAGTAAATATGCAACGCAAGATGAAATGAGAGGTATGACATCGAGTTATACAGTTTATACTGGACACAGATAAGGAAAATGAGGACTTAGCTAAACGTGATGCACAAAATGTCAATTAGGCAGTTAAAACACGTAAACATGCTTTTCTAGTCTAAACTACACAATTAAACATATTAGTACGACTTAATAAGAGAAACAATTTATGATTTAAAAAGCTTAAACATGATTTTTTTTTGCAATAATAGCCCGTGTACATCTCGTCACCTCACGTACACGGCGCCCACACACCAAATAATATCAAGATATCCTAAGGGGGAAGTCCCCAACACAAGGATAGGCAAGCCACTTACCTCGAACCGCTCAAATCACCTCGAAAACACGTTCTTGCCACGAGTATCCGACTCCAAATGGCCCAAATCTATTCAAATAAATTGCATAATGTAAATATAACTACGAGTAACTAATTTAGCTAATTAATTCAAAGCTAAATCGTGAAATTAGGAAAAACAACCAAAAAGTCTTCCCGGGCCCACATCTCGGATTCGGGTAAAAGTCGCAAAATATGAACACCCATTCACTCACGAGTTTACTCGTATCAAAATTGCTCAAATCCAATACCAAAATCTCGATCAAAACCCCAAAATTCGGCCTAAGAATCTTTCTCTATTTTCACCCCAAATCCGAAATTAAATGATGAAATCAACCATAAATTAGTGGAATATAACCATAAAGGAGTTAGGAATCATTACCCAAAAACTTCCTCAGAAAATCTCTCCAAATTTTGCCTCATACCGAGCTCTCAATCAAATTTTTGTGTTATGAACTCAACCCTCGTTTTTGAACTTTAAATTCTGCCCAGGTGCGTTCTTCTCCACGAACGCGACATCACGATCGCGAACGTGATGAAAAATCTTCCACTGGCCCAAAATTTCTCCTTCGTGAATGCGAGGGGACTCTCGCGAATGCGTACCTTCCGCTGACGGACCTTTCGCGAACGCGGGAACCTCTTCTCGAACGTGTAAGCTTAATGCCCGAAGCTTCCTCTGCCCCGTTCCTCTACGCGAATGCGAGGACCATATCGTGAACGCGTAGGCTTAAGGTCCCACACCTTCGCGAACGCGGGAACAATATCATGAACGCGAAGAACAAATTTGCTGCCTTTCCCAAATGCACTACACGATCGCGAGGCACCTCTCGCGAATGCGATGAAGGATTTTTCTGCAATAAAACACCAGAAATCTGCCACTTCTCTAAGTCCAAAGATGACTCGTTGAGCATCCGAAACACACTCGAGGCCCCCGGGACCTCGACCAAACATACCAACCAATCTTAAAACACCATACAAACTTAGTCGAGCTCTCAAATCCCGTCAAACAACGCTAAAATCACGAATCACCCTCCAATTCAAACTTAAAGAACTTGAAACTTCAAAATTCTACAACAGATGCCGAAACCTATCAAATCACGTCCGATTGACCTCAAATTTTGCACACAAGTCATAATCAACATTATGGACCTTCTTCAACTTTCGGAATCAGAAAACTACCCTGATATCAAAAATTCTACTACCGGCCCAAAACTCTAAAAATTTGACTTTCGCCATTTCAAGTCTAAATGAGCTACGAACCTCCAAAACACAATCTAGACACGCTCCTAAACCCAAAATCACCTAACGGAGCTAACGGAACTGACGAAATTCCATTCCGGAGTCATCTTCACATAGTTTCGACTATGGTCGAAATCCTAAGGCTTAAGCTCTCATTTAGGGACTAAGTGTCCCAAAATACTCCGAAACTCAAAACCAATTATCCCGGCAAGTCACAATAGCAAAATTTTTTTGGGGAAAAGCAGTTAATAGGGGATTGGGGCTATTACTCTCAAAACGACCGGCTGGGTCATTACAAAATTATATTAATGTGATGGTTCTACTTAGCACATAATTCACATTGAAAAACCTTTCGTTGTCATTAAACATTAAACCCCCAAAGAACTAAATGTGTCAATGAATTAAGGGCTTAAGAAGAAATTCCACTCAAGGTCGATGGTCCCTTTGGATCCCCCGATACTTCAAAGTTCCCAAGGGACTCAAGGCCCAGGGCAATGTTTGTGTCGGGGAGAGCAACCCAACCTAGAGTCGAATTCCACTCCCAAAAACCCTTAAATACTAACAACATGTTTTCCTTACGGGTTTAAATGACAATGAGGCTCTTTCAATGTAATTAAATGATATAGCATTACCTACCAAAAAAATATATACTTTCCCACCTAACATAAGAACATATAGTCTATACTGGATTACCAAACATATATCACATGAGTTCTAAAGATCTAATTCTGAAACACATACAGGTGAGCATCATAAGCATATTACAAAGGTCTAAATTTAGGGCAGAGTAATATTCTAAGAAAGGAAAAGCTATACATCAACAACTCATCATATACAAAGGTTTCTTATGTGTGGCAAACCTAGTGTGAGATGATTGGTTTTGCTTTCACCACATCCATAGGTTGATACTACTATCTTAACATTTTTAAAGAGAGTCAACAATGAATATTTAGGCAACACAGTCATGACTTAATCATTTACAGAGGTTGTCAAAGGCATCTATGACATGATCAAGCCTTTGAATAGGTATGCAAGTTTGTATACCGTAACATGGAATCCCTAAGGTTTTCTACAGAATCATGCTCCTAATAGTGTTAGCTTCAAACAAACCATTAAGTTCAAATAGTATTAGCAAGGATCTTTGTGAGACTTAGGGATTAGATGTGGTTTTAAAATTGTTAGGAGAGCAAGGATTAGGATAGTTTTGGATAAGATATAAAATCAGGAGCTGAGCAAGAGCTTGCAGTATTCAGTTAGCTGCTTAAACATTATAGATCAATAATGATCTTATATAGACAGGGGAAACCTTACACATTTTTGTAGAATTAGATCAAGCAAAAGTTACAGATAAGGGAAAGACATTGTATCAGGACAGGTTTAACACGAACTTAAGTCTAGGTTAGTACATGAATACAAGGAAGATCATTCTTTTGTTTATACAAGTAATTACCTGGTTATAGTAGAGTAACTAGGTCATTTTAGGGAAAATAATCTTAAAAGATAAAAATGCATGTCACTCTTTTTAAAGATTAATGATAACCATAGAAGATCAGAGATAAGCGTGATACCAAGTAAGCATGCAACTGAGGACATTGACTAATTAAGAAAACCATTAAGATTATCCCAACAAGTTATCAGTCTTTTATCAGGGAAAAGAAACGGGATTATGATTGTGTCACGAGGGAGGATAAATTAGTCTTTAACAAATGTGTTATAATAGGACAACTGCGAAAGAGAAGAGAGGTTTAGTTCAAACAGGATTAGGTCAACAGAAACAACAACAACTAAACAAAATGAAAGACCATAGTGGCAACTCAAAACCAGTCTAACAAACATAAGTAGAGAAGAAAGCATATAAACACTTAGGGTTCCTGCTTAAGGTTAAAGGAAAGATGATATAAACTTAACACCTTCCGATTCATTCAGTCATGGTTATTGAATAATAGGCTCAACTTCAAAACTCACAAACTATAGAGATGTAACATATAAGGATAAAGATCACTGCAGATCAATGAAAAGGCTATGAAACTCATGTGAACATGAACAGAGAATGACTCAAACATGTAGACTGTTGGAAACTCAGGAAATAAGATCAGTAATAATCAATTAATAGTTCAATCAATCATTATTTAAAGACTCATAGCAAGACAACTAATCACAAGTAGCCATTAAACTAATAGAACACAAGCATTAACATACTAAACACCATAAAACAACTGTAATACTCAGAATATAACTAATATATTTGTAGCATTCAAAAGAGATGAACAAAAGAGAAAAATGAGAGATGTGCTGACCTTTTTTAGAGCAGCAGACCGAACGAGAGCTCTTTTCAGTTGCTTAAGACCCCAGAAATCTCAAGTTTAGACCAGCGATAGTACTTAACAAAAGAAAAGCAAATAGTAAGAAAACCTAAGGGTTGGAATCCTAAACTTCTTAATGTTTGTGTGTGTGTCTCTCTTCAATGTTAGGTGGTTGATTCATGTTTTTTCGTTGTTAGGTAAGAGCATTGAGGGCTCCTATTTATAGTGCCATTTAAGGCTCTAGCGTTTTAAGGAATTCAAATCAGATAGTGGAAGGTGATGATTACTAGATGATATGAGTGTGATTGAGTGAAATTGAAAGAGAACAAAGGAAAAAATAGTGATGATATTTATATGAGAAGGAAGATTGAATCGTTGAAGGCAGAGGACCATCGGTTAAACTCTATTGTCTAGAGGTCACTGAGTTTGACCTTTCGACATCAAATCCTCATGATGAACTCTGAGAATGAACTCCATACATGCACCGATTTGACAAGACACGAAGGAAAATCAGAGATTTGATATTGCGTCTTTCGGTCTAGGGTTTTAGGATTTAGATGTTTGAATTTTGTGATTGAAAAAGGAAATTTGCAGCATGATTCATGGACTTCAGGAGGCAAAAGGTAATTTCAGGCTCCGATTTTAAAGATCATAGTAGAACCCTGGTGATCTGAACTTTTATTTTTCAGTCTAGGGTTAAGCTTTGGGGATTTCGAATTTGTGTGATGAAATGGGAATGAAATCGGTGAGATTCGCGGTTGGGGAAGACAAAATGAGCAAATTCATGGCTGATTTGTTGACCTTGCACGGATTTGTGCAAGGTTTTGTGATTGATGGAGGCTGGAAAGATGAGAGAAAGAACAGAGAAAAAAGAAAAGGGGAGGGGGAGGGGGGCGGCAGGGTCAATAGAGAATGATTAGGGTTTTGGGTGTTAGACCAGTTGGTCTCTAGGTTAAGAATGAGGGAATTATTTTGGGCCGTTGATCTTTTAGATCGACGGTTATGATATTTAGGGATTTAAAAATTCTTTGTGGGGAATTTCGGTGTCCGTTGGATTCCTGTGATCCAACGGTTAGGATTAAATGGTGTGAGTGTTTAGCAATTAAAGAGAAAATGGAGTGAAAGTCGTGGGGCATTGATCAAAGAAATGAACGACCCAGATGACTTTGTGTTTGTTCCGTGAGTGAGAGAGGCGAGTGACATGGTGCGCTCTCAAAGAGATGTCACGGATCACCAAGGTGGCAAATGAGATGGGTGTTTGAACTGGGTGAGGTCCGGAGTGGGCTTTGTTTTTAGGCAAAAATAATTTAACTAATAGCCACTTTGTAATTAGTTAAGGAGTTGCAATCGTAGCCTTTTAGTCTTTATCCCTTTTGAAATTAATTTAAATAAACTTAATTATTCCAATAAAATGTAGTAAAAATTATAATTATCAAATACACTACTAATTATTGTAATTAATTACTTATAACAATACTTTGTTTTTCTAGATTGTAACACTAAATTTTAAATTATTAACCAAGTAACCTAATTAACCAGAAATTAAAGAGAAATTTATTAAATTAATTATAGAACTTACGTATAGAAATTATTTTAATAATACTAAAATAGTAAATATATTTGTAATTACATAATACTAATACTAAGTGATTAATTTCAAAAACTAATACTAAATTAATTTGTAGAAATAGGTATTTATTGATAGAAAATATTTTCAAAATATTTATTGTAAATTATTAAGTATAAATAAATTAATTTTTAAAACGGAGGTCAAAATTGGCCGTCAACAATCACAATCTAATTCTATACCAGCACGTGTAGTTTCGGGCGTGGGCCTTACGACCCACCCTTCCTCGGCTCGCTAATGATACTCCTAAAAATAACATTTTGTTTTGCCCACAAAGGAAACAAAAATACAAATACATTCACCTCGTAACCTTTCACACCATATATCACTTCATTAGTACTTTCAACCACTCACAATATCATTATCTCATTGACTCTCTTGGCCATACATATGATTCTTCATTCATGGCACGATGGCCGTATCTCATATTACACACTTTCATTTCTTCACTTTCAAGGATCATCATTATAAACATCAACATATAGAATATTTCGAAAAATCATAATATTAAGGTCATTAGTAATGAAGGCTTTAAATACAATAGATTTCTTTCCAAAGTATGGAGCAAAATGACTTGCAATCGTAACACAAGTTAAAAATTATAAATGAGTAATACACCATTTCGTTTTGCAATACTTTTCTAAAAAGGCAATGCGCAGTTTCAACTCATGGGTAAATAAGAACTCAAAACACGTTGGAAACTCTTACAAAGGAGATCATGGTGATTTATGATGGAAACACAAATTCAAATCATACACTCTAGTTACAACAACCATGACTACATTTTATATCTCACTCTCACTTCTTTCACTTCCAAACATCGTCATAGTTTATCAACAATAAGGGCATTTGGAAATAGAGATTTGATATTTATATGAGTTATAAGAGTCTTAAGAATCTTGGGTTTTCATTCCAAGTTAAGCATAAAGAACTTTCATTTCAAACATGAATTGAAGTTATATCATTTTGATACCTAAACCATACTTGAACACATTCTCGAAGGAGATCATGATGAGATAGGAGTAATTTGAACATGTTTGGAATATATACATCTTTCGACCCTTTGCTTACTTGGGATAATAAAAAATATTAGGAACAACTCGGAACATGGGAATTAGGAACCTGGGCCAACCATACTTGAAACTTACGGGAACATCATGGAATTCGATTTCTAAGAGAGGAGTTTAGCCAACATACCTTTCTTGAGCTTTTCTTAGATTACTACAACATCCCAATACTTCTAGAAATACCACTATATGGAAAGATAGCAAAAATTGTGTAATAATTAGAAGGATTCTCATGATATACTCTCTTGGGAATTTTGTCAAACACCTATTATGCAAAATCGACTACAAAGCTCTACAATGGTAATCCCTTCCTCCCTCAACCAATTTCAACAAGAAACTACCCAAAATAGTTCAACAACCTCACATACTACCACATATTGTCTCATGCATGGCCTATCTCCAACTCCATAACCTACTTAAACCCATATCAATTGCATGGAGATTTTAGGACAAGGTCTTACCCAGGTTGATGATGGTCTAGTGAGTAATTTCCTTAAATCTTCAAGATTGGGGCAAGGATTGATGATTAGAATTGCTAGGTCTTCTGCCTCTCTCTCTAAGATACTCTCACTTCTCTCTAAAAACATCAGATTTTGCCTTCAAAATGAGCCCCAAAGGCTTTTAATCAAAATGGGTTCAGGTTATAAAAATAAAAAATGGACCCTCTGAACTCAACTCTGCGGCCACAGAGTGGACCGCAGAACAGGTATGCGGTCCGCATAATGGACCATGAAATCGACCTCAAAAAATTGGGCTGCCCTAAACAAACCTGCGGCCAGGTCTGCGGTCCGCAGACTAGTTATACTGTCACAGAATGGATCGCAGAATCACCCAATGATATTCTTCATGCCAAATCTGTGACGGAAGTGCGAATCGCAAAATAGATATGCGATCGCATAATGGACCGAAAATTCACCCAATGATACTCTTCATTCCAAATTTGCGACGAAAGTAAGAACCGCGAAATGGATATGCGATCGCATAATGGAACGCAAAGCGACCTTCAAAATTCAACAATTTTTCTGCTCAACTCCGCGATGGGTATGCGTGTCACGCCCCGACCTTGGGGAGCACGACCGACGCTCAACCGAGATACCCCGGTCAAGAAAACCTACTTGATGCCTTCTATCCAATCTTACACATGACCAATATAAATCGTCATCAAGAGATATACATGAGGTGAATAAAGTGTTCCACATTCTTTACCCATTACTCAAAAGATATCCATTTACGATTTCCAAAATATTACAAGTTTATTGATATGATAAAAAACAGGTTTGCCAAATACCAACACTTCTAGTTCAACTCCCAACAACAGACACCACCCACAACCTGTCTACGGAGACTCTAAGTATAATGGAAGTGATGAATGGATGTGCCGGCAACAAGGCCCCGGCTATACCTCAAAGCATAAAATAGAACATTAAATG
Source organism: Nicotiana tomentosiformis (assembly GCF_000390325.3). Taxonomy (NCBI): domain Eukaryota; kingdom Viridiplantae; phylum Streptophyta; class Magnoliopsida; order Solanales; family Solanaceae; genus Nicotiana; species Nicotiana tomentosiformis. The sequence continues at coordinate 87,435,270 of NC_090818.1, forward strand.
ACATAAAGCTCAGAACAGAGTAGGGCTCACCAAAACCTGCTCAGTAGAGAGTAACTACAAATGAGGATCACGACCGCCCGCTGATGAACAACCTTCATCCACTGAAGATGCAGCGCCCCCGGCAAAAAGAACATTAGTACATATGGAATAGTACTAGTATGAAAAGCTAAAATGTCCTCTTTCAAAATAGAATGCGAATATAAGAAGGGGGAAAAACTATGGAAACAACAAGTAACAATCAACAATATCCAAATGCCAAGTTTAAAACATAACAATTTTCAAAATACGGATATAATATATATTTTTGGTTGGGAGATCATTAGTACTGATATACCACCGTGTTTTAGCACGGAGTCCGATCACAACCCAATTAGTTAGGCCGTCTCACCCAAAGACATTCAATCTACACAAAGCGGCCTCGGCGCCTCACCCCAATGTGTGCAGGTGGAGGTGTAATCACAATCACAATCTCTACACAAAGTGGCCATGCCGCCTCACCCCAATCTATGCAGGTGGAGATGTATTCACAATCATAATTTCTACACAAAGCGGCCCTGCCACCTCACCCCAATGTATGCAGGTTGAGGTTTATTCACAATCACAATTTCTACACAAAGCAGCCCTGCTGCCTTACACCAATGTATGTGGGTGGAGGTGTATTCACAGTTACAATCTCTACACAAAGAGGCCTTTCCGCCTCACCCCAATGTATGCGGGTGAAGGCGTATTCACAATCACAATCTCTACACAAAGTAGCACTACCGCCTCACCCCAATATATGCGGGTGGAGGTGTATTCACAATCACAATCTCTACACAAAGTGGCCTTGCCGTCTCACCCCAATATATGCGGGTGGAGGTTTATTCACAATCACAATCTCTACACAAAGCGGCCCTACCGCCTTACCCCAATGTATGCCGGTGGAGGTGTATTCACAATCACAATCTCTACACAAAGCTGCCCTGCCACCTCACCTCAATGTATGCGAGTGGGGGTGTATTCACAATCACAATCTCTATACAAAGCGGCCCTGCCGCCTCACCCCAATGTGTGCGGGTGGAGGTGTATTCCGAGGTTTGGTTATGTCAACTACCCTTCCTCGATGGCTAACGATACTCCCAAAAAGAACATTTTGTTTTGCACACAAAGGAAATAGAAATACGAAGACATTCACCTCATGACCTTTCACACCATATATAGTTTTATTAATACTCACACCATATATAGTTTTATTAATAATTTCAACCACATTCATATGATTCCCCATTCAAGGCACGATGGCTGTAACTCGTGTTCCATACTTTCATTTCATTACTTTCAAGGATCATCATCTCAACATCAGCATATAGAATATTCCAGAAACATAACTTCAAATTCATTAATAATGGAAACTTTAAACACAATAGGTTTCTTCCCAAAGAATGGGGTAAACAGACCAACAATAGAAACACACGTTAAAATCATAAACCAGCAATACACCATTTATTTTTAAAATACTTTTTTCCAAAAGGGCAATACATAATTTCAGCTCCTGGGTAGGTGAGAACTCGAGTCACATTAGAATTACTTATATAGGAGAGCATGGCGATTTACGATTGAAACAAAAATTCATTTCAAGTGCTCTAGTTACAACAACCATAGCCACATTTTATACCTCACTCTTACTTCTTCCACTTCCAAACTTAGTCATGATTTATCAACAATAAGGACACTTGGAAATCGATATTTAATGTGTATATAACAATAAGAGTCTTAGCACATTGAGTTTTCTTTCCAAATTGAGCATAGTAAACTTTCATTTGAAAGATGAATTGAAGTTATAACATTTTAACACCTAAACCACACTCGAACACATTCCCGAAGGAAATCATAATGAGATAGGAATAGTTGGGACACATTTTTAGTATGTACATCTTTCAACATAACGCTTACTTGGGATAATCAAAATTATTAGGAACAACTCGGAACATGGGAATTAGGAACTTGGGCCAACCACATAAGAAACTTATGGGAACATCATGGAAGTCGATTCTAAAAGAGAAGTTTAGACACCATACCTTGTTTGAGCTTTCCTTAAGTTACTACAACACCCCAACACGTCTAGCAATAACAATCTATAGGAAGATTGCGAAAATCAGTTAATAATTAGAAGGATTCTCATGGTGTAACTCTCTTAAGAATTTTTCCAAACACCCAGTATGCAAAATAGACTACAAAGCTCTATAATGCTAATCCCTTCCTCTCTCAACCAATGTCAACAAGAAACTAACCAAAATGGTTCATTAACCCCACATACTACAAGCTATTGTCACATGCATGGCCTATTTCCATCCCCACAATATACTTGAACTCATAACCTTTTGCATGAAAGCTTAGGAGTAGGACTTACCCGGATAGATGATAATCTAGTGATTGACTTCCTTAATTCTTGAATATTGGTGCAAGAATGAGTGATTAGAATGCTAGATTTCCTCCTTCTCTCTCTAAAATACTCTTACCTCGCTAAAATCATCATACATTTGCTTCAAAATGAGCCCCTAAGGCTATTTATCAAAATGAGGTTGGGTTATAAAAATAGAAAAATGGACCCTCCAAACTCAGGTCTGCGGTTGCAGAATGGGCCACATAATAGATATGCGGCCCGCAAAATGGGTCACAAAAATGATGCCAAGAACTAGGCTGGTCTGGACCGGTCTGCGACAGGTCTGCGGTCCGCAGACCACTTATACAACCGTAGAATCATCCAACAAAATGCTTTATACAAAATCTGCGATGGAAGTACGGACCGCAAAATGGATATGCGATCGCATAATGGACCGTAAAACGACCCTCAAAATTCAACAATTTTTCTGTTCAACTCTGCGACGGGTATGTGGCCCGCAAAATGGATCTGCGGTCGCGAATCTGACTGAATAATTGGCCCTTCAGCAAATTTTCCCACCAATACCTCGATGCCTTAAATTCCTTGGCGAAAGTTTATGAGGCCTTACAATGCGGCCCGCGGAATGGTTCTGCGGTCGCGAACTAGATCGTAGAATCACCTTCTTATGGAAAATATTTCCACCAACTCTTCAATGCATTCTACAACACAAAAAGTCCGTACCGCGGCGAGCTTGTGATAAGCTGATAATTTACCAACTTATCTCGTATTTAATCTTAAATTTTTGCTATGTTTGATTTATAAAATAGTGTGTTTAATATTGTTTACTTATACTTAACAGGTTTTTATATGATTTAAAAGTGATCGGAAAGAAACCAAGCAAAAACAAGTCAAAAAGGGGCTCACAAGCACAAATATGGAAATTGGCCTCAGAAGCTCGCAATTGCGAAGTCAACCATGCCAGTCAACGTTCGCAAATACGAGCAGCAGCTCGCAATTGCGAAGTCAACCAAGTCAATCAATGTTCGCAAATGCGAAATGAAGGCCGCAAATGCGAAGTCAAACCAGACAGTCAACCTTCGCAAATGCGAAGCCCCCATCGCAAATGCGATCTTCAGCAGAAAATCCAAGGTTTGCAAATGCGGACATTCCTTTGCAAATGCGAAGGTCACGCTTCAGTTCTAGGCATTTCTATAATTTTACATTTTTTTATCCCAAACCCTTTAATACACGACCTAGCTTATTGGAAAGATATCGTTGACATCACTTGACTAGAGAACACAAGTTTTATAGCTAGGGTTCTTGCACACACACTTGGGTCTTAAATATTTGAAGCTTTTGGTTGAGAATTTCTTACCCATTTATGTTCATTTCTTCATTTCCTTGCTTTGTATTGAATATCTAAGTGTGTAATATTTTTTCCATCACGTGAATTTGGTTATGGGAATATTTATATTAAAAGTGTGGACTAAATATCTTGTTGTGCTTATGTATTGAACGATTTTTATTTATTCTGAAGTGAGTTATTGTTTCTTTAATTATTCTTGTTCTTTAATGTCTCCAAAGGGATTAGCTAACCCTAGGACTCGCCCATTCACTTCAAATTAATTTTGGGAAATATAATTTGGGGTTGGGAAAGATTAATTAACAAGAACTTGAAGCGTTAACACTCACTTTATATATTCTACCTAGGGATAGGATTGAACTACTTGCATCCATATTCGGGTGTGCTTAATCTCTTAATTTTTTTAGGGATAATTCAATTAGGAAGTCTTGTTAGTATTTGGAAGAAGCTAATATAGAATTATTACCCGAGGTTAATTAACATAAACTCGCATATATTTGTAAAATGGTAAAATACATTGGATCGTTACTTGCGTGTAATTTCTAATGCATCCATACTTGTAGCCATTGATCATTTTACTTGCTTTCTAGGTTAGTTTACATTTTCGCAATTAGTTATTTACTTGGTCGGATGGTAATTTTTCATACTTTGATGACCCTTGTCCTTATTATGGAGGACCATACTCGTGGCAAAATTGTTTAAATTCTCCCGGGGGAGAATTGTGCGCACTATCTCGAACCCATGAGTGGAGTATATGTAATAAGTGTTGTTGTCAAAATGGCTATTGGGATAATTGTGCTTATTTATCCTTCCCTTCCCCAAACACCCGCTATGATGATTCTACTTTTTGTGATAATAATTATAGGGATATGGAAGTGGAAGAAATTGAACATGGTCAAAATGGAGAGTTCAAGCTCATGGTGGAATGCCTATTTGAAGGAGGAAACAAAGAGCAAAATGCCTTGGAGGAGATTTTGAAAAATAGTCTCCAAAATGATCTGGCGCTTGAAAGGTTGAACTTACAAATGAGAGAAATGCTTGAAGCTTTAGAGGTCCAAAACGCCTCGGAAGTGAATGATAGCCAAAAACCTTCCTTAGAGGTTGAAGCCGAAAATCCTTCTTTAGCACTTGATCAAAACCAAGAAGAACTCTCAAATGCTCAAAATGAGAGGATGTTGCTCATGTTGGAGGCCATTCCTGAAAATAAGGAGAAGCAAAACTTGGCACTCGAGGACTTGAAATACGTTTAGACTCAAAATAATGAGAATATCTGCACTCTGGAAGATCAGATAAAAATATTGGTTGAGTCTCACTATGCCCACCAACTTGAGAGTATGGAAAGAAGTCAAGAAGAGTCCAACTTCGAGGAAGAAAGTGAGCTTTATTTTGAGAAATTAAGAATTGAACATCCGCCAACCGACTCCATGCTTGTTGGTGATACCAAGAAAAATATGAAATTATATTCAACCGGTGTAGTTGAAAAGATGGTTGAATTTGACCCTAATTCGGGGGACCAAGATGATGTGGAAAGAATTGCAATTTGGAGGCTTGATGTCACATTCTAAGAATTTCTCAACATTGGAATTGTGTGGTGATATGGAAATTGAACTACACGAGTCAATGAGGGATTGCGAAGAGGAGAGGCAAGGTCCATACATCGTACAATTTGAATGTACAAGAAGGCAAAATGACATTCCTCACATGAAAGCCAAGAAATGCAAAATGAAGCAAATGGCATTTGGCTTGATCATCTACTTACAACCCCCCATCGCTCGTGGTAACAATTTTGATTCGAAGTTAGGTACCCAATTCATATCCTCTAAGTGGAGAGAAAAGTGGTAAAGTTGATTGGCGTCGTGCCACGACGTTAAATGCAGCACTTGGTGGGAAACAACCCATCGTTTTCAATTTCTTTGTCATTTTTAAAATTGTTATTTTTGTTTTTCAAATTTCCTCTTTAGAATAGTTTATTGTATTATTTTTGATCAATCTACCAAGTTTCAGGAAGTTTGGAAGTGTTCGGGACACAGAGTAGGGAGATTGGGCAGTGAGAAAAATCAGGCCCAGGCCTCTGATTTCGCAATTACGAACAAAGGTCTGCATTTGCGAACTGGGAGGCCACCGCAAAATCGAAGAAGCAGTCGCAATTGCGAACACTACTAACTTTTTATTATTCGCAATTGCCAACTCTCAGTCACAATTGCGACCTCTGAGACACTTATATTGGGTTTTGCTGAACACTTGGAAGAAAATCCAAAAATCTTTTGAGGCCCTAAAATTGAACGACTGGTATCTTCTTCACTCTCCCAACTTTGAAACTCCCTCATTTTCACTCCTAATTGCAAGCATCAAGGTATGAAGGATGGATCTTTGTGATCTTTATGTTCTATTACATCATCATCATCGTCATCATCATCTTATTCTTCTTCTTCTTCTCCTCCTCCTCCTCCTTCTGCTTCTCCTCCTCCTCCTCCTCCTCCTCCTCCTCCTCCTCCTCCTCCTTCTTCTCCTTCTCGTCCTTCTCCTCCTCCTCCTCCTCCTCCTTCTCCTCCTCCTCCTTCTTCTTATGCTTCTCCTCATCATACTTCTCCTTCTCCATCTCCTTCTCCATCTCCTCCTCCTCCTCCTCCTCCTCCTCCTCCTCCTCCTCCTTCTTCTTCTTCTTCTTCTTCTTCTTCTTCTTCTTCTTCTTCTTCTTCTTCTTCTTCTTCTTCTTCTTCTTATTCTCTCCTTTATCTCTCAACAACTAGGTTTCAAATGGGCTATTTTCTTTTGTACGAAATTGTTTGAAAAATGCTCAAATAATGTGTTGATTTTTGGGTGGGGTTGGTTGAGAGTATGATCTTATTTCTTTGCTTGAAAAATGGGGAAGTCTGAGTACCCATGGCTTTGTATAAATAGGAGTGATTGTTTGTGCTTACTATGTATTCGATGAAAGGCCCGAATGAGATTATTGGCCGAATCATTCAAATATTTTCAGTTCGTGGTTGTGTGTGAACTTTATTGCATGATTTTGTGCTTAAAAACTGATTGGGCTCTTTAAAAGTGTGCCTTTGTTCAAAATTTTTGGGGCTTGAGACTGTTAGAGAGAAAGTGGCTGGACACTATGAGATTGCAATTGCGATGACCTCTTCGCATTTGCGAGCTTCGCATTTGCGAAGAGGTGATCGCAATTGCGAAAACAGTCTGCTCTGGCAACCTTCGCAATTGCGAAGAATGGATCACAATTGCGAAAATAGGAAATGTTTGTTGCCTTCGCAATTGCGACATCATAGAGCAGACTTCTCCTGAACTGAAAATCTGATTTTTTTTTCTAATTGGGTTTTGTTGTCCAATCATTTCTTTAGAATATTGGACTCATTTTGCAATATATTTCAAAGCCATACCACGTTTTCAGTCCAATACTTTGTTTACAGGTATCATAAGCTGAAAATGAGCTCTAACTCCGACGAATCCGCAAATGACAACCCTTTGGAAGTGGAGGCGAACTATGACTAACACTAGTTGTTGTTATTGGAATGCCAGGAAAGGTACTATGCCGAGTTGATTACGAAGAAGTTGCTCTTAGAAAGTGGTATATTGCTGGAAAAGGTCCCAGAACGTCTTCCCGAATTCTATCGGAGGCTTGTGGCCATGGAATGGACCTGTCTTGCCCCTCATCCTTGCAAAGCAAATGAGCAATGGGTAAGGAAATGATATGCCAATCTTCCAGCTATCAAGTAAAGAAAGCCAATCATGAGGATTCGTGGCAAAATAGTGAATTTCGGAGCTGGAGCTGTGAATCAAATCTATCAACTGCAGGACCATGACATGGAACTATATCTTGAGAAAGATTTTGCCTCAAGTGAGTGGTTGGTATCCAAAATGTGCCCGGGTGCGGATGTTCCATGGGCAGCTAAAAAGAGAGGGATAACATATCTTTGCTTTCGCGATCTTTGCGCTGGCCTTCCATAGGGACCTGGGGAAACATCTGAGGGACCCTCTGTATGCATTTCAAAGAATGAATTTCAAAAGTATCTTGATGATCAGAAGAAGTAGGGGGATCACCTTAAGAAGCTGGAGAAAGCATACACTGAGTTGGCCACGGTGCACGGTACTTTGAGTACTTCTCATGCCAAGCTGGCAAATGCACACACCAGGATGAAGAAAAGGGAGAAGAAGAAAGATAAATTCTTCACCCACATGTGGAAGGGTGTGAAGGGGCTATGGAAAGTTCTAAATCTCAAGAGTCAGTGCCATCAACCGAGCTGGAAGATGATGATGATGCTCCAGTTCATTGGTCAGAGGAAGAGGAAGAGGAGAAAGATGCGACTGAGTCCGACAGCGAGGAGAGCACTTGATGCAGTATTCAGGGAGCACTTTCCACCAGTTTACTTTATTTTGTTTAGTTGCATTGAGGACATTTCAACATTTCTAGTTGGGATGGCTTCTTGTATAACTGTTGATATGGTAGATTGATATTTTGTTTTCATGTGATGTGTTATATTAGTATGTTTACTAGCTTCTTGAATTTTTGTTTTTTTATATAGTATGTTTTATTGACTTGATGTCTATTAGCTTCTTGAATTTGTTTTATAAATAGTATATTTTATTTTGTTGGCAATATCCTTGCTTTTCTTTGTACCACGGTTCTTTTCCGAGGATGTCAATTTTCTTTTTGAACCGGGTAATTTTTGGTAAATTATTGTGTCGACTTTTCCCGATGATGGATAGCTAGGCGAATTTCTTAAGGGAATTAGTCTTGTAATTTAGATATAGTTTTTGTTAATTTAGGAAGAATAAGTGAGTTGAGGTTTGTGCCCATTGGCCAATTTGTGGCTTGCTTGGTACCAACATGATTTAAACCTCGGCATATGAATTCTTGATCTTTGAAAAAGAAATATTATCGAAGTAAAGATCATTTCCATGACTTTTAGACTCAATGTTTGGCTATTTGATTCATTAAATAGTCTCTTAGGCTATATGTGACTTCTTTGAGTTCATTGGTTTCAATTGGATTTTGAATTTGTATTCTACTCGAGTTTTCATGTGCCATGTGTGGTGAGATTTATTGTGAGTTCTTTTGCATTATTTGTAGTCTAGAAGTTGCCCGCAATGTGCTTCAAAGCAAAATCCTAGACTAACTTGGTTTGAAAAATGATGTTAGGCCTTTCTTGGACCGTTATTATGCCTTAAATTTCCTACCCTTGCATAGTTTCCCTAGTCAACCCCTTTTGAGCCTTTAAACTTTTTCTTTGGCAGCCATGTTACATGCTTTAACCCTTTGTTGTTTATTGATCTATCTTTTGGGCATCCTACCTTCCTAAGTACTTTGAAAGTGTAAACATATGCTAAAATCCTAAGTTTGGGGGTGAAGATTGGAAAAGTTGTGATGTGAAAGTTGCTTAAAAGATGAAAGGTAATAATAATTAAGAAAAAAATAGTGGAACCTTCCTTGATTTTTGATAAAGAAATGAGTAAGAAAGAAGAAAAAGGAAGGAAAAATAAGAAATTGTGAATAAATGGAAGACTAGGTGAGGAAATGAAAAATGAAGAAAGAGTGGAAAAGTAATTGAAGGAAGTGTACTTTGATTGTTTAAAAATTGTAGTGCTTAGGGAGGTTTTGGTCACTCTAACCAAAATTGTGCCCTACCTTAACCAAAAGCCTAATCTACAACCCTTTAAGTCCTAATTGATTTTGAACCAAGTTTGTCTACATTAGTGGAGAAATACATGAAGGGCAAGCCTATGGTACTACTTGTGTGCATTTGAACATCTTTGTATGAGAGAGAGTTAATTCTTTCCATTTAATATCCCATATATGTTTTGAATTAAAATTTACGAGGGTGGGATTCTCTCTTAAGTGAGGGCACATGAGATTTGATGTAACACTCCGTAAATCTAAATTAGTTGTGGATGCATTAAATGAGTATTAATGTAAAGTCCTATCGGGATGAGTATGGATGGAAACTATTGTTTTGGAATCAAGACCGATAGTGAGGTGCATAAAATTCGATGAATCATCTGTGGGATGTACATCTTATAGCCTTAGACAGTGCAAGGCCATGAAAATTCACGGCCATAGACAGTGTAAGGCCATAAAAACTCACGGCCATAGACAGTGCAAGGCACTATCCAGGGCACTAACATCAGCGCCCCTAACAGTGCAAGGCACTGTCCAGGGCATCAACCTCAAGGCCCCAAACAGTGAAAGGCACTGTAGTTTTGGCGCCTCTGATGGCGCCTTGCACAGTAATTTTGGCGCCCCTGATGATGCCTCACGCCGGCGAGGTTTACCCAAGCTAATTTTATTTTCTCCTCAATTTTGGGACGTGTTCACTTATTTAAAAGACCTACCTTATTCCCCCACACCCCAAACACGAAAACCTAGTCTAGAAAGGGAAGCTCTCAAGAACCTAACTTCCCCAAGGTCCCTCCATCATCCAAGGTAAGTTCTAACGATGATTCTAAGTTAATTTCAATTCTCAAACACCTTATTAACATGGATAAATCCTTTCACTCATTAGATATTCGATCGAGACACCATTGTTGAGAAAGGAAACCCTAGAACTCAAATTGAAGAGGAGTGAACTTCGAAAAGGTAATGCCTCTACTCCGTAATCATTTATAACTATGAATTGATGAGTTTTTGGGAGAATAGTAAATAGGTTTGATAAAGAGAACAATAATAACTATGCTAGGATTTTGGATTGTTGAATTATGATTGTTGTAAATATTTGGGTGATGAGAAATGATGTTAGTTACATCTATTGGGGATTGTAGAATCGCCTGGAAGTAGTAGAATGAGAACTTGGTGAAGGAAACACCAATTACTAAGGGATATGAGGCTTTACACCTATAAGGTGTTTGATAAAATTCCTAAGTTACTAAAACAGGAGAATTAGTGTTAATATTGGTTCCTTTTGATATTTATATTGACGTAGATTATCGTTGAAAGAGACGACGAACATCGTGATACACTTAAAAAGGGCTAGAGGTGAGGTATGTGAGGCTAACTCTCTTTACGTTTGGGAATGTTTATGATTCTCCATACGTCCCATTCTTTATGACTGTTACGAGTTTCCTCAGAATGTAATTATGCCTTAGTCCCATAAATAGTTGTAGAACTTTTATTCTCAAGATGGCATAGTTTCATAATCGTTCAATATCCTATGAGTTTCAGTTATGACAAATCAATTTATTATGAATACATGTCTCAGTTTAGTTCTATTCAACATTCCTATATCATGTAACTCAGTATGGTTCAGTATTTTAGTATCATATATTGCAATATGATTCTCAGTTCCTAATTCTGAATTCTCTGAATGTTGAACACCTGTATTTGGGCATGAAGACGCAGTTTATGCTTGATCCATTTTTGGGCCTGAGGCCGCAGTTATGTATACGTATACTTCTGCCCGAGGCCGTAGTTTGCGCGCATACACACACACACACATACACACACACACACACACACACACATATATATATATATATATATATATATATATAGGGCCTGAGGCCGCAATTTATTTATTCATATAAACATTTGGTTCATCATTCAGAAGAGGGAGTATTCATAACCTTACTTCGTATGTTTAGTTCAGTTATCAGTTATCCGTTTCAATTTCAGTATTTACAGTTCCTTCTTTCAGTTGTTTTACATACCAGTGCAATTCAAATGTACTTATGTCCCTTTTTGCCCGGGGCCTGCATATCGCGATGCAGGTAGCGATTTATAGGTTGACGATTCTGCTTGCTAGGATATCTCGTATCAGCTATTGATGAGCCCCAGTCTTTCGGGGCATTATTCCTTTTTTTTAGTCCTCAATCTTTATAGTATTTCAGTTAGTAAGGTATGCCGGGGACCTTGTCCCGGTAAACAGTTAGCATTTCAGTATTCTTAGAGGCTTTGTAGACTATAGTTCAGTCAGTCTGATGTTAGCAGACTTTTATGTGTTAGCCTTATCAGCTACTCATTTACACTTGCAGTATTTTCAGTATTTTCGGTATGTGTTAACTACTATATCTAGCTTACAGTTATACCACATGATGATCCAGCCATACTGTTGGTTCGCTTGGTCACATGTAGTCAGGCACCAAGTGTCTTGTTACATCTAGGCCATGGTTCGAGGTGTGACATTTGAGTTGTGAATTTAATCCCATTTTCAATTGGGAGGAATGAATAAGGGAAAGTTATTTGTGATAAAGAGGCAAATTTTGAAGCTTTAGTGTCATGACTTGATTGCTACTTTGATTAATTAGTGTTTCAGCACTTGAATTGTAATGAAATTTATGAGAAGTTTTTGGTGTTTCATATGCTTTGGATTAATTATTGGTACCAATCAAAGTCATGTGTTTGTACTTAAAGTAGACCTTTTGATTTGGTATAATATTGATGCACTATTGAGTTAAATACTTGGAATGAGATTTTAGGCTTTGATTGCTTGAGGACAAGCAATAGTTTACGTTTGGGGGTTTGATAAGTTGATAATTTACCAACTTATCTCGTCTTTAATCTTAGATTTTTGCTATGTTTGATTGATAAAATAGTGTGTTTAATGTTGTTTACTTCTACTTTATAGGTTTTATATGATTTAGAAGTGATCGGAAAGAAACCAAGCAAAAACAAGTTAAAAGGGGGCTCAAAAATAGAAATCTGGAAATTGGCCTCAGGTGTCACAAATGTGAGAAGAAGCTCGCAATTGCGAAGTCAACCATGCCAGTCAACGTTCGCAAATACGAGCAACAACTCGCAATTGCGAAGTCAACCAAGTCAAGCAATGTTCGAAAATGCGAAATGAAGGCCGCAAATGCGAAGTTAAACCAGACAATCAACCTTCGCAAATGCGAAGCCCCCATCGCAAATGCGATCTTCAGTAGAAAATCCAAGGTTAGCAAATGTGAAGGTCGTGCTTCAATTCTGGGCACTTCTATAATTTTACAATTTTTTGCCCCAAACCCTTTAATACACGACCTGGATTATTGGAAAGATATCATTGACATCTCTTGACTAGAGAACACAAGTTTTGGAGCTAGGGTTCTTACACACACACACACTTGGGTCTTGAAGATTTGGAGCTTTTGGTAGAGAATTTCTTACCTATTTATGTTCATTTCTTCATTTCCTTGCTTTGTATTGGATATCTAAGTATGTAGTATTTTTTCCAACACTTGAATTTGTTTATGCGAATATTCATATTTAAAGTGTGGATTAAATATCTTGTTGTGCTTATATATTGAACGATTTTAATTTATTATGAAGTGAGTTATTGTTTCTTTAATTATTATTGTTCTTTAATGTTTCCAAAGGGATTAGCTAACCCTAAGGCTCGCCCATTCACTTCGAATTAATTTTGGGAATGATAATTTGGGGTTGGGAATGATTAATTAACAAGAACTTGAGGCGTTAACCCTCACTTTATAGATTCTACCTAGGGATAAGATTGAACTACTTGTAGCCATATTCGGGTGTGCTTAAACCCTTAATTATTTTAGGGATAATTCAATTAGGAAGTCTTGTTAGTCTTCGGAAGAAGCTAATATAGAATTATTACCTGAGGCTAATTAACATAAACTCGCTGATATTTGTAAAATCGTGAAATACATTGGATCGTTACTTGACTGTAATTCCCAAAGTATCTATGCTTGTAGCCATTGATCATTTTACTTGCTTTCTAAGTTAGTTTACATTTTCGCAATTAGTTATTAAATATTTTCTCAAAACCTTTCTAAGTTTTTGGCCTAGCATAATAAGTGATAATTCTCTTACACGCCTAATCTCATACATATTGTTCTCTGTGGGATTCGACCCCGACTCATACTTGGGTATATTATATTTCATATGACCGTGTCCATTTACTTTTTAGTAGTAGATTTGGACGTCATCAACTTGCGAGCCGCGAACATTAACTACTAACTTTTAAAATATTAGCCTATCTCGGCACCACAAAATCATAAATTACTTGCCAAAAATTTACGGGGCCTTACATCCTCCCTCACTTAGGATCATTCATCCTCAAATGAGGAGTAGTGTCCGTCCAAAACACCAAACATAACCCATCTCTTCTTTCACACATCTCAAGCCCCCAAATTTTGAATAACTCCCAAATTCTTCAGAAATTTTGGCAGAGTTTCCCTTTTAACTGGGTCTATCCACCTGTCAGAGAATCACCAAAACTACTCCTAACAACACATCCACAACTCAACAATGTATCACAATATATATCGACAACACTAATCTCAACATTACTGTCATTACATTATCAAAAGTGGTATCTGGATATGAACTGTGCATATTTAATTCATAACACATAGGAAGTGCCTTTTGAACCACAACCATTGGGCTATACAAACAAGTGAGAATATTTTCTTTCCACAATACCCTCAGCCTTCGAGGTGGCCTCCTCGACTCACGGACATCGCCATAGCACTTGACAGAGGAAATCTCCACTTCCGCACTTGTCTAACAAGGATGCCAATTAGGTACCTCTCATAAGCCAATAGTCCACTAACTTCACCTTCAATAGCTTCCACCTAAGCGATAGACAACGAATTTCCAACTACCTTCTTTAACATACACACATGAAGCATCGGGTGCATGGAGAACAATGATGGGGAAATATCATACTCACAGTTTGACTTATTTCCTTCAAGATTCCATAAGGACCAATGTGAACTACACCTACGTTACCTTTATTAACAATTCACATAGTATCTTCATGGAGAAAATCTTGAGAATAATTCTTCAACTCAAAATCTCTACGTCGAATCCCCGAATTACACTTGTGGCGACCTTCGACCCCCTCCTCCTCCTTATTCTACGATGTGCTTGGATGAATACGACCATAGAGTTTCCTACCCAATATGCTTGATCATAGAATCATGCTTCTTCTTTGACATGTTTGAAGCTACAACTTTCTAAAGATCTACTAAAAATAGGATCAACGAGGTTTCGAGTTTGAGCTGGAATTGTTCAAGAATCCATCAATGTGTGAGTAGCGGCATTTTAGGAACTTATATTCTAAGAGATATGGGGGTTACTACCAATAGCACTGACATGGTTATTCATTGTGATGATATCATTGGTACAACAAATGAGACCTAGAGCTGCCTAGTAGACATTGATGATGTGGGAACCATGTACACGGTCTTAAGATGTAAAAGAAGTGAGTCATTTTAGACATGAGATACATGGGAGGCATGATTGGGAGGATAAAGACATTAGCATTAGTTATTCTTGGAAGACGATGGGTTATGAAAGGGATAATAGCAATCATTTTATTCCATATGTGCCTTGCTCGACAGAAAGTAAGCCTTAAGGAGAAATAGCCAAGTACGTAACACCAGTTGCCTCCTAGAGTGTAGGGAAAATCAGTTTAACTTAAAAGAATAAGATTCGTGCACCATGAATGTGAACGAGGTTTCAAAAATATATGAAGGTTCATTACACTCTTAATAGTATCTGACACAAGGAATCTATGCCACAAGCCCATGAGGTTGAAAATGAGGTTGAGCACTTGTGAGGTTATTATTCTGGCAGCTTAACCCTTTCCAATAGTTTATCCTATATGAAAGGACTAGAGATGAGATAAACATGTCTTTCAAATCAATATGCTCATGATATGTGCCCAAATTTGAAACATCCATCTGAAGTGGGGAGGGAAAGGTCACGGTAAGAGTACTTAACTTTAACCATACATGAGTGAAACCGGGAATCTAGGACATGCTAATATTGGGATGAAATCATGCATTGGTTAGAGAGGTCCTAATGGTTGATGCAATACTCCGGGGAGAAGGGCAAATGATAAACCCCTATCCACACAGGGAGGTGGAAATGTTAAGAACAGTAAATTCTCCGCACATGATAATGACATAATAAATGATTCTAAAAGCCGAGTGTTAAAGATAACGAAACCCAAGGAGGCATTATAGAGTAGTCATGGAAGGTTTGCGAATGTTCATAATGAGCTCGCCACAGGTTTTGTGACTAGGAAAGTACCAAGATGCTAATGAAGGATGGGAAGAATGTGGGAACCATACATGATGCTGTGATAACACCAAAAGTGTATTCAGACATAATAGAGAGCCCCCTTAAGATTTCCACAAGAAAGGAAGTGTTAAAGCGACTCATGGAAGGACGCGCTCTCTCATGGTTATACAACAAGTGTGATAATCGGCTTAATGTAAGCATATTTTCATATATACCGCGTCACATTTTGCTCATGTCTCGACGATTTGAGATGTTTAATATGATTATTTATGCTACATTTTGGTATTTCTATGTGTAGGGATCATTCAGATGCAATTTGGGACGTAAGGGCGCGAATTGGAGCAAAATTGGGACAAAAAGTTAAAAAGTAAAATTAGAGGGCCACAGCCAGCGTGGGGCGCTGACTGTGGCGCAATTTACAGCAGCTAAAATATTTGAGCGCTAGGGCCAGCTCCCCACGCTGCCCTGGATGCTCAAAAATGTGAACATGTCCTATTTCGACCGGGACTCAGTTATTTCGACCCCAACACGCCCCCAACTCATATAAAAGCGAACCTAAACCTATTTTAAAGGGGGAGGACGTTTTTGAGAGGAAAACACAAGCACAGAGCCGCCGTGGAGGCTGGAATTCATCAAGTTCCATCTTTCTCCCACCAAACTTAGTAATTTGTATGTTTCTTTGTATGATTTGTTGTTTGGCTACCATGTCTATGTGGAGCTAAACTTCACGTTCTAGGGTTGTGGTTCTTTCATGACTATTATTATTCGGATATTGATTTTGCCTTCTTGATTTATCATATTGGTTTATTTATTCAATCTTGCGCTTAATTATTTAATTGCTTGATCACCAATTGAATACTATCTACGAATCTAGAATTGAACTCGAAAGTGGGAATTCTATATTGCATAGAGGATTGAGTAGAGCAAGTTCTTGAACTCGGGCATCGGGGAACAGATTCGTGGTTAGGATAGACATATACCTAATTGCCTTGCTTGGTTGATTTACAGGAATTATAAATGCGTTCTTGTTGATTCTAACTCCATAGACATATAGGCGTTAGGTTAGCTTGAATAGGCGAGTAAGAACTCGACAGATTCTTATGAGCAATATTAACCCTGTCAACCAATAAGCTAGATAAATTAGTCGGTCAATTCAATTGAAGAAATACAATAGGATTGTTAGATAGCCCAAAACCCTAGATCGTTTTCATTACATTGATATCATAAAAATCTGCTCTTTCTCTATTCAAAGCTCATTATTTATATTTTTTTATTTAATTAGTTTAGAATCAAATATTTTTAGGTTTAATTCTTGTTTAGATAATTAGGATAGTCTAATTTAGTTAATAGTTAATCACAAGTCCTCGTGGGTTCGACATCCGACTTTTAGTCACTTTATTACTTGACGACCGCGTATATTTGCGTGTGCATTTGGACGCAACAAGTTTTTGGCGCCATTGCCGGGGACTTAGAAATTAACTATTTTTCTACATTAGGCTTTTACTTTTATCTTTACAAGTTTTTTTTTTCTTTCCTTCTCTTTTTGTAAATATTTTATTTTTATAACTATTTGATTTTTCTCTTAGTGTGTTTCTAGTTCTTTCACCATGACATCCGGGGATGAAATATATGGAGGTAAGGTTATTGATGAAGACTCTTGGTTGACGGAAGACTTATATGGCCCGTCATTTTGGGCTTGTCATGACCTGAACTCTTGGAAATCTGAATTTGAATATGGGAGTAAGGGTTGGTATTGGGACGAATATTCTCGATTAAGGGAATATGCGGAACGACGTTATCTTCTGACAACATTGGTGAATGATTGGTCTAAGGAGAGAGATGATATTGCACATAAAATTGATAATTTTGGCTTGGCTGTGCATAACTTGGATGAAAATTTGAATGAAAAGGTTGATGCATGTAATGGCCAACAATTTAATGATGAGTTATGTGAAGCTAAAAGAAATCTTCTAGACCAAATTGAGGAGCTAAAATGAGAATACCAATCATTAGACCATGTTTTTCTTGAGGATGCCAATGTTGAGAAGAATGCTCTAGAGTCATATAAGGGAATAGATAACATTACTTTGGGAGACTTGAGTGTGTGTATATTTGGGGATGTAAATAGTAGTACAATTCATGAGTTAGGGCGCATTAGACCTCATTCCAATCATTTTTCCACATTGTGTTTAGATAGTAAGATAGTAATCGAGCCATCTGAGCCAATGAGGGGGTCAAAGGGTGAGGATGAGAGTGCCTATATTCTTGAATTTGTTGTGCCAAAAAGCAAAAATTACATTCCTTATCTAAAGGCCGAGAAGTATAGAGTGAAAAATTTATTACTTGGCCTGGTTATCATTGTAGCCCCACCACTGGAGCATAGCCGAAGACTGGATGCCATGTTAGGGGCTCAATTCATAAGTTCGAGGTGGAGGCAAAAAACGGTTCACGTCGTGCCGCTACATTAAATTAGGCACTTGTTGGGAGGCAACCCAACTAGACTGCTTTATTTATTTTTGTTTATTTAATTATTTTTGTAGTGTTGTTTTGTTTTGTAGGATTATGAGCATAGGAATAAAAGTCACTGGATGCATGCAAAAGCGAGCCAGATGGTTGGAACTAGTATGAGGTACACGCACAAAGGACCATCCATGGGAGAAGTCTGAGTACCCCGTGAGCTGCTATTGCTTCGGCCTTTGGTCTTTCAAGGAGTTTCTTGTCCACCCTTGTTATTTTTACTTTATTTGTACATTGAGGACACTGCACTCTTTTAAGTGTGGGGTGAAAGATTCTCTATTCTTTCTATAGTATTATATTAGTATATTGTTAGTTTCTTATCTTTTTATTGTTAGCTAGCTTCTTATTTTTAATAGCATAGTTAGAAGAATTAATGGTGTAGTATAGTAGTAGTAGTAGTAATTAAAAAAATCTTTAAAAAAAACAGAAAAAATTGAGAAAAAATTGAAATTTTGTTTTTTGACTTTTCCCGACGATGGATCCGTTGGACAATTTTCTTGAGGGATTAAAGTCCGATTAAAAATACCAAAAAGATTTACTTTTGTTTTTTAGGTAGTTAGGTAGTATCCCTTGGTTTTTCTTTCGACATCGGTTCTTTTCTAAGGGTGTAGCTCGAACCGGAAAATTTAGTTTAGTTTTTTTTTAGGAGTAGGAAAAGGGAGAAAACCAAGATTGCTCTGAGGTACCTGTTGACATGTTTGGTGTTGGCAAGTTAAGTTAGGGCATGCGCTTTGTCTTCCTGCATATATGATTTGAATTGTAATGCCCAAGTAAATTAAGTAGCCTACTCTTTGACGCCTTTTTCTGAGTTGATTGACTTGTATGCCACCTAGTGCAGTATTGCTTAAAAACTTCTCAACTTGATATGCTTGCTTGACCTGAGAGTCACACAGAACCGTCTTGAGTGAGTCAAGTGCCATGTGTGTGTAAGGATTGTTGATATTCTATGATATCTTGTGTAGTCTAGAACTTGCCCTGTGGGTTAATCAACGCGAAATCATTAAGTTGTGCTAGTCTAGGAGATGACGTAGGCGTTTCTTGCTTGACCATAAAGGTGTTTTTCACTGACAAATAAAATTTTCCCATTGCTATCCCCTTTGAGCCTATAGACCGTTTCCTTGGCACCCACATTACAAGCCGTACTCCAACTTTATTCTTAATGTGAGATTGTTGAACCTTTACCTCCTAAGGTACTTAGTTGCTAGAAGAAGTAAGGTGAGAGATTGGGAAGTGGCTTTCGAGTGGAACCATGGAAGGGCCCTTAAGGTGCACTAAAATTGTGAATAAAGGTCACTAGCTTATGAACTTCAATGTATGGAGTGTGGAAAAAAAAAGAGGAAAGTTTTTGCAAGAAAGAGCAAACAAAAGTTCAAATAATGTAGAAAGACACACCTCCTAATCCTTCTCACTCGTGCTAGTGAAACCATAGAGGTGCTTGATTGAAAAGAGGGCTATGTTAGTTATGGTGTATGACAAGTGAATGGGTTGCGAAGCAATTGCGCTTGAATTGTGAGTGTAGTGTATTAAAGTGCTTAGGAGGGTTAGTCACTATTCCTAAATGTATACTACCCATTTCTTAGCCTACATTACAACCTTAAAGTCCTAATTGATCCTAGATTTAGCTAGCTTAGATTAGTAGAGATGTACACTACGGGCAAGCCTATGGTACGACCACGGGATGCACATGAATTCTTTGTGAGAGTGAGTGAATGTTGTTCAATTGTGTGATGTCCTTAATTTATGTTCAATGACATATTTAAATTTGTGGACTACTTTGATATTCACTCTTTTGCTTGCGGTGAGGGCACTTGATCTCATGACGGATTGGTGATATTGTACACTTTCTTGTGTTGGGTGAGTGCGTGAGTTGAGGATGCTTAGTGGTAACGAGTCATCTCTTGAGGTAAGGTGGTTGTGGAGAGGTTGCTTGAGTTGATTGAGTTGGTTGAAAAACATTGAGTATACTTGGGCTATTTAAAAACGGGAAGAATGTGAAATTTGTGTGTTCATGCTTAATTGCCGACATCGATCATAGTCAAAAGGTAGGGTGTTTGATTGATTTAATTGTGAGGTCCTCTTTCATAGTGCTAAGTACGTTTTGGGGGTGCTAATATAGTTCCATTGCTCGAGGACGAGCAAGAGTCTAAGTGTGGGGTGTTGATAATCGGCTTAATGTATGCATATTTTGATATATACCGTGTCACATTTTGCTCATGTCTCGATGATTTGAGATGTTTAATATGATTATTTGTGCTACATTTTGGTATTTCTACATGTAGGGATCATTCGGATGTAATTTGGGACAAAAGGGCGCGAATTGGAGCGAAATTGGGACAAAAAGGCAAAAAGTGAAATTTGAGGGCCACAGCCAGTGTGGGGCGCTGGCTGTGGCGCAATTTACAGCAGCTAAAATATTTGAGCGCCAGGGCCAGCGCCCCATGCTACCCTGGACGCTCAAAAACGTGAACATATCCTATTTCGACCGGGACTCGGTTATTTCGACCCCAAGATGCCCCCAACTCATATAAAAGCCAACCTAAACCTATTTTAAAAGGGGGAGGACAATTTTGAGAGGAAAACACAAGCACAGAGCCGCCGTGGAGGCTGGAATTCATCAAGTTCCATCTTTCTCCCACCGAACTTAGTAATATTTATGTTTCTTTGTATGATTTGTTGTTTGGCTACCATGTCTATGTGGAGCTAAACTTCACGTTCTAGGGTTGTGGTTCTTTCATGACTATTGTTATTCGGATATTGATTTTGCCTTCTTGATTTATCATATTGGTTTATTTATTCAATCTTGCGCTTAATTATTTAATTGCTTGATCACCAATTGAATACTATCTACGAATTTAGAATTGAACTCGAAAGTGAAAATTCTATATTGCATATAGGATTGAGTAGAGCAAGTTCTTGAACTCGGGCATCGGGGAACAGATTCGTGGTTAGGATAGACATATACCTAATTGCCTTGCTTGGTTGATTTACATGAATTATAAATGCGTTCTTGTTGATTTTAACTCCATAGACATATAGGCGTTAGGTTAGATTGAATAGCCGAGCAAGAACTCGACAGATTCTTATGAGCAATATTAACCCTGTCAATCAATAAGCTAGATAAATTAGTCGGTCAATTCAATTAAAGAATACAATAGGATTGTTAGATAGCCCATAACCCTAGATCGTTTTCATTACATTGATATCATAAATATCTGCTCTTTCTCTGTTCAAAGTTCATTATTTATATTTTTTTATTTAATTAGTTTAGAATTAAATATTTTTAGGTTTAATTCTTGTTTAGATAATTAGGATAGTCTAATTTAGTTAATAGTTAATCACAAGTCCTCGTGGGTTCGACATCCGACTTTTAGTCACTTTATTACTTGATGACCGCGATAAGTTTCCTAACTGGGGATCCCAATCACAACCTGTTGTAGAGGTGTAAAGAGAGAGTGGACACTTGTTGTGAGCTGGAGATGTTTTTTCCATAATATCTCCCAAACCGCAATACCAGGCCACTTCACGGGCAACTATATTACTAGGAACAAGGTGAGTTACTTTCTGTGGAATAGTCCAAGTCGACATGAAAGTTATACTAATATGGGCAAAGAAAAGATCTTCCTATGACGGATGTGTGAGGATCTCAAATTTCAGAGAGACTTTATGCGGACAGGTGACCATTTCAATTGACATGTACACATATGATAGGTGGTGAGATATGCCTTATGTTACCAAACAGTGAAAAGGATTCATGATAGTGTTCACAAAGGGGGTGATTCCTTAAATCCTATGATCCACATACACAAGAGAGGGAGAGAGAGTGTGCCTTAATAAAGATCTCACGCTAGAGTGCATTACATTATATTCGATGCCATGTAGGTAAATGTTATGATGATGCGTGCACAAGTGAGCCGATGTTATCCATTTGAATCAAAAAGGTTCTATAAGAAATTCATCAGGTATAGCCCCTTGTTGAGAATTTGGGGAAACAAGTGGTAAGTATTAATTCAGGGCTATATCTCAATTTAAGGAAATAATTATAGAACTCAATTCCTCAAGAGATTATAAGTAAGATAATTGTGATAAAGAGGCTTCACGAATAATGCGTCTCGTTCAAAGAGTGGTTACATGCAATGTTTTGTGATTCAATGTCTTGTTAAGTCCATATTTATGTAGGCTCTTCATTGCAGGTGTACATATACAACAAGGAAAAATATGTGGTGTTCAAAATGATGTAGCAAAGAGTGACTTACTTGGTGACTTTAGGTTGACGGGGCAGTGCCTTAAATGATGCCCCTTGACTCCACATCCATAACATACATTGGTACCATAGAGACATACCCTCGAGTGACATCTCTTATGCTTCTCGCAACGAGGATGAGGTCCGCAAAACTGACTCGCCCCACTGACCTGACTTTTATCCTTTTTGCATACATCACAAGCATTCCCCTTATCCTTCCTCCAGGCCCCCTTGACGTGATTAACAATCTTTGTACCAGCTTGCTGTATGGGACTTTCGAATTTCCCAAGCCTAGCACCCCTAACACGCTCCTGAGCATACTTACAACACAATGCCAAATGTTCCTTCCCACATATCGGAAATACCGGGCTAGGTGTACCCAATGTGGGGCATTTGTTCTTCTTGTGCCCCCTATTTCCACAACCATAACATATTTCAAGAGTCATCCAACATAAACCCAAGTGGCGCTTCTTACAAATCAAACATTCCGCTTATTGGTACAAACAACCCTCTTTCATTTCTTAGGTGCTCGCACCACATGATCTGGAGGCGCGATGACATTGATAGGAACAAGGGCACTCCCCTAGCAACTAGTTCTTCCAATCCCTCCACGACTAGACCCATTCTCCCTACAAACTCTTGTGCAATCTCCCTCCCTAAATTAAATGGCGGGGTTACTCCTTCAACGCTGCTTCGAATTTGTGGACTACTCATCTGGAAAAGGTGACATGATAAGGAAATTAGGTTCCTATTTTGAGCTCTATAGCACGATCTTGAGTATCAATGAAGGGAGACGTTCCTAAATTTCCATGTAGCCTCCTAATTATAGATGCCGTCAACAACACAACGATAAGAAGGACTCTACTAGACACGGCTCCGAGACATCCTATGGCAGTTTAAAATCTTAGTGTCTGATACCAAGTTTGTTACGCCCCGACCTCGGGGAGTGCGACTGGCGCCCAACTGAGATACCCTAGTAAACGAAGCCTACTTGATGCCTTATATCCAAACATTCCCATTAACAATATAAGAATCAGTAACCAGAGATAGACATGAGAAGAGTAAAGTGTTCCACATTCTTTTTCCATTACTCAAAGGATAATCATTTACAATTTCCAAAATATTACAAGTTTATAGATACGAGGAAAACATGTTTGCCAAATACCAACAGTTCTAGTTCATTATCCAACATCGTACACCACCCACAATATGCCTACGGAGCCTCTAAATACAACAAAAGTGTAGTATTGAAGTGCCGGTGACAAGGCCCCGGCTATACCTCAAAACATGAAGTACAACATCAAGTGATATAAGGCCCGGAATAGAGTAGGGCTCATAAACACCTACTAAATATAGAGTAACTGCTAATGAAGATCAAAGATGTCCACTGATGAACCACCTGCATCCATTGAAGAAGCAACGCCCTCGGTAAAAGGGA
The DNA here is from genome assembly GCF_000390325.3 of Nicotiana tomentosiformis. Lineage (NCBI taxonomy): Eukaryota > Viridiplantae > Streptophyta > Magnoliopsida > Solanales > Solanaceae > Nicotiana > Nicotiana tomentosiformis. The sequence goes on from NC_090818.1 coordinate 87,459,161, forward strand.
CGTTAGTATATATGGAATAGTACTAGTATATGAAGCTAAATGTCGTCTTTCGAAATAGAATGCCAATATAAGAAGGGGAAAACCATGAAAGTAGCAAGTAACAACCAATGATATCCTAATTCCAAGTTAAAACATAATAATCTTCAAAATACGAAAATAATAATATTTTTGGTTGGGAGATCATTAGCACCGATATACCACCGTGTTTTTAGCACGGAGTCCGATCACGCCCGATAAGCTAGGCCATATATCAACTAACAATGTTGATTAACATGTGATGCGAAAAAAGGTGTTACCAAGAGTAGGAACCACTATGCGCACGACATGGCATCTGATCCCCACCCGATCGGCTTGGCCGCCTTCCCACATATGCCATGTAGGTTGACTTCCAATCTAGGGCTATTAACAATCTCATCCCAATCAAGGGGAATAACCTCAACACATCAATCTCATCTCAATTAAGGGGAATAATCACAATATACTCCTACATCGACACATGTAGTTTGGGGTGTGGGCCTTACGACCCACCCTTCCTCGGCTCGCTAATGATACTCCCAATAAAAACACTTTTTTTTGCGCACAAAGGAAACAGAAATATAAATCAATTCTCTTCATATCCTTTCACACCATATATCACTTCATTAATACTTTCATCCACTCACAATATTATTATCTCACTGGCTCTCTCGGCCATACATATGATTCTTCATTCACAGCACGATGGCCATATGTCATATTCCATACTTTCATTTCTTTACTTTCAAGGATCATCATCATAAACATTAACACATAGAATATACCAGAAAATCATAACTTTAAGTTCATTAGTAATGATAAATGATAAATACACCATTTTGTTTTGAAATACTTTTCTAAAAAAGCAATGCACAGTTTCAACTCATGGGTAAATAAGAACTCAAAACTTGCTGGAGACTCTTACAAAGGAGATCTTGGGTATTTACGATGGAAACACAAATTCAAATCATACGCTCTAGTTACAACAACCATGGCCACATTTTATATCTCACTCTCACTTTTTTCACTTCCAAACATCGTCATAGTTTATCAACAATAAGGGCATTTGGAAATAGAGATTTGATATGTATATGAGCTATAAGGGTCTTAAGCACCTTGGGTTTTCTTTCCAAGTTAAGCATAAAGAACTTTCATTTCAAACATGAATTGAATTTATAGCATTTTAATACCTAAATCATACTTGAACACATTCCCAAAGAAGATCATGATAAGATAGGAGTAATAGGAACACATTTTGAGTACATACATCTTTCGACACTTTGCTTACTTGGGATAATAAAAAATATTAGGAACAACTCGGAACATGGGAATTAGGAACCTAGGCCAACCATACTTGAAACTTACGAGAACATCATGGAATTTAATTTCTAAGAGAGGAGTTTAGCCAACATACCTTTCTTGAGCTTTTCTTAGATTACTACAATGTCTCAATACTTCAATTAATACCAATCTATAGAAAGGTAGCGAAAATTGAATAATAATTAGAAGGATTCTCATGATATACTCTCTTGGGAATTTTGTCAAACACCTGTTATGCAAAATCGACTACAAAGATCTACAATGGTAATCCCTTCCTCCCTCAACCAATTTCAACAAGAAACTTCCCAAAATTGTTCAACAACCTCACATACTACCACCTATTGTCACATGCATGGCCTATCTCCAACTACACAATCTACTTAAACCCATAACAAATGCATGAAGATTTTAGGACAAGGTCTTACCCGGGTTGATGATGGTCTAGTGAGTGATTTGCTTAAATCTTCAAGATTGGGGCAAGGATTGATTATTATAATTGCTAGGTCTTCTCTCTCTCTCTCTCTCTCTCTCTCTCTCTCTCTCTCTCTCTCTCTCTCTCTCTCTCTCCAAGATACTCTCACTTCTCTCTAAAACCATCAGATTTTTCGTCTTCAAAATGAGCCCCAAAGGTTTTTAATGAAAATGGGGTCGGGTTATAAAAATAGAAAATGGACCCTCTAAACTGAACTCTGCGGTCGCAGCGTGGACCGCAGAACAGGTATGTGGCCCGCATAATGGATCGCGGAATTGACCTCCAAAAATTGGGCTACCCTGAACAAGTCTACGGTCTGCAGAGCAGTTATTCGGCCGCAGAATGGACCGCAAAATCAGCCAACGAAATTCTTCATGCCAAATCTGCGACGGATGTGCGGACCGCGAAATTGATATGCAATCTTATAATGGACTCAAAATTCAACAATTTTTCTACTCAATTCCGCGATGGGTATGCGGCCCGCAGAATGGTTCTGTGGTCGTGAACTTGATAGCAATTGCCTTCTTCTGCCAAAAGTTTTCACCAACTCTTCAATGCATTCTACTAACCTTAAATTACTTATCAAAAATTTACGGGGACTTACAGAGGCCCAACGATTCATCCCAAACTTAAAAACCATACCTCACATTCTTCTCATACACCCTTAATTTCGAAATGTAAGGGCTTATGGCTTCCAATCACCATCCCATAAGCTCCATCATGAAGAATTATGCTCATAAAATTCACTATAGAGCATTGTATGTGAGCTAGGGATAAAGTCTTACCTATTTAGTAGAAGACCTTGTGAGTTTTCCCTCTTGAATTCCCAAGACTTGAAGTGTAGAAGTGTTAGATCTTCTCCTTCTTTCTCTTGCTTTCTCCCCTCTCTCATAAAATGTCAGATTCTCCCTTCAAAATGAACCTCATAAGTATTTTTTATTAAAACAGGGTGGGGTAAAGTTTCCCAAAAGATAACCCTACGAGTCGGGTCTACGATCGTGGATAGGACTCCAGAATAGGTATGCAGTCCGCGAATTGGACCGTGAATTTTTCCTTCAAATCTGGGCTCGGCCTGCTCAAGTCGGCGACAGATCCGCGGTTTGCAAATTGGTTCTGCGGTAGCATATAGGACCGCAAAATCTCCGTCCAAAATTGTCATCCTGATTGTGTGACGGATATGCGGCTCACAAAATAATTCTGCGGTCACACATTGGACCGCGAAATAATGCTAAAAAATTGAGTTTCTCCTGACTCATTCGGCGATGATTCTGCGGAACAGATCCATGGTCGTATAATGGACCACAAAATCACAAATTTTCTTTAAATTTCTACCAACTCCACTATGCATTGCATCGTCAAAAAAGTCTGTAACGCGGTGAGCTTTCGAGCCGCGAAGAACATGTACAACCTTCCTAACACATTATCCTACTTTGGTACCATAAAACCTTAGCTCCTTGGAGAACTTTTACGTGGCCTTACAACTCCTACTCAACTCAATGGTACCACTAATACCAGTCTCACAACCTGCACAAAATATGCAGAAGTATAGTATAAGTACAAAACTACGGTACCTTATAGGTATCGAGTCTAGCCTAAAAAACATAGTGGCAAGAGCTCGACATCGACACTCATTATCCTTCCAAAAAGCAGGTAAGAATAAATAAAGTGCAGAAATAAGCATGCTATCATCAAATGAATACGACAACTCAAAGAAACACAGGTTATATAGAATTTAGGCATGCTTAACAAATAAAGAGAGCAATTAAGCTATCAACACCTCGATCCTTATACCAAGACATGATTCATGTCAATAACATTTATATCAAATCATTTCAGAAGTCAAAATGTCTACATATGCATGCTCAGGATCAAATATCAATATGTGTAAGAGCCAATGCTTGAGTCTAAGCTGCCAATGCGTGCCCATGATCTGATACCAATATATATAAGAGACAATGTATGAGTCTAAGCTTCCAATGCATGCCCCTGATCCAATATCCATAACTCATATCATAAATCCATGTTCCTGATATAGGCCACGTGTCCAATAAGCACCAAAAATATCACAGGTTCCTATGCTCACAGGGCCCAAAGTAACATGGGTAATCGCCTTTCCTGAGGACCGGATCCATATCCAAGCATTGATCATTTTATATTTAATGATCATCAGTCAATCATTGCAGCTCGCAACCCATTTGAATCATAATTGCATCAATTAATCATCGCGTCACACAACCCATTCCAATCATAATATCATCAATAATCAATAACCAACATCCGCTCACATTGTCCTTCGTGCCAAATTCCTCAAAATTTCCATAACATCCAACTCTCCAACTCATGTATATGTATATGAAATGATGTAATAAAAGAGCGCCAGACATGATAATAAGAACGCGGATAAAAGCTCATATAGCTAAAAAATAGTTAGGGCAAATCATGTAACTCAATTTATCACAACGACTCAATAAGCAATTAAGCAAGTTCTAGCTTAATAATATTAGTTATCATGAGTCAATCAGGTAATAGAAACCACAAAAATCATGGAGCAAATAAAACAATGTATTACTAAGGATTTATAGTGAAGCTCAAAATGGAAAAATAATTTTGCATGTCAAATCAACAATTCATAACCCTTGGCATGGTCCTAAGTCGTGATTATATATTGTCACGTAGCCATAGAATCAATTAAACATGTATCACAACTTCACATAATTTAACAAGGCACAATTAAAGTTGACAATGCAATATATGAGACCTAGCTATACATATACGCTCGTCACCTCACATATACTTGACTCCCAAATCATGAATCAAATAGCAATAGATCACATATGGGAAGAATTCCCTTTTACAAGGAGAGACAAGAGACTTACCTCTACCCGACAAGCTTTAATCAACAACAAATCACCTTTCCGTACAAATCCAATAACAAATGACTCGAATCTAGTCAAATATAATTCAATAACCTCAAACAAACCCGTAGTATATCAATTCCAAATAATAAAGCTTCGATCTTTAATCAAATTTCGAAATGTCAACCCAGGCAAACACAATTAAAACTTGAGTCAAAGGGGTAGATCCCTGCTACCCATAATCCCACGAGTGAAAATATGTGATTAGATTGCAAAATCGGGTCCAAATTGACCATCAAATCCCCAAAATATACCCTCTTAAGTTGTATAGAAAAATCCCAAATTTCACTTTAAAATTCTAAGTTTTAACTGTAGAAGTCCACGAACGATCAATATATAAAACTAGATGCAAGTGAAAATTACTTACCTCCAATCCTCTCAAAGTCTAGGTTTCAGAATATGAAATAATAGGCAAAGGTCACGAAACATAACACTTACAAGTCTGCTCCAGGTAAACACTTTGTGATTGCGTAACATTGAGCACAAATTTGCACCTGCTAGAATGACTTCATCGCGAGCACGGTAACACCATCACAAACATGATGACCAACGAACCAACCTTACATGAACGTAAGCTCTCAATTGAAAACACGAATGCCTATACCCTCATGTCGGCTACTTCCTCTTTGCTAACATGCTCCCTATCTCGCGAACGCAGAGCATCTGCTCCCAACTCTATGTGAACACGACGTCCAGCTCACGAACATGATGCACTTAACCTTGATGAAATTTTACTCTACGCGATTGTGACCAACTGACTGCGAACACGAAGGACATCAAAACACTAGAACATCAGCAACCTCAAAGTGGTTCAAAATGATCTAAAACCACCCCAAAACTCACCCGAGCCTCTTCGATGTAATGACCAAGCCGATTGTTTTGTGTATTTGAGCCTTGCTGTCCTATTTTGCTTCTCGTGTGCTTAGTTGTTATTTTATGACTTGTGGTGATGATTGGTTTGGTTCCGGAAAGGTTTTGGTGTGAATTGGATGTAAGGACCCGTAAAAATTTAAACCAAAAACTCGGTGTTTCGTGGTGCCAAGATAGATTCATGTGTTATTATAGTAGAAATTCTTCGAGGCGAGCTTGCGAGCCGTGGTTCGAACTTCTTGGATTGAACAGTACCTACGAACTTAGAGGAAAATGTTTCGCAGAAGAACGCATTTCTGCGGCCCATTATGCGGCCGCATAATCACTCTGCGGACCGCATAATGGCCGCAGAGTGAAGCAGTATGTTAGCCAAATTGAGGTCAGCTTTGCGGTCGATTATGCGACCGCATAACCACTATGCGAACCGCATCCCTCTTGGGTTTTTGCAGAGGGAGTTCTGCGGTGCATTATGCGACCGCAGAACAAGTATGCGGGCCGCATACTGGTCACTTACCTGGGCCAAAAGTTTAGGCCCCTGAGGGCCATTTCTGCGGTTAGTTTGCGGACCACATAACCATTATGCGGTCGCATATGCGATCGCAGACCTGTGTCGGGGCACCCATTTTCTTAATTTAAAATCGGACCCCCATTTCGTTAAAACACCCCTTTAGTCTATTTTGAAGATCATTTCTAATATTTCTAGAATGGGAGAGAGAGGGTTCTAGAGGGAGGGCCTAATTTTCATCAATTAATCTTCAACCATCACTCAAGGCTTTGGAAATATTCAAGTAGAGCACCAAATTCTTCATCCTAAAAGGTAAGACCTCATCATCCCAACTCTTAATTTCAAACATAGCTATAATGGGATACTAGGGTGATACTTCATGGGTATGAAGGTGCTTCATCTTGCATGCATGTGATAAAGAGTGTGGAAAAAAATAAAAATAAAAAGTGAACTAGAACCATGAACGTTTTCCTAATTTTGGGTTCAATTTGTATATTGCTAAAATAGATTGAGGTTGCTAAGGGTTCCGGATAATTGTAGAATCTAAAGAAGCACAATTGAGGTATGTATGGCTAACTCTCTTCTTCTTAGAATTGAACTCTTGGTGCCCGAATAATTGGTGTAAGTTCCGACTTGATCATACTAGAATTATTTGCCTTAGTGTGTTGAGTTGAAAGATTCATGTTCCCGATTTGTTTTAGATGTTTACCATGTCATCATGCTATCTGAGAACGTAATCATGATTTTCCAAGCTCCTTCCCTTATGTGTGAAATGCCTTATGTGATGGTACTTGTTGACATAAATAATGATGTTCTTTGAACTAATAAAAAGGGAAAGACTTGAATTGTAAAATGTTCTCAAGTGCCAAGAACTACTTAATGAATGAGGCTATTTGTGCCATGTAACAAAAAATGGGAAAGAGATGTGAATTGAGTGAACAATTGAAAGAGGTTATGTCTCAAGTGAGATGGCTTAGCTGATCGGGCCGAGATCGGACGCCATGCTGTACACATGGTGGCATTTGTGTTGGTATTATTGATTTTCATTGTGGATATGGATATGTCTCACTTGAGATGGCTTAGCCGGTAGGGCCGAGATCGAAATCCGTGTAAAAACACGGTGGCATTATGAGTTGTGGCTTTGGCACTAAAGATTATTAACCTAAAAAGAGGGAAGAATTGAACTGGAAACTATGTGATCTTTACTTGGTGTTTCTTTGTATTTCTATGAAGTACTTATTTATTATTGTGACTTCCTTCTCTTTGTTTCACTGTTCATTCGACTAAAATTGGTGTTTGCCTTACATACTAGTACTATTCGATAGTACTAATGTGCCTTTTGCCGGGGGCGCTACATTTTTGAATGGATGTAGGTGATTCCATCGTAGATAGCGCTGATAGCAGATAGTGGTGCTCTCCCTCACACTCATCACAACAGTCTTGGTGAGCCCCATTTCTTCCTGGGGTCATGTAGTCCTTCTTTTGTTTAAGTTTTCATATTTTGAGGTATAGCCAGGGCCTTGTCGCCGACATTGTCATGTTGCTCTTTTGTCCCCTTAGAGGCTCCGTAGATGTTTATGTGGGTCATGAATGTGTGTTGGGGTGGTCGTTGGATCAAGTTGTATTTTGGAAACTTAACTATGGCATAATGCATATAATGAAAAATGGACTAGCAACGTTTATGCATGTATACCTGATCTCTCCCTTATTTAGTAGATGATAACACGTCCTCTTTTTGGATCATGAATGAGTCGGGTAGGGAAGGTCTAATAGGCTTTCTCGACCGGGTTCACTCGGTTGAGTGCCGGTCGCGCTCCCCGAGGTTGGGCCATGACAAACTTGGTATCAGAGCCTAAGGTTTTAAAGTGTCTTAGGATGTCTCGAAGCCGTATCTAGTAGAGCCCTTCTTATCGTTGTGTTGTCGACCACATCTATAATTAGGGGGCTACTTGGATATTTAAGAATGATACCCTTCAGTGTTGTTCTATATCGTGCGATAGAGCGGAACGTGAGGTTGTTTTCCCCTAACTCGTGCATTGTTCTAACTTTCAGTAAATGGTACCTAAGTAGAGAACGAGAATTGGCCAAGAAGCCAATACCACCCCAGGAGTTGTTGTTGATCCCTTACTTGATAATGCGGGTGAGGATAATCCCCCTACTATCACACTGCCTGATTCGTCTACTCCAGAACATTCTACCCCAGTTCCTACACTCCCAGAGGATGCCACAATCCCTCCCGCCGATATACCTGTTCCACTTCTAGCCCCAGCTCCTGGTCCCGGTATTTTCCATGGAGATCTTAGGCGAGCTATTCAGATGATGACTCAGTTAGTAGCTTCCCAGGCTCAGGGTGAAATGTTGCACCCACCTCATTTAGTTTGCAAGGGGATTCTTCTGGTTCCAGGGTAAACAAGTTCCTTCAGTTAGACCCTCCAGTGTTCACAGGTACTGATCCCGGGGCAGACCCTCAGGATTTCATTGATGATATGCATAAGACTCTCCGAGTTATGCGTGCTACTGAGACAGAGGGAGTAGAGTTGGCCTCCTATCATCTGAAAGGGGTGGCATATTCCTGGTTTGAGATGTGGGAGGATTCCCGTGAGGAGGGGAGCCCTCCGGCGGGATAGAGTGAGTTTGAGGATGCCTTCATAGACCATTTCCCGCCTACCGAGACTAACACAGCCTGTGTTGTGGAGTTTGAGACGCTTAAACAAGGTAGTAAGAATGTGCAGGAGTATAACATGGAGTTCGTGTGCCTATCAAAGTATGCTGTTCATATGATGCCGACTATGGAGGCTAGGGTGCGTCGATTTGTGCAGGGCCTTAGCTCTCTGGTTATTAATGAGGCTGCCACAACAGCTCTAAATTCTGAAATGAACTATGGAAAGATGGTGGCATTTGCCCAAGCTACGGAGGCTCAAAAGTTAAAGTTCAGGATGGAACGGGAAAGTAGTAGTAGGGCCCGATCAGCGGGCAACCTTGGGGATTTATTCGGAGGTGGGAGATCAGCTTTTCGGGGAGGATCATCAGGGCCATCCCTGTCTTATGCTCAGTCTTCAGCTAGTGCCCTGCCATCAGGGCATGGTCAGCAACAGGGGAGTCGCTTTAGGCCCAGTCAGGGCAGTAGGGGGTCCCACCATCAGGGCCGATCAAAAGGGAGATTCTAGCAGCAGCAGAGGGTCCTATGCCCTAAGTGTGGGAGGATACATTCAGGAGTCTGCTACCTGGACATGCCAATATGTTATGGATGCGGAATGAGAGGCCATATTCAGAAGGAGTGTCATGCATCCCGTCAGGGTGCAGGCAGGGGCACAGCTCAGTCATCCAGTCTTACAGCCGCTACATCTTCAGCACCCCCTCCAGCTCGAGGTTCTCCAGCACCCACAGGGCATGGTGCAGATAGGGGTGGTGCACAGAGTTCGGGAGGATCCAGTCGATTCTATGCTATGAGTGGTCGACAGAGTGCAAAGGGTTCCCAGATGTCGTCATAGGTATGTTGACTGTTCAATCTCATGATGTGTATGCCCTTATTGATCCCGGATCTTCTTTGTCCTATGTTACTCCTTATGTTGCTATGAGCTTCGGGATAGAACCGGAACAGCTTCATGAGCCATTCTCTGTATCTACTCTGGTTGGCGAGTCTATTATGGCCGCACGAGTTTATAGGGATTGGCTGATCTTATTGAACTAGGGATGATTGATTTTGACGTAATAATGGGAATGGATTGGCTTTATTCATGTTTTGCCCAACTCGATTGCCGAGCCAGAATCATGAGGCTTGAGTTTCTTAACGAGCCAACTGTTGAGTGGGAGGGGAATAATGCTATGCCAAAAGGTAGGTTTATTTCTTACCTTAAGGCCACGAAGATGATCAGGAAGGTGTATATTTATCATTTGATCCGAGTTACGGACACCACTGCTGAGGTGCCTACCCTTGAATCTGTACCAATTGTGAATGAATTCCCCGATGTATTTCTGGATGAGCGACCTGGAATTCCTCCAGACAGGGAGATTGATTTTGGGATTGATATGATGCCAGGCACGCAGCCTATATCCATTCCACCTTATAGAATGGCGCCGACATAATTAAAAGAGCTAAAGGAACAACTATGGGATTTGCTAGAGAAAGGTTTCATCCGACCGAGTGTGTCGCCTTGGGGCACACCGGTTGTCTTTGTCAGAAAGAAAGATGGATTGCTGCGGATGTGTATTGATTACCAGCAACTCAACAAAGTCACAATCAAAAACAAATAACCATTGCCTAGAATAGATGATTTGTTTGATCAATTACAAGGTGCTAAGTTCTTCTCCAAAATTGATTTGCGGTCCATGTACCATCAATTGAAGGTAAGGGAGCAGGATATTCTGAAAACAGTTTTCAAAAACCGGTATGGGCACTTTGAATTTTTGGTAATGTCTTTCGGGCTAACAAATTCCCCGTCAGCTTTCATGTATCTTATGAATCGAGTCTTCAAGCCATTCCTTGACTCCTTTGTGATAGTATTCATTGACGGCATCCTGGTAGATTCACGAAGTCGAGAGGATCACGCCGACCACCTCAGGCAGTTCTGCAAACTCTTCATCAACACCAATTGTATGAAAAGTTCTCGAAATGTGAATTTTGGCTTGAATCTGTTACTTTCCTAGGTCATGTCGTCTCCGGAGAAGGAATTAAGGTTGATCCTCAAAAGATTGCAGCGGTAAAGGATTGGCCTAGACCTACTACTCCAACAGAGATTCATAGTTTCTTGGGTTTGGCCGGGTATTATAGGAGGTTTGTGGAGGGGTTCTCCACTCTTGCCTCTCCATTGACTAAATTGACGCAGAAGGCGGTTAAGTTCCAGTGGTCCGATGCTTGTGAAAGGAGCTTCCAGGAATTAAAATTAAGGTTGACTTCGGCACCGGTATTGACCCTGCTAGAGCATACCGAGGGGTTTGTGGTGTATTACGATGCTTCAAGGATTGGTCTTGGGTGTGTATTAATGAAACATGGTAAGGTTATAGCATATGCTCCAAGGCAACTTAAGAATCATGAAAAGAACTATCCAACTCATGACTTAGAGCTTGCGGCGGTGGTTTTTGCATTAAATATTTGGCGTCATTATTTGTATGCAGTCCATGTAGATGTATTCACGGACCACAAAAGTCTCCAATACATTTTTAAGCATAAGGAATTGAACTTAAGGCAGAGAAGGTGGCTCGAGTTGCTCAAAGATTATGACATCAACATTTTGTATCATCCGGGGAAAGCTAATGTGGTGGCGGATGCTCTTAGTCGGAAATCTATGGGTAGTTTGGCTAACTTGGAGGCATGTCACAGGCCTTTAGCCCGGGAGGTTCACCAGTTGGCCAGTTTAGGAGTTCGTCTTGCGGACTCTAACGAAGGGGGAGTGATTTCATCCTCGGCTTCCCAAGTAGCTTCTTCAACTTGTTGGCTTCGGCATAATACCTTTACAGATACAATTTCTTTGTTCCTCAACTTCCGGATCTGTCTATCAAGGATAGCAACTGGAATCTCTTCATACGACAATTCTTCACTAACCTCGATGGTCTCAACCGGCATGATAGCAGACGGATTTCCAACTACCTTCTTCAACATGGACACATGGAATACCGGGTGCACTAATGACATCTTAGGTGGTAGATCAAGCTTGTACGCCACCTGACCTATCCTTTGAGTGATTATATACGGCCCGACATACCTTGGACTTAATTTCCCTTTCTTTCCAAATCGCATGATCCCTTTCATGGGAGATACCTTCAAGAACACCCAATTATCTTCCTTGAACTCTAAATCTCTGCGACGAACATCCGAGTAGGATTTTTGATGACTTTGAGCAGTTTTCAACCGCTCTTTTATGATCTTAACCTTTTCCATAGTCTGATGCACAAGGTCTGGTCCTATTAGTTCGGCTTCTCCAACCTCGAACCACCCAATCGGCGATCTACATCTTCTACCATACAAGGCCTCAAACGGCGCCATCTAAATACTAGCATGGAAGCAGTTGTTATAAGCAAATTTTATGAGCGGCAAATGATCATCCCAGCTACCCTTGAAGTCAAGTACACACGCACGCAACATGACCTCAAGCGTCTAAATAGTCCGCTCTTCTTGCCCGTAAGTTTGTGGATGGAAGGCCGTGCTAAGATTTACCTGCATACCCAAACCTTGATGAAATGTCTTCCAGAAATTAGTTGTGAATTGGGCCCCTCGATCGGAAATGATGGAAAATGGTGTGCCATGAAGCCTGACTATTTCCTTGATATACAATTGAGCATATTGTTCCGCAGTGTCGGTGGATTTAACTGACAAGAATTGCGCTAATTTCATGAGTCGATCCATGATCACCCAAATTGAGTCTAACTTACGAGGAGTGTGCGGTAACCCTACCACAAAAGCCATATTGATCATTTCCCATTTCCACATTGGAATTTCTATACTCTGTGCTAACCCACCGGGCTTTTGATGCTCGGCCTTCACCTGTTGACAGTTTGAACATTTTTCCACAAAGTCCGCCACACCCGTCTTCATGTCATTCCAACAGTAAAATTCCTTGAGGTCATGATACATTTTCGTAGAACCTAGGTGCACGGAATATCTAGAAGTATGAGCTTCTTCTATGATTCTTTTCCGAAGACCATCTACGTTTGGAACACATAGTCGTCCTTGGTACCGTAATGTACCATCATCCATGCCAAGAGAAAAAGCCATAGTATTATGCTTATAAATCTCTTATTTCAGCTGCATAATTACTGGATCATTGTATTGCTTCTCCTTGACCTCTGTCACAAGCGATGATTCCGCCCTATTCCACAAAATCACTCCCCCTTTGTTAGAGTCCGCAAGACGAACTCCTAAACTGGCCAACTGGTGAACCTCCTGGGCTAAAGGCCTGTGACATGCCTCCAAGTTAGCCAAACTACCCATAGATTTCCGACTAAGAGCATCCGCCACCACATTAGCTTTCCCCGGATGATACAAAATGTTGATGTCATAATCTTTGAGCAACTCGAGCCACCTTCTCTGCCTTAAGTTCAATTCCTTCTGCTTAAAAATGTATTGGAGACTTTTGTGGTCCGTGAATACATCTACATGGACTGCATACAAATAATGACGCCAAATATTTAATGCAAAAACCACCGCCGCAAGCTCTAAGTCATGAGTTGGATAGTTCTTTTCATGATTCTTAAGTTGCCTTGGAGCATATGCTATAACCTTACCATGTTTCATTAATACACACCCAAGACCGATCCTTGAAGCATCGCAATACACCACAAACCCCTCGGTACCCTCGAGCAGGGTCAATACCGGCGCCGAAGTTAACCTTAATTTCAGTTCTTGGAAGCTCCTTTCACAAGGATCGGACCACTAGAACTAACCGCCTTCTGCGTCAATTTAGTCAGTGGAGAGGCAAGAGTGGAGAACCCCTCCACGAACCTCCTATAATACCCGGCCAAACCCAAGAAACTGTGAATCTCTATTGGAGTAGTATGTCTAGGCCAATCCTTTACCGTTGCAATCTTTTGAGGATCAACCTTAATTCCTTCTCCAGAGATGACATGACCTAGGAAAGTAACAGATTCAAGCCAAAATTCACATTTCGAGAACTTTTCATACAATTGGTGTTGATGAAGAGTTTGCAGAACTGCCCTGAGGTGGTCGGCGTGATCCTCTCGACTTCTTGAATCTACTAGGATGTCGTCAATGAATACTATCATAAAGGAGTCAAGGAACGGCTTGAAGACTCGATTCATAAGATACAAGAAAGCTGACGGGGAATTTGTTAGCCCGAAAGACATTACCAAAAATTCAAAGTTCCCATACCGGGTTCTGAAAGCTGTTTTCAGAATATCCTGCTCCCTTACCTTCAATTGATGGTACCCGGACCGCAAATCAATTTTGGAGAAGAACTTAGCACCTTGTAATTGATCAAACAAATCATCTATTATAGGCAATGGGTATTTGTTTTTGATTGTGACTTTGTTGAGTTGCTGGTAATCAATACACATCCGCAGCGATCCATCTTTCTTTCTGACAAAGACAACCGGTGTGCCCCAAGGCGACACACTCGGTCGGATGAAACCTTTCTCTAGCAAATCCCATAGTTGTTCCTTTAGCTCTTTTAATTATGCCGGCGCCATTCTATAAGGTGGAATGGATATAGGATGCGTGCCTGGCATCACATCAATCCCAAAATCAATCTCCCTGTCTGGAGGAATTCCAGGTCGCACATCCAGAAATACATCGGGGAATTCATTCACAATTGGTACAGATTCAAGGGCAGGCACCTCAGCAGTGGTGTCCGTAACTCGGATCAAATGATAAATATACCCATTCCTGATCATCTTCGTGGCCTTAAGGTAAGAAATAAACCTACCTTTTGGCATAGCATTATTCCGCTCCCACTCAACAGTTGGCTCGTTAGGAAACTCAAGCCTCATGATTTTGGCTCGGTAATCGAGTTTGGCAAAACATGAATAAAGCCAATCCATTCCCATTATTACGTCAAAATCAATCATCCCTAGTTTAATAAGATCGGCCATTGAACAGTACCCTACGGACTTAGAGGAAAATGTTTACCAGAAGAAGGCATTTCTGCGGCCCATTATGCAGCTGCATAATCACTATGCGGACCGCATAATGGCCGTAGAGTGAAGCAGTACGTTGGCCAAATTGAGGTCAGCTTGCAATCGATTATGCGATCACATAACCACTATGCGGACCGCATAACGGTCACATAATCTCTCTTGGATTTTTGCGAAGGGAGTTCTGCAGTGCATTATGCGACCGCAGAACAACTATGCAGACCACATACTGGTCGCATACCTGGGCTAAAAGTTCGGGCCCCTGAGGGCCATTTCTGCGGTCACTTCGCGGACCGCATAAACATTATGCGGTCGCATATGCGACCGCAGACCTGTGTCGGCGCACCCATTTTCTTAATTTAAAACCCGACCCCCATTCCATTAAAACACCCCTTTAATCTCATAACCACTATGCGGACCGCATAACGGTCACATAATCTCTCTTGGATTTTTGCGGAGGGAGTTCTGCGGTGCATTATGTGATCGCAGAACAAGTATGCAGACCGCATACTGGTCGCATACCTGGGCTGAAAGTTCAGGCCCCTGAGGGCCATTTCTGCGGTCACTTTGCGAACCGCATAACCATTATGCGGTCGCATATGCGACCGCAGACCTGTGTCGGCGCACCCATTTTCTTAATTTAAAACCCGATCCCCATTCCATTAAAACACCCCTTTAGTCTATTTTGAAGCTCATTTCTAATATTTCTAGAATGGGAGAGAGAGGGTTCTAGAGGGAGGGCCTAATTTTCATCAATTAATCTTCAACCATCACTCAAGGCTTTGGAAATATTCAAGTAGAGCACCAAATTCTTCATCCTAAAAGGTAAGACCTCATCATCCCAACTCTTAATTTCAAACATAGCTATAATGGGGTACTAGGGTGATACTTCATGGGTATGAAGGTGGTTCATCTTGCATGCGTGTGATAAAGAGTGTGGAAACAAAATAAAATAAAGAGTGAACAAGAACCATGAATATTTTCCTAATTTTGGGTTGAATTTGTATATTGCTATAATAGATTGAGGTTGCTAAGGGTTCCAGATAATTGTAAAGTCTAAAGAAGCGCAATTGAGGTATGTATGGCTAACTCTCTTCTTCTTAGAATCGAACTCTTGGTGTCCGAATAATTGGTGTAAGTTCCAACTTGATCGTACTAGAATTGTTTGCCTTAGTATGTTGAGTTGAAAGATTCATGTTCCTAAATTGTTTTAGATGTTTACCATGTCATCATGCTATCTAAGAACGTAATCATGATTTTTCAAGCTCCTTCCCTTATGTGTGAAATGCCTTATGTGATGGTACTTGTTGACATGAATGATGATGTTATTTGAACGAATAAAAAGGGAAAGACTTGATTTGTAAAATGTTCCCAAGTGCCAAGAACTACTTAATGAATGAGGCTATTTGTGCCATGTAACGAAAGATGGGAAAGAGATGTGAATTGAGTGAACAATTGAAAGAGGTTATGTCTCAAGTGAGATGGCTTAGCCGATCAGGCCGAGAACGGACGCCATGCTATACACATGGTGGCATTTGTGTTGGAATTATTGATTTACATTGTGGATATGGATATCTCTCACTTGATATGGCTTAGCCGGTCAGGCCGAGACCGGACTCCGTGTAAAAACACGGTGGCATTATGAGTTGTGACTTTGGCACTAAAGATTATTAACCTAAAAAAGGGAAGAATTGAACTGGAAACTATGTGATCCTTACTTGGTGTTTCTTTGTATTTATATGAAGTACTTATTAATTATTGTGACTGCCTTATCTTTGTTTCACTTATCATTCTACTAAGATTGGTGTTTGCCTGACATACTAGTACTATTCGACAGTACTAACGTGCCTTTTGCCGGGGGCGCTACATCTTTGAATGGATGTAGGTGGTTCCATCACAGATAGCACTGATCGCATATAGTGGTGCTCTCCCTAACACTCATCACAGCAGTCTTGGTGAGCCCCATTTCTTCCTAGGGTCATGTAGTCCTTCTTTTGTATAAGTTTTCACATTTTGAGGTATAGCCGGGGCTTTGTTGCCGGCATTGTCATGTTGCTCTTTTGTACCCTTAGAGGCTCCGTAGATGTTTATGTGGGTCATGAATGTGTATTGGGGTGGTCGTTGAATCGAGTTGTATTTTGAAAACTTAACTATGACATAATGTATATAATGAAAAATGGACTAGCAACATTTATGCATGTATACCTGATCTCTCTCCTATTTAGTAGATGATAATGCGTCCTCTTTTCGGATCATGAATGAGCCGGGTAGGGAAGTTCTAATGGGCTTGCTCGACCAGGTTCACTAGGTTGAGCGCCTGTCGCGCTCCCCGAGGTTGGGGCGTGACATTGGAGCACTTAGTTCTATTGTTGGAAGCTTAAGTTATAAGAGTTGACCAAGCTTAAGCACTTAGTCCTCTTTTCGGATCATGAATTAATTTTTGATTGTTACAATAGGTTTATATGGTGATTTTATACTTAGGCGTGTGACCAGATTTGAATTTAGAAGTTCCTAGCATGATTTGGCTCTTTTTGCAGAATGTTGGCACTTTGAAGGTTTAAAAATTTCATAAGTTTGACCATTGGTTCATTTTGAGGCTAACCTCTTTTGAATTATTGTTTCGGGACTTGGAATAGGTCCCTTTTGTCATTTGAAACTTGTGTGCAAAATTTCATTTCATTTTACGTTGGTTTGGTAGGAATCAGACGCTTGGTTGTGAATATTGAATTTCTTGAATTCTAAGGTTTGCATGATGTACTTTGGCGTTCGATTTGTGGTTATGGATGTTATTTTGATGTTTTGTACTTTAGACCGATTTCGAATGGGGTTTATATATTTGTCTAGATGTTTTGTTTGGGGCCGAGGGGCTCATCTACAACCTTAGGTTTGGGATGGCATGGGAGATAAAGATTGCATTTCATCAGGTTGTGGAGATTGATCCGAGATTAGAGTGTATCCACGGGCATGAGAGGGAGGATAGGGAGGCTAATAAGCCTCATGGTTCTGGAGGATTTAGTGGCTTGTACTCTGTGTCCAAGGCTCGACATGGTAGAGGCTTTGTCAGTCGAACAGTTCAATCCACACTTTAGGTTTTACATAGTGCTCCAACTAGCCATTAATTTCAGAGAACTCGTACATGATAGTCATTATTCGCTGCACCTCTTACAAAGGTTATTTCAATTGTACGGGGCAGATTTAGTTCTAGCAGCCACGCCAACAGAGAGATTGTTTTGAGTGTGGTTATAGTAGGCATATTGTGAGAGATTGTCCTAGACTTAGGATTGGTGTATCTCCGTAGGGCACTCGGGCTATGTTTCCTGCTCCCGATGTTATACCACCTGCACAGACCAGCTAGAGATGGGGGACATGCGGGTAGAGGTCGTCCTAGAGGGGTAGGCCAGGCCCGTTGTTATGCCTTCCCTGGTAGGACCAAGACAGTCACATCAGATGCAGTCATTATAGGTATTATTCCGGTCTGTCTAGAGATGCTTCAGTTTTATTCGATCCAGGTTCTACTTATTCGTATGTCTCATCCTACTTTGCTTCATATTTGTATACGTCTCATGATCCGTTGCATACCCATGTTTATGTGTCTACACTTGTTGGGGATTCTATTATGGTGGATAGTGTCTATGAATCTTACATGGTTTCTGTTGGGGGCTGTAAAACTATGGTTGATCTTCTATTGGTTAATATGGAAAAATTTGATGTGATTTTGGGTATCGATTGGGTATCTCCGTACCATGCCATTCTTGATTGTCACGCTAAGACCATGACGCTCGCTATGCCGGGGATGTCGAGGTTGGAATGGAGAAGTTCACTTGGTCACATACCCAGTAGGGTGGTTTCTTTTCCGAAGGCTCAACAGATGATTGTGAAGGGGTGTTTGGCGTACTTAGCCATTATAAGATATGTTAGTGCTGATACTCCTACGGTCAATTTAGTCTCGTAGTGAGAGAGAGTATCCACATGTGTTCCTTGCAGACCTACCGAGCATGCCACCAGATATGGACATTTATTTTCTAATTGATTTGGCACCACTCAGCCCATATCTATTTGTCACGACCCAAATATCCCTCCGAGACATATCGTGATGACACCTAGTCTCTATGACTAGGTAAGCCTAACAAATTGGGAAAATATCAAAAATGGAAGCAAAACTAAATAACTAACTGCATTAGATATTTAATAACAAATAATAATGTCGCTCGGCATATACAATAATCAAAACACTAGACGTACACAGTTTCCCAAAATCCGGAACATCGGGAATCACTAACTACAAAAGGAAAACCTAGTATCTCTATACACCAGAGTCTAACAAAAGAAATACAGAAGATAATAAACATGGGGAAGAGTAGAAATGGACTCCAAGGTCTGCGGACGCGACAGATGTACCTTGAATCTCCAAGCTGTCTCGACTCACTGATATTGCGGCTGGTAAGAAGCACCTGGATCTGCACACAAAACATGTACAGAAGAGTAGCATGAGTAAACCACAATGGTACCCAGTAAGTGACAAGCCTAACCTCGGTCAAGTAGTTAGGAGGTCAGGTCAGGCCCACTGGTAAATAATAAATAAGGCAGGAGAATATACAGTATAATAAGAGACTAGAATTTAACAAAAGGAAACATAGCAAGGCAACAATACAACAAACATAGGGGTAAAAAGCAGGGGATCTACCGAGATACCGTCTTGTATTCCCAAAATAAATATACAGGGAGAACTCCCGAGGTACCGCCTCGTAGTCTCAAAAGTAAATGTGCAGGAAAAACTCCCGAGGAACCACCTCGTAGTCTCAAAAGTAAATGTGCAGGGAGAACTCCTGAGGAACCTCCTCGTAGTCTCAAAAGTAAACACACAGCTCAAACCGGTAAATACGACAGTTAACAGCAAGATTTCTACAGTTATACTGATAAAGAACAAGGAAAAACAGGAATCAACTAGGCATGCTTCACAGAGATCAAATAAGCAGTTAAAGCACGTAGACATGCGATATTAGACTAAGCAGGATAACTACACATACTGGAATAGCTAAATTAAGAATGGAAAAAGTGTAATACTCATTTAAATGGTATAACTCAAATGAAAAGGAAAACATGTTGCTACTCAGTAAAATAAATTGGGTTTTTCAATAAATAGCCCGTGTTTGTACTCATCACCTCACGTACACGACACTCACATATAACAACAGTACCGAATCCTAAGAGGATTTCCCCCACACAATGTTAGGCAAGCCACTTACCTCGAACCAAGCTCAAATCAATCTGCAATAATGCTTTTTCCATGAATATTCGACTCTAAATGGCCCAAATCTAGCCAAAATCAATTACATACCATAAATACCACTATAAGAAACTAATATAATAAATGAAATCAAAGCTAAAGTAAGAAATTAGAAAATCGCCCCAAAAGGTCGACTCGGGTCCACGTCTCAGAATGGGGTAAAAGTCACAAAATATGAACACCCATTCACTCACGAGTTCACTCGTGCAAACATTATCCAAATCCGATGTCAAAATCCCAATCAAAACCCAAAACCTTGGTTGAAGAACTTCTTTCCATTTTCCCAAATTTTAACCCCAAAACCGTAATTAAATGATAAAATTAATAATAGATTAGTGGGATATAACCAAAATCAAGTGAAGAATCATTACCCCATTGATGTCTCTGAAAATCCCTCAAAATCTTGTCCAAATTCAAGCTCTCAAACTCAAGTTTTGATAAAAATGGCCAAACCCTCATTTTTGAAATGTTATATTCTGCCCAGGCATTTCCTTCTTCACGAATGCGGCCACACCCTTGCGTTCGCGTTGAACAATTTTTTCCTTCAGTCCAAAACCTTCTTTACGAACGCGAGAGCCCCCTCACGAATGCGGAAGCTTACATTGCCTGACCCTACGCGAACGCGAGACTCTCATCGCGAATGCGTAGGCTAACTGCCTGGAGTTCCATCTGACTGTTCCTCTAGGCGAACGTGATGACCATATCGCGAACACATAGGCTAAATGATCTACATCTTCATGAATGCGGGAACCACACCGCGAACGAGAAGAACAAACTTAGCTGGCCTCCCAGATGCCTTACGCGAACGCGAGACCTCTCTCGCGAACGCGATGAAGAAAAGTCTGCAACAGAAAGACCAGAAATCTACTATTTTTCCTAAGTCCAAAATGATCCGTTAACCACCCGAAATCAACCCGAGGCCCCTGGGACCTCAACCAAACATACCTACAAGTCCTAAAATATCATACGAACTTAGTAAAGCCCTCAAATCACATCAAACAATGCTAAAAACACGAATCACCCTCCGATTCAAACTTAATGAACTTGAAACTTTAAATTTCTAGAACCGATGCCGATTGATTTCCAATTTTCCACACAAGTAATAATTGACATTACGGACCTACTCCAACTTCCGGAATTGGATTTTGACCCCGATATCAAAATGTCCACTACCGGTCAAAATCTCCAAAAATTCGACTTTCGCCATTTCAAGCCTAAATGTGCTTCAGACCTCCAAAACACAATCCAGACATGCCCCTAAGTCCAAAATCACCCAACAGAGCTAAGGAACTTTTCGGAGTCTTCTTCACACAGTTCCGACTACGGACAAATATCCTACGACTTAAACTTCCGTTTAGGGTCTAAGTATCCCAAAACACCCCAAAAACAAAAACAAAACCTCCGGGCAAGTCACATAAGCTGAAATAGATACGGGGAAAGCAGTAAATAGGGGGATCAGGGCTATAACTCTCAAAATGACCGGCCGGGTCGTTACATCCTCCCCCTCTTAAAACAATCATTCATCCTCGAATGAGTATAGAGACATACCTAAAGTGGAAAAAAGATGAGGATAATGGCTGCGCATATCCTTCTCGGTCTCCCAAGTCGCCTCCTTGACCGGCTAACCCCTCCACTGAACCTTCACAAAAATAATATTCTTTGACCTCAGCTTTCGAACCTGCCTGTCCAAAATAGCCACTAGCTCTTCAACATAAGATAGATCTTTGTCCAACTAGACTGAGCTGAAATCCAACACATGAGCCGAATCGCTGTCATACTTCTGGAGCATAGAAACATGGAATACTGGATGGACCCCTGCAAGACTAGGAGGCAAGACAAGCTCATAAGCAACCTCCCCACCACGTCACAACACCTCAAATGGGTCATTAAACCTTGGGCTCAACTTTCCCTTCTTCCCGAACCTCATAATGCCCTTCAACCATGAATGCAACATTGCAAAAATTCCGGTCTGCATAATTCTTCTGTCTGGACTGGGCTGTGCAAAGTCGATCCTGAATCACTTTCACCTTATCCAGGGCATCCTGAACCAAGTCTGTACCCAATAATCTAGCCTTGCCTGGCTTGAACCAACCCACTAGAGACCGACACCGCCTACCATACAGAGCCTTATACGGTGCCATCTGAATGCTCGACTGATAACTGTTGTTGTAGGCAAACTCCGCAAGTGGCAAGAACTGATCCCAAGCACCCCCAAAATCTATCACACAAGCGCGAAGCATATCCTCCAGTATCTCAATAGTGCACTCGGACTGACCGTCCATCTGAGGGTGAAATGCTGTGCTCAGCTCAACCCGAGTACCCAGCTTCTACTGTACAGCCCTCCAGAACCGTGATGTAAACTGAGTACCCCGGTCAGAGATGACAGATATCAGTACACCATGAAGCCTGACAATCTCGCAGATATAAATTCGAGCCAACTGCTCAGAAGAATAGGTAGTCATCATAGGAATGAAATGACTTGACTTGGTTAGCCTATCCACAATCACCCAAGCGGCATCAAACTTCCGCTGAGTCCGTGGGAGTCCAATAACAAAATCCATATAGATCCGCTCCCATTTCCACTCCGGAATTTCTATCTTCTGAAGCAATCCACCTAGCTGCTGATGCTCATACTTAACCTCTTGGCAATCTAGACACCAACCCACAAACTCCACTCTATCCTTCTTCATCCTCCTCCACCAGTAATGCTGCCTCAAGTCTTGATACATCTTCGTGGCACCTGAATGAATGGAGTATCGCGAACTGTGAGCCACTTGGAGAATCAACTCATGCAAATCATCCACATTAAGCACACATAGTCTGCCTTACTATCACGCCCCAACATCGGGGAGCGCGACCGCTGCTTAACCGAGTGAACCCGGTCGAGCAAGCCTATTAAACATTTCCTACCCGACTCATTCGTAATAAAAAACGGGATCACATCACCATTTGTAAAATAGGGGAGAGATCAATTATAAAAATATATAAACGTTGCTAGTTCATTTTTCCTTATATACATTGTGCCATAGTTGAGTTCCCAAAATACAACTCGATCCAACGACTACCCCAACATAAATACATGACCCTCATAAATGTCTACGGAGCCTCTAAGAGTACAAAAGAGCAACATGACAATGCCGACAACAAGGCCCCGGATATACCACAAAATATGAAAACTTATACAAAAGAAGGATTACATGACCCCTGGGAGAAATGGGGCTCACCAAGAGTGTTGTGAGGAGAGAAATGGAGCACCACCTATCTGCGATCGGCACTACCTGCGATGGAACCACCTACATCCATTCAAAGATGTAGCGCCCCCGAAAAAATGGATGTTAGTACTGTCGAATAGTACTAGTATGTAAGGCAAAACCCAATCTTAGTAGAATGAACAGTGAAAAAAAGAGAAGGCAGTTATAATAATCAATAAGAGTTTCATTGAAATACAAAGAGAACACCAAGTAAGGGTCACATAGTTTCCAATTCAATCTTTCTATCTTTTTAGATTAATAATCTTTAGTGCCAAAGCCACAACTCACAATGCCACTGTGTTTTTACACGGAGTCCGGTCTCGGCCCGACCGGCTAAACCATCTCAAGTGAGACATATCCATATCCTCAATGTAAATCAATAATTCCAACACAAATGCCACCATGTGTACAGCATGGCGTCCGATCTTGGCCCAATCGGCTAAGACATCTCACTTGAGACATAATCTCTTTCAATTGTTCACTCAGTTCACATTTCCTTCCCATCTTTCGTTATATGGCACAAACAGCCTCATTTATTAAGTAGTTCTTGGTACTTGGGAAAATTTTACAATTCAAGTCTTTTCCCTTTTTATCCGTTCAAATAACATCATCGCATAAGGCATTGAACACATAAGGGAAGGAGCTTGGAAACAACATAATTACGTTCTCAAATAGCATGATGACATGGTAACCATCTAAAATAATTAGGAAACATGAATCTTTCAATCCAACACACTAAGGTAAATAATTCTAGTATGATCAAGTTAGAACTTACACTCATCATTCGGACACCAAGAGTTCGATTCTAGGAAGAAGAGAGTTAGCCATACATACCTCCGTTGCACTTCTTTAGACTTTATAATAATCCGAAACCCTTAGCAACCTCAATCTATTTTTGCCACATACAAATTGAACCCAAAATTAGGAAAACGTTCAAAGTTCTAACTCACTTTTTCCCCACATTCTTTATCACACATGCATGCAAGACAAACCACCCTCATACCCCTGAAGTATCACCCTAGTACCCCATTATGACTATGTTTGAAATTAAGAGTTGGGGTGATGAAGCCTTACCTTTTAGGATGAAGAATTTTGGTGCTCTACTTGAATATTTCCAAAGCTTTTGAGTGATGGTTGAAGATCAATTGGATGAAAAATTAGGTCCTCCCTCTAGAACCCTCTCTCTCTCACTCTAGAAATATCAGAAATGAGCTTCAAAATATACTAAATGGGTGTTTTTACGGAATGGGGGTCGGGTTTTAAATTAAGAAAAATGGTGCCCGCGAAGAATTTCTATTATAGTAACGCAGGAATCTATCTTTGCACCACGAAACCTCGAGTTTTTGGTTAACATTTTTTCGGGTCCTTACACCTACATCCTTAATGCACCATCATCCCTAATAGTGACCTCCTTAGCATCACCGTGCTGGACCGTGTCCTTTAGGAGAAGCAGATGGGGTCATCATACTGACGCTCCCTGATACGATCATAAAGAAAAAACCGAGAGACCAAACAAGCCAATACTCGACTCGGCTCAGAGATATCCAATCTCACAAACTGGCCGGCTAAGGCCTGAACATCCAAAGCCATAGGCCTCTCTGCTGCTGGTAGATATGCTAAGCTCCCCAAACTCTCTGCCCGGCGACTCAAAGCATCGGCCAGCATATTGGCCTTCCCTGGGTGGTACAAAATGGTGATATAATAATCCTTAAGCAGCTCTAACCACCTCCTCTGACACAAATTCAGATCCTTCTGCTTGAACAGATGCTGCAAACTCCGTCGATCAATGTATATCTCACAAGGAACACCATACAAATAGTGCCACCAAGTCTTCAAGGCATGAAAAATAGCTGCTAACTCAAGGTCGTGGACATGATAGTTCTTTTCATGCATCTTCAGTTGTCTGTACGCATAGGCAATCACCCTACCTTCCTGCATCAACACCGCACCGAGACCAATTCGTGATGCATCATAATATATTGTATAAGGCCCTGAACTTGTAGGCAACACCAATACTGGGGCTGTAGTCAAAGCTGTCTTGAGCTTACGAAAGCTCTCTTCACACTCCTCTATCCACCTGAACGGAGCTTCCTTCTTGGTCAGCCTGGTCATAGGTTTTTCAATGGATGAGAATCCCTCTACAAAATGGCGGTAATACCCCGCCAAACCAAGAAAACTCTGGATTTCCATAGCTGATGACGGTCTAGGCCAACTCTGCACTGCTTCTACCTTCTTCGGATCCACCTGGATTCCATCACTCGATACTATATGACCCAAGAATGCCACTGAGTCTAGCCAAAACTCACACTGTGAAAATTTCACATATAACTTCTTTTCTCTCAAGGTCTGAAGCACAGTCCTCAGGTGCTGCTCATGATCCTCCCGAGTCCAGGAGTACACTTGAATGTCGTCAATAAACACAATGATGAACGAGTCAAGATAAGGCCGGAACACACTCTGCATCGAGTGCATAAAAGCTGCTGGGGCATTGGTCAACCCAAATGACATCACAAGGAACCCGTAGTGACCATACCGAGTCCTGAAAGCAGTCTTCGAGATATGTGGCTCCCGAATCTTCAACTGATGATAGCCTGAACGTAAGTCAATCTTGGAAAACACTCTGGCAACCTGTAGCTGATCAAATAAATCATCAATACGAGGCAAAGGATACCTGTTCTTCACTATGATTTTGTTCAACTTGCTGTAATCAATCTTGGCACCATGAAACCTCGAGTTTTTGGTTAAAATTTTTACGGGTCCTTACATCCTCCCCAACTTAAGATCATTCGTCCTCGAATGAGGATCAAGGTTCACTTAACACAGTTTCAGTTATGCCACATACCATCAGCCCCAAATTTGCCTAACTTCCTAATTTTCTGAAAATTTCGCCAGAGTTTCCTTTGTATTTAGGCCTATCCACCTGTCAGAGAGCCCCCGAAGCACACCTTAGCAACATATATAGAATTAAATGACACAACAAAATGCAAAATAACACTAACCGAAGCCTCATGGGGGACATATAGCTAGAAAGGAGTGTCTTTATATTAGCCGAACAAGTGATACAACTTTAGGGGAAATAACTTCATAGAACTATTACATGGCTAGTCAAACAAATAAGGGTACTTTTCTTTCATTCCATTCTCGGCTTCCCAAGTAGCTTCTTCGACTTGTTGGTTTCTCCATAACATCTAAACGGATGAAATTTCTTTGTTTCTCAACTTCCGGACCTGCCTATCAAGAATAGTAACCGGAATTTCTTTATATGACAATTCTTCACTAACCTCGACGGTCTCAACCGGCACAATAGCGCACGGATCTCCAACTACCTTCTTCAACAAGGACACATGGAATACCGGGTGTACTAATGATATCTCAGGCAGTAGTTCAAGCTTGTACGCCACCTAACCTATCCTTTGAATGATTCTATACAACCCGATATACCTTGGAATTAATTTCCCTTTCTTTCCAAACCGCATGATCCCTTTCATGAGAGATACCTTCAAGAACACCCAATCATCTTCCTTGAACTCTAAGTCTCTCCGACGAACATCCGAATAGGATTTTTGACAACTCTGAGCAGTTTTCAACCGCTCTTTTATGATCTTAACCTTTTCCATAGCCTGATGCACAAGGTCTGGTCCTATTAGCTCAGCTTCTCCAACCTCAAACCACCCAATCTGCGATCTACATCTTCTACCATATAAGGCCTCAAATGGTGCCATCTGAATACTGGCATTGAAGCTGTTGTTATAAGAAAATTCTATGAGTGGCAAATGATCATCCCAGCTACCCTTGAAATCAAGCACACACGCACGCAACATGTCCTCAAGTGTCTGAATAGTCTGATCTGCTTGCCCGTCAGTCTGTAGATGGAAAGCCGTGCTAAGATTTACCTGCGTACCCAAACCTTGCTGAAATTTCTTCCAGAAATTAGCTTTGAATTGGGCCCCTCGATCGGAAATGATGGAAACTGGAGTGCCATGAAGCCTGACTACTTCCTTGATATACAATTGAGCATATTGTTCCGCAGTGTCGGTGGATTTAACCGGCAAAAAGTGAGCTGACTTCGTGAGTCGATCCACGATCACCCAAATTGAGTCAAACTTACGCGGAGTGCGCGGTAACCCTACCACAAAATCCATGTTGATCATTTTCCATTTCCACATTCGATTTTCTATACTCTGAGTTAACCTACCGGGCCTTTGATGCTCGGCCTTCACTTGTTGACAGTTTGAACATTTTGCCACAAAGTCCGCCACACCCCTCTTCATGTCATTCCACCAGTAAACCTCCTTGAGATCATGATACATTTTTGTAGAACCGGGATGCACAAAATATTTATAAGTATGAGCTTCTGCCATGATTCTTTCCCGAAGACCATCTACGTTTGGCACACATAGTCGTCCTTGATACCGTAATGTACCGTCATCCATGTCAAGAGAAAAAGCCGTAGTCTTATGTTTATGAATCCCTTCCTTTAGCTGCACCAACACTGGATCGTTATATTGTTTCTCCTTGACTTCCGCCACAAGCGATGATTCCGCCCTATTTCGCACAATCACTCCCCCTTCATTAGAGTCCGCAAGACGAACTCCCAAACCGGCAAACTGGTGAACCTCCCAGGCCAAGGGCCTTTGACATGCCTCCATGTAAGCCAAACTACCCATAGATTTCCGACTAAGAGCATTCGCCACCACATTAGCTTTCCCCGGATGATACAAAAATGTCGATGTCATAATCTTTGAGCAACTCAAGCCACCTTCTCTGCCTTAAGTTCAATTCCTTCTGCTTGAAAATGTATTGAAGACTTTTGTGGTCCGTGAATAAATCTACATGTACTCCATACAAATAATGGCGCCAAATGTTTAATGCAAAAACCACCGCCGCAAGCTTTAAGTCATGAGTTGGATAGTTCTTTTCATAATTATTAAGTTGCCTTGAAACATATGCTATAACCATACCATGTTGCATTAATACACACCCTAGACCGATCCTTGAAGCATAGCAATACACCACAAACCCCTTGGTACCCTCTGGCAGGGTCAACACCGGTGCCGAAGTTAATCTTGATTTCAATTCCTGAAAGCTCCTTTCACAAGCATCGAACCACTGGAACTTAACTGCCTTCTGCATCAATTTAGTCAATAGAAAGGCAAGTGTGGATAACCCCTCCACGAACCTCCTATAATACCCGGCCAAACCCAAGAAACTGCGAATCTCTGTTGGAGTAGAAGGTTTAGGCCAAGCCTTCACCGCCGCAATCTTTTGAGGATCAACCTTAATTCCTTCTCCAAACACGACATGGCCCAAGAATATAATAGATTCAAGCCAAAATTCACATTTCGAGAACTTTGCATACAATTGGTGTTGATGAAGAGTCTACAGAACTGCCCTGAGGTGGTCGGCGTGATCCTCTCGACTTCGTGAATATACAAGGATGTCATCAATGAATACTATCACAAAAGAGTCAAGAAACGGCCTGAAGACTCGATTCATAAGATCCATGAAAGCTGCTGGGGCATTTGTTAGCCCGAAAGACATTACCAAAAATTCAAAGTGCCTATACCGGGTTCTGGAAGCTGTTTTCGAAATATCCTACTCCCTTACCTTCAATTGATGGTACCCGGACCGCAAATCAATTTTGGAGAAGAACTTAGCACCTTGTAATTGGTCAAACAAACCATCTATTCTAGGCAATGGGTATTTGTTTTTGATTGTGACTTTGTTGAGTTGCCGGTAATCAATACACATCTGCAGCGATCCGTCTTTCTTTCTAACAAAGAGAACCGGTGCGCCCCAAGGTGACACACTCGGCCGGATGAAACCTTTCTCTAGCAAATCCCTCAGTTGTTCCTTTAGCTCTTTTAATTCCGCCGGCGCCATTCTATAAGGTGGAATAGATATAGGCTGCCTGCCTGGCATCATATCAATCCCAAAATCAATCAACCTGTCTGGGGTATTCCAGGGAGCTCATCCGGAAAGACATCGAGGAAATCATTCACAATTGATACAGATTCAAGGGTAGGCACCTCAACAGTGGTCTCCGTCACTCGGACCAAATGATAAATATACCCCTTCCTAATCATCTTTGTGGCCTTAAGGTAAGAAATAAACCTATCGTTTGTCATAACATTATTCCCCTCCCACTCAATAGTTGGCTCGTTAGGAAACTCAAGCCTCATAATTATCATCCGACAGTCACGTTTGGCAAAACATGAATAGAGCTAATCCATTCCCATTATTACATTAAAATCAATCATCCCTAGTTCAATAAGATCGGGCATGGTATCCCGACCACACACCGTGACAACACAATCCCTATAAATTCGTACGGCCATAATAGACTCGCCAACTGGAGTAGATACAGAGAATGGCTCATGAAGCTGTTCCGGTTCTATCCCGAAGCTCGTAGCAACATAAGGAGTAACATAGGACAAAGAAGATCCGGGATCAATAAGGGCATACACATCATGAGATTGAACAATCAATATACCTGTGACGATATTTGGGGAAGCCTCTGTACTTTGTCGACCACTCATAGCATAGAATCGGCTGGATCCTCCCGAACTCTATGCACCACCCCTAGCTGTACCACGCCCTGCAGGTGCTGAAGAGCCTCGAGCTGGAGGGTGTGTTGAAGATGTGGCAGCTGTAGGACTGGATGGCTGAGCTGTGCCCCTTCCTGCACCCTGACGGGATGCATGACACTCCATCTGAATATGGCCTCTCAATCCGCATCCGTAACATACTAGCATGTCCTGGTAGCAGACTCTCGAATGTATCCTCCCACACTTAGGGCATGGGGGTCTCTACTGCTTCTGGAATCTCCCTCCTGATCGGCCCTGATGGTGGGACCCCCTGCTTCCCTGACCGGGCCTAAAGCGAGTACCCTGCTGTTGACCGTGCCCTGATGGCGGGGCACTAGCTGAAGACTCACCATAAGACTGGGATGGCCCTAATGATCCTCCCCGAAAATTTGATCTCCTACCTCCGAATGAATCCCCAAGGTTGCCCGCTGATCGGGCCCTATTACTACGTTACCTTTCTAACCTGAGCTTTAACTTTCGAGCCTTCGTAGCTTGGGCAAATGCCACCATCCTTCCATAGTTCATGTCAGAATTTAGAGCAGTTGTGGCAGCCTCATTAATAACCAAAGGGCTAAGGCCCTGCACAAATCGACGCACTCTTGCCTCCATAGTCGGCATCATATGAACAACATACTTCGACAGGCGCACGAACTCCATGTGATACTCCCACATATTCCTACTACCCTATTTAAGGGTCTCAAACTCCACAGCACGGTTTGCCTTAGTCTCGGCAGGCAAGAAATGGTCTATGAAGGCATCCGCGAACTCACTCCATCTCGCCGGAGGGCTCCCCTCCTCACGAGAATCATCCCACATCTCAAACCAGGAATATGGCACCCCTTTCAGACGATAAGCGGCCAACTCTATTCCCTCTACTTCAGTAGCACGCATAACTCAGAGAGTCTTTTGCATCTCATCAATGAAATCCTGAGGGTCTGCCCCGGGTTCAGTATCTGTGAACACTGGAGGGTCTAACTGAAGGAACCTGTTTACCCTGGAACCAGAAGAATTCTCTTGCGAGCTAAATAAGGTTGGTGCAACATTTGACCTCTGGGCCTGAGAAGCTACTAACTGAGTCAGCATCTGAATAGCTCCCCTAAGATTCCAATAAAAAATACCGGGACCTGGAGTTGGGACTGGAAGTGGAACAAGTATATCGACGGGATGGTTTGTGGCACCCTCCGCGGGTGTAGGAACTGGTGTAGTCTGTTCTGGAATAGACGAATCAGGTAATGTGGTAGTAGGGGGGATTATCCTCACCCGCATTATCAAATAAGGGATCAACATCCACTCCTGGTGTGGCATTGGCTTCTTGGCTAATTCTCGATCTCTTCTTAGGTGCCATTTACTGAAAGTTAGAACAATGCACGAGTTAGGGGAAAACAACCTCACGTTCCGCTCTATCGCACGATATAGAACAAAAATGAAGGGTATTATTCTTAAATGTCCAAGTAGCCCACTAAATATAGATGTGGTCGACAACACACCGATAAGAAGGGCTCTACTAGACACGGCTCCGAGACATCCTACGACACATTAAAACCTTAGGCACTGATACTGTCGAATAGTACTAGTATGTAAGGCAAAACCCAATCTTAGTAGAATGAACAGTGAAACAAAGAGAAGGCAGTCATAATAATCAATAAGAGTTTCATAGAAATACAAAGAGAACACCAAGTAAGGGTCACATAGTTTCCAATTCAATCTTTCCATATTTTTAGATTAATAAACTTTAGTGCCAAAGCCACAACTCACAATGCCATCGTGTTTTTACACGGAGTCCGGTCTCGGCCCGACCGGCTAAGCCATCTCAAGTGAGACATAACCTCTTTCAATTGTTCACTCAGTTCACATTTTCTTCCCATCTTTCATTACATGGCACAAACAACCTCATTTATTAAGTAGTTCTTGGCACTTGGGAACATTTTTCAATTCAAGTCTTTTCCCTTTTTATCCATTCAAATAACATCATCACATAAGGCATTGCGCACATAAGGGAAGGAGCTTGGAAACAACATAATTACATTCTCAAATAGCATGATGACATGGTAACAATCTAAAACAATTAGGGAACATGAATCTTTCTATCCAACACACTAAGGCAAACAATTCTAGTATGATCAAGTTAGAACTTATGCCCATCATTCGGACACCAGGAGTTCGATTCTAGGAAGAAAAGAGTTAGCCCTACATACCTCAATTGCGCTTCTTTAGACTCTACAATAATCTGGAATCCTTAACAACCTCAATCTATTTTAGCCATATACAAATTGAACCCAAAATTAGGAAAACGTTCATAGTTCGAACTCACTTTTTACCCACACTCTTTATCACACATGCATGCAAGACAAACCACCCTCAAACCCATGAAGTATCATCCTAGTACCCCATTATGGCTATGTTTGAAATTAAGAGCTGGGGTGATGAAGCCTTACATTTTAGGATGAAGAATTTTGGTGCTCTACTTGAATATTTTAAAAGCTTTTGAGTGATGGTTGAAGATCAATTTGATGAAAAATTAGTCCCTCCCTCTAGAACCCTCTCTCTCTCTCACTCTAGAAATATCAGAAATGAGCTTCAAAATAGACTGAATGGGTAATTTAACGGAATGGGGGTCGGGTTTTAAATTAAGAAAAATGGTGCCCGCGAAGAATTTCTACTATAGTAACGCAGGAATCTATCTTGGCACCACGAAACCTCGAGTTTTTGGTTAAAATTTTTACGGGTCCTTACACCTACATCCTCAATGTACCATCATCCACAATAGTGACCTCCTTAGCATCACCGTGCTGGACCGTGTCCTTAAGGACAAGCAGATGGGGGTTATCATACTAACGCTCCCTGATACGATCATGAAGAGAAAACCGAGAGACCACACAAGCCAATACTCGACTCGGCTCAGAGATATCCAATCTCACAAACTGGCTGGCTAAGGCCTGAACATCCAACGCCATGGGCCTCTCTACTGCCGGTAGATATGCTAAGCTCCCCAAACTCTCTGCCTGGCGACTCAAAGCATCGGCCACCATATTGGCCTTCCCAGGGTGGTACAAAATGGTGATATCATAATCCTTAAGCAGCTCTAACCGCCTCCTCTAACACAAATTCAGATCTTTATGCTTGAACAGATGCTGCAAACTCCGGTGATCAATGTAGATATCACAAGGAACACCGTACAAATACTGCCGCCAAGTCTTCAAGGCATGAACAATAACTGCTAACTCAAGGTCGTGGACATGATAGTTCTTTTCATGCGCCTTCAGCTATCTGGACGCGTAGGCAATCACCCTACCTTACTGCATCAACACCGCACCGAGACCAATCCATGATGCATCACAATATACAGTATAAGACCCCGAACCTGTAGGCAATACCAATATTGGGGCTGTAGTCAAAGCTGTCTTAGGCTTTTGAAAGCTCTCCTCACACTCCTCTATCCACCTTAACGGACCACCCTTCTTGGTCAGCCTGGTCATAGGTGCTGCAATGGATGAGAATCCCTCTATAAAATGGCGGTAATACCCCGCCACACCAAGAAAACTCCGGATCTCCGTAGCTGATGATGGTCTAGGCCAACTCTGCACTGCTTCCACCTTCTTTCGATCCACTTGGGTCCCATCACTCGATACTACATGACCCAAGAATGCCACTGAGTCTAGCCAAAACTCACACTGTGAAAATTTCACATATAACTTCTTTTCTCTCAAGGTCTGAAGCACAATCCTCAGGTGCTGCTCATGATCCTCCCGAGTCTGGGAGTACACCAGAATGTCATCAATAAACACAATGATGAACGAGTCAAGATAAGGTCGGAACACACTATGCAGCGAGTGCATAAAAGCTTCTGGGGAATTGGTTAACCCAAATGACATCACAAGGAACCCGTAGTGACCATACCGAGTCCTGAAAGCAGTCTTCTGGATATCTGGCTCCTGAATCTTCAACTGATGATAGCCTGAATGTAAGTCAATCTTGGAAAACACTTTGGCACCATGTAGCTGATCAAATAAATCATCAATACGAGGCAAAGGATACCTGTTCTTCCCTGTGACTTTGTTCAACTGGCGGTAATCAATACACATACGCATAGAACCGTCCTTCTTCTTCACAAATAAGATAGGAGCACCCCAAGGTGACACACTGGGCCAAATGAAACCTTTATCAAGAAATTCCTGTAACTACTCCTTCAACCCTTTCAACTCAGGAGGAGCCATGCGATACGGAGGAATAGAGATGGGCTGAGTGTTCGGCAACAAATCAATGCCAAAATCAATGTCTTTGTCGGGCGGCATGCCCAGAATATCAACTGGAAACACATTTGGAAAGTCCCTCACTACTGGGACTGACTCAACTATAGGGGTATCAATACTAACATCTCTCACATAAGCTAGATACGCATCACACTCCTTCTCCACCATTCATTGAGCTTTAAGAAATGACATAACTCTGCTGGGAGTATACCTTAAGGTACCCCTCCACTATAATCGCGATAAACCTGGCATAGCTAGCATCACGGTCTTGGCGTGACAATCAAGAATAGCATAGTGAGGAGATAACCAGTCCATGCCCAAGATAAAATCAAAGTCTACCATTCTGAGCAATAATAAATGGGCTCTTGTCTCAAAACCACTAAGAGCAATCAAACACGACCGATACACGCGGTCCACAATAAGAGAATCTCTCATAGGAGTAGACACATAAACAGGGGAATTCAAAGAATCCCGAGATATGCCCAAATACGGGGAAAAATAAGAGGACACATAGGAAGATGTAGAGCCTGGATAAAATAATAATGACGCATCTCTATGGCAGATCGGGACAATACCTTTAATGATAAAATCGAAAGCAACTGCCTCTGTGCGAGTAGGGAGGGCATATTATCTGGCTTGGCCTCCCCTTCTAGGGCTACCTCGACCTCCCTGACCTCCACCTCGAGCTGACTGAGTAGGTGGGGCGGTAGCTGGTGCTGGAATCATAGCTTGAGGACCCGGTGGAGCACGCTGTGTCTAAGAAGTCTGTAGAGGTACACCCTTCTTAAGTCCGAAGCAATCCCTCACCATATGGCGAGTGTCGCCACACTCAAAAAAATGTCTCGGAGGGCGTGACTGTTATGATTGGCTCGGGCCAGGTCTGCTGCACTGGCTGCTAGGAACACCCCGTGCAGGAGGCACACTAGATACTGGCGATGCATAATAAGGCTCCTGGGGCCTAAAAGGTACTGGAACACCATTGGCGGCTGGAAGAGCTGAATGAATGGGGCAACTCATATAACCCCTACCATGGCGAGATGCAGGGGCACGAGCACCAGAATAAGAACCAGTCTCTCGAGACCTCTTGGTCTCTCTCTCCTCTCTATACCGGGCAAGCATGCCCTCCAATCTCTTGGCGATACTCACAACCTGCAGATAAGAAATATGCATCTCCAACTACCTGGCCATACTAATCCGGATACTGAGGTGGAATCCCTGAATAAACTGTCAAACCCTCTCTCGAACTGTGGCAACCAAGGTCGGTGCATGTCGGGCCAAATCACTGAAGCGGACTGCATACTCTGACATAGTCACAGCACCCTGGCGCAGCTACTCAAACTCCGCACACCATGAGTCCTTGAGGCTCTAAGGGACATACTCTCTCAAAAATATGTCTGATAACTGAGTCCATGTAAGTCAAGTTGCCTCATCTGGACTACTCAACTCATAAGCACGCCACCACTGATAGGCTGATCATCTAAGCTGGAAGGTGGTAAAATAAACCCCACTTGTCTCCACTACACACATAGTACAGAGAATACGATGACACTCCTCCAGAAAGCCCTGAGCATCCTCTGTATCCAATCCGCTGAAGGTAGGTGGGTGGTACTTCTTGTACCTCTCAAATTTGAGCTGATCTGCCTCAGAAGTGGCTGCCCTAGTCTCGTGCTAAAGCAGAGCTACCGGCTGCATCGATATAATCTCTGGAACCTAGTTGGCATGAACCTGCTGCTCTAGAGTATCGGCAACGGGAGTTTGTGCTCCTCCCTTGGCCTGAGATGTGGCTGTAGCAAGTAGAATCAATCCAGCCTGAGCTAAGGTGCTGAACATGCTCAGAAACTAAGCTAGAGTCTCCTGGAGAGCTGGTGCAGCAACAGGTACCTCAGGTGCCTGTCCTCCAACTGGAGCTACTGGGGGCTCCTCTGTAGTAGCTTGTGCGGGTGCTCTGGCTGCACCGCGTCGACGTCCTCGGCCTCTACCCCAACCTTGGCCTCTCGCTGCTCTAGCAGGGGGAGCGTGTGACTGGTCGTCAGATCCTCCGGTACGGGTCCTCACCATCTGTGAGAAAGAATAGAATACCGAAGATTAGAATCTTTTTTAATTTTTTTGATGTCAACAAATTTCGCACGACAAGAAATCAAAGAAGTATAATTTTTCCTAACAGTTCCATAGGCTCCTGAAGATAAGTATATATGTCTCTGTACCGATCTACGAGACTCTAATAAACAGCCTTGTGACTCACGACACCTATGAACCTAGAGCTATAATGCCAACTTGTCCCGACCCAAACATCCCTCCGAGATATGTTGTGATGGCACCTGGTCTTTAAGACTAGGTAAGCCTAACAGATTGCGGAAATATCAAAAATGGAAGCAAAACTAAATAGCTAACAGCATTAGATACTGAATAACCAATAATAATTTCACTCGGCATATACAATAATGAAAACACTAGACGTGCACAGTTTCACAAAACTCGGAACATCATGAATCACAAACTATAGAAGGAAAACCTAGTATCTCTATACATCAGAGTCTAACAAAAGAAATACAGAAGATAATAGACATGAGGAAGAGTACAAAAGGGACTCCGAGGTCTGCGGACGCGGCAAAGGTACCTTGAAGTCTCCAAGCTATCTCGACTCACTGATATTGCGGCTGGTAAGAAGCACCTGGATATGCACACAACACATGTGCAGAAGAGTAGCATGAGTACACCATAATGGTACCGAGTAAGTGCCAAGCCTAACCTCGGTCGAGTAGTGACGAGGTCAGGTCAGGCCCACTAGTAATTAATAAATAAGGCAGGAGAATATACAGTATTATAAGAGAGTAGAATTTAACAAAAGGAAACATAGAAAGGCAACATTACAACACACACAGGGGTAAACAATAGGGGATCTCCTGAAATACCGTCTCGTAGTCCCAAAATAAATTTACAGGGAGAAATCCTGAGGTACCGCCTCGTAGTCTCAAAAGTAAATATTCAGGAAGAACTCCCGAGGTACCGACTCCTAGTCCCAAAAGTAAATGTGCAGGGAGAACTCCTGAGGAACTGCCTCGTAGTCTCAAAAGTAAATGTGCAGGGAGAACTCCCGAGGAACCACCTCGTAGTCTCAAAAGTAAATGTGCATGGAGAAGGGTAACTACGCATACTGGAATAGCTCAATTAAGAATGGAAAAAGACTAATACTCATTTAAACGGTATAACTCAAATAAAACGGAAAACAGGTTGCTACTCTGTAAAATAAATCGGGTTTTTCAACAAATAGCCTGTGTACGTACTCGTCACCTCATGTACATGGAACTCACATATCACAACAGTACCGAATCCTAAGGGGATTTCTCCCCCACAAGGTTAGGAAATCTACTTACCTCGAACCAAGCTCAAATCAATCTGTAACAATGCGTTTTTCACAAATATCCGACTCCAAATGGCCCAAATCTAGCCAAAATCAATTACATACCATAAATATCACTATAAGAAACTAATCTAATAAATGAAATCAAAGCTAAATCAAGAAATTAGAAAATTGCCCCAAAAAGTCGACCCGGGCCCAAGTCTCAGAATAGGGTAAAAGTCACAAAATATGAACACCAATTCACTCAAGATTTCACTCGTACAAAAATTATCCAAATCCGATTTTAAAAATTATCCAAATCCGATGTCAAAATCCCAATCAAAATACAAAATCTTGGTTGAAGAACTTCTTTCCATTTTCCCCAAATTTTCACCCCAAATCCAGTGAAGAATCATTACCCAATCGATGTCTCTGAAAATTCCTCCAAATCTCGTCCAAATTCGAGCTCTCAAACTCAAGTTTTCATAAAAAAGGCCAAACCCTCGTTTTGAAATGTTATATTCTGCCCAGGTATTTCCTTCTTCGCGAATGCGGCCATACCCTTGCGTTCGCGTTGAACAAATATTTCCTTCAGTCCAAAACCTTCTTCGCGAACGTGGAAGCTTACATTGCCTGACCCTACGTGGAAGCTTAAACTCGGATATGGAAAGTAATCGCATATTTGAACTTGATAGATTATGCTTCATCGAGATTTGGTATTGATTTTGAATTACGGGCATGCGGGACCAGATTAAATTTTATTGACTTTTTGGGAATTCATGAAAGATTGAAGCTTTATTAATTTTGACTATTTCCTATGGCATTGGTTGACTTCTTTGATTGATGTTGGCTAGATTTGAGCTAGTTAGAGGTGTTTTCTTTAGGAAATGCATTTTTGGAGCTTTGCACTAGCCCGAATGAGGTAAGTGTTGCCTAGCTTTTGTTGAGGGAATTTTTCCTAATAAATATTATTTTTTACTA
Source organism: Nicotiana tomentosiformis (assembly GCF_000390325.3). NCBI lineage: Eukaryota > Viridiplantae > Streptophyta > Magnoliopsida > Solanales > Solanaceae > Nicotiana > Nicotiana tomentosiformis. The sequence continues at coordinate 87,497,540 of NC_090818.1, forward strand.
CATGCATGGGTGATGTATATGTAATGTGACGAGTGTATAAACATGTTCCATTCATGTCAGGGTAGATTCTAGATTACTCTATGCCTTATTTGGTTGCATGATTTCATGTATCATATGCTTTTACTTGATGGAATGACTATGTGAGAACAATAAGCCATGCTAGAAATAATATATAGGTGTATGATACCTTTTTTTTAGCATGATAAACTATTCTTGGGGTTATTGTTACACCTGATTTGACGTAGTCACACGTATATCGTGAACACACACCTGCACTTGCTATTCTTGTGTTATGCCTTTAATTGAAGTATGACTACTTGAGTTTCTTACCCATGTTAAAGACTATGAAATTGATTTCGATGCTTATTTGGGACATGATGGTCATTTAGGTGACGTATTATATATTGGTCCCATGGTCACACAAACATATAAGCCTACATTCTAACAAAGGATCTTCGCACATATACATGCATACATCCATGGATAGTTATTTGTCGATCCGCGTTCATCATACACACTTAGTCACTTTGTGACTACATGTGCTTAATTGCTACAATTGATTTAGCCGTGGTCATGATTTATATGTTGACCACTCATCCGCATTTTATTATCACGTCCTTGTGCTTGTGGATAAAATATGATCATGTTTTTTTTACGGCAATTTGGCATATTGCATTGTTATGATTATGGCACATGTGTGCATGTTGGGCGGATTGATTCTGTGTTGGCACAAGGTTTTGCCATGTGATTGTGATGATATTATGGCACGAGGTCTTTTTCGTGCGATTGTGATTATTGTTATGTACATGTGGCGAAATAAGGGTGGGGTTCTTCATTAGTGACTTGTGGAGTAATAAGAGTATCATTCTTGATTATGCACAGGTGGTGGAATAAGGGTGTCACTCTTAGTTATGCACATGTGGGGGAAAAAAGGGTGGCATTCTTGATTATGCGCATATGTCGGAATAAAGGGGGCATTCTGGATTATGCACACGTGGCAAAGAAAGGGTGGCATTTCACTGATGATGTTCATGTGGCGGTATGAGGGTGACATTCTTGATAATGCACACTAATTCTTTATGCTTTCCATGCATTTCACATATTTTACATGTATTATCCATGCATATCATTTACATATTCTAGTTGACACATTCTTCATATGCATTAGACTTGTTAGTGGGTTGATGGACCTTCGAAGGGTGTCAGATTGATTTTGAGAGAAAGTTACCATCATACGTCATTATGTTGAACTCATACAAAGGTTACATAAACCTGCATTGGAAATTTATATGAAATTGGTTCAATGTCTGATATAGACCCTTATGTCAAGGTAGAAGTATTTGATTACAAATTACTTGGTGCATGTCTCCTTTACATGAGGAGCTAGTGCAACTGTTTATATATTTTGACTTGTTTATCGGAAAATTATGCTTATAATCTCTTCTTTGATTGTGTACTTAAATTTTGATATTCATTGTTCTATGACTGTCACTCTGGATATTTTCTCTGTATTGTACATGTTATTGAGCAGCATGGGTTATGCAAAGTGAGTGTCTTTTCACTTAAAAACCTCGTCACTACTTTACCGATGTTAGTCAAGATACATACTAAGTACATGTGGTCGGTTGTGCTCATACCACACTTGTGCACCTTGCGTGCAAATCTTAGAGCTGAGCTACTGTGGATGATGAAGGCTGGCACTAAAGATGTATCTGCATTCTAGATTCAAGCTACCATTTATTCATGGTAATTTAGGACTTCATTTGTGTTTATGTAAAATTTAATGAGTTGTTGTATTTATTTTTTTATTAGCTTTGTAAATGTAAATCATAGTGGCTCATGACTTGTACTAACATTCCTTGGGATAGTTGTACTGAATTCTGTTGTGGTCTTTATTATTAATATAGATGATTTCTCATTATAGCTGTAACTTATAATGTTTGAATCCTAAATCTCCAGTTCATTTCTCTTCGATTCGTGTGCGATGTGGAGTACTCGAACATAGATGTGCACCGACAACTCGTGATGCTGCAGATGGACTGCGAGGGGCTATATATGCTTGGTTATCATCTCAATGTGTTGTCTAGTCTTAGATGCGGATGTGTTAATAGATTTTTCGGTTGTTCCTTTGTAGGATGAAATAGATTCTTGTATATGGTCTATGAGTACAGACTCGGGAGCATTAATTGATTGCATAGTGGTTGTAGCCATGGTAGAGTCATAGAGAGATCTCAGTTGGAGGCTAAGCAAGTGGGTAAACTCTTGAGATAAGGTGTGATATTGTGTGATCCTTATGAGGTTTCTACGAAGAATTTTCATTCTATCCAGTGGAATATATGTACTATGATTAGAGTTTAGATCGCTTGAAGAAATTTGCACGGCTGTCACGGGGATGAGTATGTATTCAGCATATGATTAGAGTGCGTTTGACGAGTACTCTATGAGTTTATAAGGAATTCAGCTAAATAACAGTGCGATACCATGGTAGTTAAAGAGGAAGAGTATTGGGGGTTATCAGATTATGTGTTTTGTGTATTCCAGCCAAGTGGGGGAGTCTACCATCTACGACTAGGTCATATGGGCATGTGTTGTTATAGTTTCTGGACAAGGATGTACTTGTGGATTAGCTATGATATGAGAAGGGGGTCATCGAGGATGATTTCGAGAAAGGGATTTGCTGGGTACATGATGTAATATGCTTTATTTGAATACGAAGGTTGTGGAATGAATTAGGTTTGATATTCGTCTTGGAGATAGTGTATTAGGAGAAAGGGATTTACTCGGTTGCTTCACAATGGGGTTGCTTCACAATGGGGTTTCTTCTTAAAGTATTTATGTGTTAATGGAGTACAAGTCGCTCGGCACGTGTTAACTGTGCAACGAAGTTTGATTAGAGCAGATGACTCTCGAGAAGGTCTTCATGGGTTAAAGATTCATATATGGTATCTAAGGATTTTTGGATTTGTGTGTGGCTAAAATCTGAGATTTGCCTTGGATGGTGTGTGGACTTACAGTATTTCTATATCATTATTGATTCTACATGGCAATATAAGAGAGATGAAAGAAACAACTTTGGATGCGCAGAAGGTCTCTTCAAAGCGAGCATTTTAGTTTGAGTTACTTTTGGTTAGGTAGTCTATGTCACTTGGTGGATTTAGATAGATCTAATTATAATGGCTTGGCGGTGTGCTAATGGGTTTTAAAGAGTTCATGATGGTTTTGACCATGGCCTGAGGTTGATGTCTTCTACTGACATATAAGGTTTGTTGCGTGTTGTAGTATGCTCTTGCATTGAGTTAAGTCGAAGGTTTCTGATTGATGGAGTGTTTATCCTACTCATGATTTAGGGTTGATGATTGTTGACGGCCAATTTTGACCTTCCTTTTTTAAAATTAATTTATTTATACTTAATTATTTACAACAATTATTTTCAAAGTGTTTCATAGTAACGAATATCTATTTTTTACAAATTAACCAAGTATTAGTTTTAAAATTAATCACATAGTATTAACATTCTGTAATTACAATTATATTTACTATTTTTAAGATTATTAAAATAATTTATATATATATATATATATATATTACATAGGTTCTATAGTTAATTTGATAAATTACTCTTTAATTTCTAGTTAATTAGATTATTATGTGAAATTTGAAAATTAGTGATACAATTTAGGAAAACAATGCATTTTTATAGCTAAGTAATTAAAGTAATTAGTAGTATATATAATAATTATAATGTTTACCACATTTATTGAAAAATATTAAGTTTATTTAAATTAAATTCAAAAGGGGTTAAAAGACAAAAGGGCCACAATTGCAATTCCCAAATCAAAGACAAAATGACCATTCTTTAAATCATTTTTGGCCCAATTACTCAAGCCCAGTCCGAAATTACCCAACCTAAAAACCCCTCTATTTCTTGTTGCCGATCCAAGCCATCCCATTTGAACTAATCACAACACGCCACGTCACCCTCACTCTCAACTCACAGAACAAACAAACCCACATCTGAGCCGTTGATCCATCTGATCAATGGCTCATGTTTATTCTTTGATTTTTTCATTTGATCTAAATGCCCGCTCTAGAGATATAATCACAACTTCCCAAAATCCCATTATCTAATGGCCACAGATTTTCCCACTTAAAACATTTATAAAAAATCCGATCCCCAAATAATCGGAGCCTTTGATCAATAGATCCAATGGCTCCCGTTCCGTCTCTAACCTTTAAGCCTAAAGACCAAACCAATTCCCCCCCAAGAAACCCTAGTCATTTCCCACTCACTCGGCCGCCCTAATTTCCCAAAATACTCTCTACTCTCCTCCTACCCAAACCCATCAGTCTCCAAAACCTTGCACAATTTAAAAGGTCATCTCAATCAAATCCTGAAACGCCTATATGTCCCCTACTATCCGCGAGTTCTGCTATTCTTTCCTATTTCGCCGATAGAATTCAAAAACCAAATCAAACCCTAAGACCCCAAATTGTTTACTGAGCTCGCTTGTTCTTTCCTCTGTGTTTTCAAATCTATGGCATGCATGGTTGAATTTATTCATCACCATCATCATTATTTTTGTCCAGAGGTCAAATGCAGTGACCTCTAGACATTAGGGTTTGTCCGTTGGTTCTTTGCCTTCAACGGCCGATCCCTCTTCTCAGGTAAAAATGACCTTGTTTCCCCCCTCTGTTTCTTTCAGATTTTCACTCGATTTTCTATCATCATCTACCATGCGTCACTCTCCACTACTGATCTAAATTTTTGAAGCCCTAAGAACCTTCAATGGCAATATAAATAGAAATATTTAATGTTCTCAACAATACGACCTAACACTTGAATCATCTACACAGTCACTTAAGAGAAATTATGAGGTCAAAAGCCTAGGGTTCCTTACTGTTCTTTTCCTTTTTGTTTTTGAGTATTGTCGCTGCTTCGAACTTGAAGTTTTTGGGGTCTTAAGCAACTAAGAGATCCACGTTTGGTCTGCTGTCCTCAAAAAGGTCAGTGTACTCCTAATTTCTCTCTTTTAATCACCTTATACGGACGTTATGAATATGTTGTTGGTTTTCTGAGAACTATAGTTACTTATGATGCTTACTGTTAGCATGGAAATGTTCATTTTTCGTTTGTTACAATATGTTGTATGTCTATGATCACATGTCCTACCTTTTGAATCTTTAATTAGTAATTGATCAAATTATTATATGATTCTTGATGACTTTCATGTCTGAGTCTAAATAATCTGCACAACTAAAAAAGTAATGTGCCTTGAATTATTATTCATGCTCACATAAACTTCATAAACTTTCATTGATGATTTGCAGTAACCTTTACCTTTATATGTTACTTTTCTGTATTCTATTAGTACTCAGTTTATTGTTTGATAATCATAACTTAGATGAATATGAAGGTTCCTAAGTTCATAACATCTACCATGAGCATGCAAATCTATGTGCTTAGGTGTTTTTCTTCTCTATACTTGTGTCTGTTAACTTTGAAAGCAACTTCTGGGTTGTCATTATGACATTCTCGTGATCTCATCTAATTATTGGTTGCAACTTCTTTTCATGAATACCAATAGCTCTACTGTACACATTCTATTAGGATTAAGTTGTCCTTCCTTCATAAAATAAGTCATGATCATGTTTTGTTATAGTTGATTGGTGGTTGTTGTTTAGCTGTCTCATGATTAGTTAAAGTCTTTGCATACATGTTTAATTCAAATCTTACTTGGTGTAGTACTTCCCTGTCTTTAATCTCTTTGAACTACTGCTAGTTTTGTGAAGCTTTCATGCATCTATCATTAAATTGTTTCCATAAAAGTAGGACTTAGTTATTCTGTTATAATCAAGTGATAATTTTTAGAAGTTGAAGCATGACAACTTCATACTTAGATACTAAGCTAGACTTATATTTGAGTTAAACTTGTTTTGATTCAATACTTATTTTATCATTAACTCCCTCTCTTCATGACATGTTTAACTTTATCCTGTAATGTGCAAAGATTCCCCGTCTATATGAAGTCATAACATCTCTTGAAGTGTTCATGTAACTAACTAAATACTATATGTTCCTCTTTGATTCCTGATTTCATGCTATGACCTGAACGACCCTAGTCCTTTCCCTATTGTTAGTTTAAAACAAAACCTAGTCCTTAAACCTTATGAAGTCCTTTGTTGATACATTTTGAACATGATGACTTGTTTAAGGTTAATACTGTTAGGAGTATGACTCTGTTGAGTCCTTAAGAATCCCATGTTTAAACCTGTGAACTTGTAGTTATGTTGAGTGTTTAATCCTGTTTCTGATATCTTCTGTAAGAGTAGCCAATCATAACTGTTTTTCCTGAATCTTTATTGATGACCTTTAAAGTGTTAAGTAGTATTATCAACCCATGTATGTGCTAGAAGCAAACCAATTAGCTCACAATTGGTTTGCCAGAGAGAGGAGCATATATATCTTTGTGTTGTTGCATATATGAACCCTATATAGCTGGCATTCCCTTTGAGTGTGCTCTCCTCTAATGTTCAGACCTTTACATTATGCTTGTGATGTTTTTGCTCCTCTTCTGTGTGCATTCGAAAGTCAGACCTTTAAATTCACTTGATATGTATTCTTTTATTTGGTATCAAATGTACACTGTGTGTTCTTCTGTTAGGAAGGAAAGTATATTTTTGTGGTAGGTAATGCTATATCATTGAGTTTACATTGAAAGGGCCTCATTGGCATTTAAACCTATAAGAAAAATATGTTGTTAGTGTTTAAGGGTATTTGGGAGTGGAGTTTAACTCTAGGTTGGGATGCCCTCCCCGGCACAAGCATTGCCCTGGGCCTTGAGTCCCTTGGGCATCGACCTTGAGTAGAACTTCCTCCTTAGCCGTTAATTCATTGACACATTTGGGTCTTTAGGGGGTTTAGTGTTTAATGACAACGAAAGGTTTTCAATGTAAATTATTTGCCATGTATAACTACCGCATTAGTATATCTTCCCATAGTATTTGAATATTGATAATTTCTTGTTCCAGTCATCTGTTTATATATGTTTCATGCATGTTTGAATGTGCTGAAAATATGGAGTATACATCTAATGACTTTTCTTTCTTTTTGGGCATGTACATCATTTTGTCCTGCTGAGTTCCTAAAGAACTCATGCCCAAGCCAGCCTTGTTGCATTTTTTCTTAAGGGTCCAGTCAGCTGTAGCCGTATCTTTCAATTGCCGGGCCTATCTTCTTCAGGCCCGACCATCAGAATCCTCGTTTTATCGTATTTTGTTATAATGTATTTAATACTCATATATTAGATCGTGTACTTTACATTCGTGCTTTAATATCACATGAAACATAAGCAAGCATTAAATAATATACGATTTAAAGGGAATTATTTAGTAATTAATCTTCACTTTGCTAATTATAATTTATTCATATCATTACCATGATCTAACTCACTTGCTTTTTCTTAAAGGTTTTCGAAGCCCATAATTTAATCAAAACAGCGCCCCCGCTTTTAGAAAGGAAGATTAGAAAATAATCACCAGTTTTACTAACAAGAGGTAAATCATATATTTATAAAAACAGTGAAGCACTATCGCCCAAAGAATGGATTTCCAAAAGACTGCCTCTTTTCAGATTTTAAAATCAAGGTGCATTTAGATTCACTTTCTTACTAATATCTTTTAGAGTTATATAAACACCCTATTTCCTTAAATCGACCACTTCCATAACTTTATCTCATTTTGCAAAGCCTTATAAAATACAGACTACTTTCAGAACTCTCTTAACTTATCTCTAGACTCTTTTATAATTTCACAATCCCTCTTAAGTCTTACTTCCCTTTATATACCCTCCCTTAGATTAATTAGGCATAGTATAAATAATTGATTCCTTAAAATTAGTCTAAGTCCTATGGAGCTACCTCAAGTAGATTTTAAGGGGTGCCTAACGCCTTCCCCTTAGAAGAACAAGAAGTCTTACCCATAATCTCACCGGTTAGCAGACCAATAAGAATGTAACTTAGTAATTAAATAGGTACCCTAACATACCTTCAGATATTAGGTGGCGACCATCTTTCATCAACAACAGAAAAACCACAAGTTGATTCATGTCTTGACCAGTGCAAAATAGGGCGCAACAACATGATGACTTTGCTGGGGATATTACACTTAGGCTTTGACCTTAGCAGACTTAGACTAATTTGGCATCTAGATTTGTTTATACCTTGCTTTGATTATAGTTAAAATTGCAATTACATGCTTACTTGCTTCATTTGCTCTTTCTAATTATCATGCTTATTGCTGCTACACCCTTGTCTGTTACTGCTTTATATATACATTGTCATCACATTTCTTCCTATCGAGTCTTGGTCGTACACTATCACACACAATGGCATACAAGGGTTGCCTTTTACACCCCTCCTTACCTTCTTTTCAAAACTCTCTAGTTTCAGAGAAGGCTTTGTCAGGTCAACTGACATAGCTTCTCACAGTCTTCAGTCCAATTCAAAAGTAGGAAACACTCTATTCTAGTAAAATAGGTCATACTACATAAACCCCAGGTGAGTCTGTCCTTGGAACCGACACACAATAAAGAAAGCTACCCTAATGTCAATAGGTCATCCACCCAATGACATAGCTTATGTGGAAAGACAAACAAACCTGACAAGACACTTATAGATCCAAAGCAAACACTTACCCAGACATCTTTCATTTACCCACCTCAAAAAATGGAAATCAACTGAAACATCCCAGAGATCAGCATGCTAATGGGAGCACCACATAAGTTGAAACAGTGTTGGAAGAATATTCGTCGGGAACATAGAGATGAGGTTCGGATGCACCTGGGGTCATTAACTGCATTGCTGAACATCCGATCAGACAGGGCGCTCTCTCGTCTGTTGATAGAATTTTAGGATACGGTTAAGGTGTTCTTCAATTTCGCCGACTGTGAGTTAGTACCGACATTGGAAGAAGTCACAAGTTTCATGGAGCTACTGTTCAACAGAAGAAAGCTAGTATTGTCATTTACTATGCCCGGTTACCGGTTATTGGATGTCTTAGGACTTTCCAATAGTAGGAGTATCAGAAGTATCGATGACGGATGGGTGAGCCTCGACCAGCTGTTCGATGGATTTGGGCACCATGAAAGCTACGAATGGTGTTTAGCAGAGTTTGAATGTGACCAAGTGACGTGGGAGAGTTTCAGGCCTATAACTTTCTCAATGGCACTATTGGGACTATTTGTCTTCCCGCATCAAAGGGGCCGTATCAACATCAACTTGTTACCAGTGGTTTTGGCAACCTTCCATGGCAATCTTCAAGCTATTTTGGTGCCGATAGAGTCTAGCACAGAGCCGGAAGAAGATCTGGAGGAGGAGTCTAAATTCAACGATGATGAGGAGGAGTTTGCGGAAGACCCGGAGGAGGAGCCAGAAGAAGAGAGTAATATAGGAAACAACTCAGGGGATGGTTATAAGAGTTGGTTGATTTCCTCTCTTTCCCACTTTGTACTTTTATCCCTAGTTCTCTCTCTTTTACTTTCCAAAAGGGAAAGTTGGCCAAGCCCATACTGTTCTATGAAACAGTGATGTAATCTTTGTTCCCATTTGTATCATTCCTAACTCTCAATGAGAACAAATTGCTTCGGATCTATATGTGTCAAGCTTAAATTTTTGTCAATACTCTGTGAATTACGCCTACCTCGGGCAATGAGAGGTCTCTGCGAATTCTAGGAAACACGCTAGCTATAATACATGAATTATTTGATCTGTGTAATTTCCTACTTATATAAAATGATGAAACTAACTCTTGTTCCGTTTTATTTTCAATCTTCTTATTTTTCTTTTACTTTATTATTATCCCTCGAAAAGAAAAGAAAGTTGGTTTGTGTCGACCAAAACTAGTGGAACCACCATACAATCTAAGGTCAAAGGGAATATGTCAGTCGTAGAAGACCCAACCGAACATGCTCTGGTCATAGCCGACAGCCGGGGATGATCGGGGAAAAAAGACAACACCAGGAATGATGAACACGTGGCCAGGATGGCCTAGGAGATGGAGTCTTTAAGGGAAGAGGTACATCATATCAGGGAACTGGCGCACCTGGCCGTTACAACACTTCCTCAACCACCTCGATTCCCTTATTTGGATTCACTCCCTGACCACTTTCCTTCCATATCATCCCAAAACAACAACACCCCAACATCAACTCCCACCACTTAAGTCATAACTCGATTAAGCCCCGCTAACCCACCAAATCCCCCTATTCACACTCCTTACGTACCAAAATACACTCAGACATCATAAAACCTACCTATTACCACTAACAAAACTACCTCTCCTCGCGACAGAGTCACTTTCACCACTAACCAGCACATAACTGTGGCACATACCGCCACTCATGAGCAGTACGTTCCCCCTGTATATGCCATTTCTGACCTACCTTTATAGCACCTGTCACAATTAGGGTGCCTTATGAGATTGACCAATACGTCGAGATGGAGAGAGAAGCCAGGCATAAGGAAGAAGAATCAGTATCTGAGCAGTTGCAAATGTTGAAAAGGTAGATGAAAATTCTCCAAGTGGCCCGAGGAAGTTAAAGTTTGGACTACGAGGATCTATGTATTTATCCAGATGTGGATATGCCAGCAGAATACAAATTCCAAAGATCGATATCTTCGATGGGACGGGGGACCCTCATGCACACTTGAGGGCATATTATGACAAATTAGTCAGAGTGGAGAAGAACAAGAAGCTAAGGATGAAATTTTTATAAGAAGTTTGACGGGAGAAGCACTCACCTGGTATACTCGACAGGATCCACAAAATTGGAGAACTTGGCAAGATATGGCGGAGGACTTCATTAATCGTTTTGGATTCAACACAAAAATCACTCATGATCGGTTTGCATTGGTGAACATGCAGAAAACACCATATGAGTCATTCCATAAATATGCACACCGGTGGAGGTCAGAGGCTGCCAGGGCGCAACCTCCGCTTGACGACAGTGAACTAACCACGTATTTCATCAGAGCCCAAGAGGGAATATACTTTGAAAAGATGATGGGAAAGATGGGACAGAAATTCCCCCAGCTGGTCAAGTGAGAGATTTCATAGAAGAAGGCATACAATATGGTAAAGTATAATCCACGGCAGCACTGCAATCGGTCAACAAGGCCATCCAGTTAGGGTCAATCGGTAGCGGAAAGAAGAATAAAGAGGAGGTCTCAGCAGTCGTCCCTTAGTACCAACCCAACTCGCATAACAAAAGCACCTCTTATTCCTCAAACAACCATTCAACACCACCCCACTTACCCTCTATTGTATAACACCCAGTCATATTACCACCCTTAACCACAATACAATCCTCCTCGACCTAATAACAACCAAAACCTAAAATGACTATATGCTCCTGTCCAAACCACTACTCATCAAAATCTACCTGCTTATGCTACACGCCCTCGTCCCAACTTTGAAGAAAGGGTTCCTAAAACTTATACCCCGATTTTTAATCCTCTAGCCCCATTGTTTGAGAGATTGAGAAGAGCAGGATTGATATACCCAATCGAAGGAAGAGTTCCAGAACATACCTCCAAGTATTTTGATTCCACTAAAAGATACGTGTACCATTCCACTGTACATGTGCATGATACTGAAGATTTTTTTAAGTTTAAAAATGAAATTGAAACCCTGATCAAGAGCGAAGCCATTTAGTGCACTCCGGCACCACCCAATGTGAATCGCAACCCACTTCTAAATCATCAAAAATAAGGGAGCAAACATGATCCCATTGGACGAAGAGTATGACCTAAAGGGAACAATTTTCACTATAGGAAATGCAGAAGCCGTCAGATCCCTCCTTAAAAGGCTCTGATTATTACAGTACAACTGAGGCCTAGAGTGATAATTTATACTTATCCGCACCAACCTGCCGCTGCTACCGGAGATGAAAAAATTTGGGAATACAAAACCGTCCCATGAACATACCAACAAAAGTGAAATGCCAAAATGACAGACTCTGCTGCAGCCCATGGTATGACTAGGTTTGAAAGATGCTACGCTCATGAAGACGTCAATCGAAGAAACTCGGGAAAGGAACAAACTCAAAGAAGGAACATAACAGGCCCAGAAGCCATCGAGTTTTGGTAGAGAATGCCAAGCAAAGAGTATTCTGTAGAGGTGCAGCTGAAGAAAATTCCAACATAGATATCAATCATGGATCTATTAATGAGTTCCGATAGTCATAAGGATGCCCTGTTGAAAGTACTAAGTGTGGTAAGTGTAACGAGTAACACCACTAGTGAAGCACTGGCTGCGATACTTGGGAAAATGGTCGAAGCAAAGATGATCACCTTCAGAACAGACGAAATTCTTGTCAAAGACGCAAGTCACAACAAGGCTCTTCATATCACTGTCCAATGTGCGGACAAAGTGGTGTCCCGGGTGCTGGTCGATGGAGGATCAAGAGTCTACGTTTATCCACTCTACACCCTACGGGAGCTAGGAATTCAATTGAGGGAAGTCAAGGAAAGCCACGTAAGGGCGAGAGACTTTGATGGTTCACAAAAGGGTGTTATTAGAGAAATTTATTTAGCCTTGTAGATCGGGGCGGTCGATTTTCCGATGTTGTTTCATGTAATGGACATCTCCTCTTCCTATAACTTGTTGTTGGGTAGGCGCTGGATACATAAGGCAGGGGCCATGCCATCCACTTTGCGCCATGCATAAAACTTGAGTATGATGTCAGGAGATCGTGGTTCATAGTGAGTGGGGTCACTCCGCCTATTTGGAGTATGATGTTGCATTCATTGAAGAGTTAGACGGAGTTGCCTTCCACGCAATGGAAATCATGCTGACTACCGAGATGGAGAAGAATGAACAAAACTTGGGAATACAGTCACCGTATAGATCCAAGATGGATATGAGAGAGATGATGAAATATGGATACAGGCCAGGAACAGAGTTGGCAGCCAAGTCAGATGGAATCACAGAGCTAATTGAAGATAATTGGAAAAAAGGAAGGGTTGGAATAGGGTATTATCCTCCAGAAGGGAAAGCTCACATCTTTAGCTCTGGGAAAAAGGTTTTTGTGCCAGATCATGTTGCAAGTCAGTGACAGAGTTCAGTACCCAAAGATGATATCATCGACGGGATGGGAAAGATGTTCGTGAATATGATTAAAGAATGTCATGAAGGGACTGACATCAAGACACCGACTATCAAGGATGCCGAACCAGAGGAAGAGCTGTAGAATTGTACCACCAGTCCATCTTTGGTTCGTCGTGAGTCTTGGTACTATGGAACTATAAAACTTTTCTTTTGAAAAGCACACGGTCAATTGAGGCATGTACCGTGTATGTACCTTTTTGTCATTTCCCTTTTGTGAACGCTTAAGACATTCCCCTTTTGATGAAATAAAAGACCCATTTTCCCAAATATTGCAACTTTATTTACCGCTTTATTTATACTTAGACTTTTCTTTTCAGTAATCAAATCGCTAAAAAACTGTGTTCCACAATTATGACTTGTAACGAAACCATTGAGCGCAACGACCCGGATTATGAGGAGTATGACGAGAGCATGATGACCGACAATCTCCCGTAGGAGATCGAGTGGTTGGAAAGTCCGAAAAACCCCAGCCTTAAAGAAACATAAGTGGACAATCTTGGAAGTGAAGAAGATGTAAAAGAAACCAGAATCAGTATTCACATAGAATGCGAGCTGAAGGAAAAACTGACTGAGCTCCTCCGACAGTACATCAATGTGTTCGCATGGTCCTATGATGACATGCCGAGATTAAGCACCGACATTGTTTTGCATTGATTGCCCACCGATCCTACCAGACCGCTAGCCAAGTAGAAACCCAGAAAACTCAAAAATGATTTAAGTTTGAGGATAAAGGAAAAGGTGACAAAACATATAGAAGCAAATGCGATAAGTGTCACCAACTATCCAAGCTGGTTGGCAAACATCATCCCAGTACCAAAGAAAGACGGAAAGATCAGAATATGTGTGGACTACCGAGAACTCAACAAAGCTAGTCCAAAAGATGATTTCCCTCTGCCAAATTTACATCCTCATCGACAATTGTGCAAAGCATGAGCTGCAGTTGTTTGTGGATTGTTTTGCTGGGTATATCAAATCTTAATGCACGAGGAAAATGCAGAGAAGACGTCTTTCACCATACCTTGGGGAGTCTACTGTTATAAAGTTATGTCGTTCGGCCCCCAGAACACCGGCGCCACCTACATCAGGACCATGACGACCCTCTTTCACAACATGATTCATAAGGAGATTGAAGTGTATGTGGATGACATCATCAAAATGTCTTGATAGAGCTCGAAGCACTTGGACGACTTGAGAAAAATTTTCGAACGCCTGTGAAGGTATAGTTAGAAGTTGAACCCAACAAAGTGCATGTTCAGAGTCCTCGTTGGAAAACTACTGGGCTCCATTGTAAGCAGGAAGGGGATAGAACTGGACCCATCAAAAATCAAGGCCTTCAGTAATTACCGCCACCGAAGAGCAAGAAAGATGTCATGGGTTTCCTGGCAGATTGAATTACATCAGTTATTTCATAGCCCAGTCCAGGATAATATGTGATCCCATTTTCAAACTGTTGAAGAAAGATGTCGCCATAAAACGGATAGAAGAATGTTAGCAAGCCTTCAACAGAATCAAAGAGTATCTCTCAGACCCACCAGTGCTGGTTCCCCCCAAACCAGGGAAGCCATTGTTGCTCTATTTGTCAGTCTTGGATAATGCCCTCAGCTGTGTGTTGGGGCAGCATAACGAAGCTCGGAGAAAGGAGTAGGCCATCTACTACTTAAGCAAGAAGTTGACGCGCATGCGAGGCCATATATACCCTGATAGAACGCACTTGTTTTGCTAAATGGCAAATTCTCCTCAACAAATTTGATATTGTGTTCAAAACTCAAAAGGCTATCAAAGGACAAGCTTTAGCCGACCACCTCGCACAGAATCCGGTGGATGGGGATTATGAACCGCTTAACACGTGTTTCCCTGATAAACAACTACTATTCACCGGAGAAGATATTGCAGAATCATATCCAGGATTGAGAATGTTTTTCGATGGAGCAAAAAATTTCAAAGGAGTCAGAATTGGGGCAGTCCTGATTTGGGAATCCGAACAGGACTATCCAGCATCGAAAAAGATAAGATTCCCTTGCACCAATAATATGGCTGAATACGAAGCATGCATCCTTGGAATCATAATGACAGTCGGCATGAACATCAAAGAAGGTTTTGGTCATAGGAGATTCTGATTTGTTGATACACTAAGTACAAGGAGAATGGTCCACCAAGAATGTCAAGATACTTCCGTACCTGCACTGCGTGAAGGAGCTGTTCAAGAAGTTCACAAAGATTGAGTTCAAGCACATCCCCAGGATTCAAAATGAGTTCGTCGACGCTCTTGCAACCCTATCATCTATGATCCAGCATCCAGACAAGAACTACATCGACCTTATCGAGGGAGAGATCAGGGATCAATATGCATATTTCTTACATGTAGATGGGGAACCATGGTATCACATCATGCAGAAATTCCTTACGACCATAGAATACCTGGAGAATTCTACTAATGGTAAAAAATAATCACTCGGGAGGCTGGCAAACCACTCTTTCCTCAATGGGGAAGTCCTGTACAGGAGGACCCCAGACTTAGGTTTGTTGATATGTGTAGACGCTACTGAAGTAACTAGACTATTGGAAGAAATACATACAGGGACGTGCGGAACCCACATAAATGGGTTCACATTAGCCAAGAAGCTTTTGAGAGCTGGATACTTTTGGATGACTATGGAAAGCGACAATATCCGCTACGAGCAGAAGTGTCACCAGCGCCAGATTTATGGGGATTTCATCCGGGTTCCACAGAATGAGTTAAATGTAATGGGTTCACTTTGGTTGTTCGCCGTCTGGGGCATGTACATGATTGGACCTATAGAGCCTGCCGTATTAAACGGACATCGTTCCATCTTGGTAGCTCTTAACTATTTCACCAAATAGGTCGAGGCATCTACTTACAAGGCCGTCACGAAGAAGGTAGTGGCAGATTTTATCCGAAATAACATCGTCTCAGATTTGGGATATCCGAGTCTATCATCACTAACAATGCCTCTAACCTCAACAACGACCTCATGAGAGAAATTTGTGAGAAGTTCAGAATCGTCCACCATAATTACACATCCTACAGACCACAAATAAATGGGGTAGTCAAGGCAGCCAACAAGAAAATCAAAAGGATTCTGTGAAAGATAGTGGACAGTCACAGACAATAGCACGAGAAATGTAAGGCCACGTGAAAAGTTTCCTAAAAACTGAGGTTCGATGATCCCGAAGTAGGTGTAGAGGTTAATGTTCAGACTTTTTGGATTGAACAGTGCGCTGAGGAGTTGAAGGAAAATATTTGGCAGAAATAGCCATTTCTGCGGCCCATTCTGCGGTCGCATAATCACTCTACGGACCACATAATCTTTGTAGAGTGAGTCAGTTTTTCTGGGTCATTTTCGCAGCCCATTATGCGACCGCATAACCATTTCACGGTCCGCACTCTTGTCGCACAATCAACCTTGGAGTTTTGCGGAGGGAGATTCTGCCGCACATTATGCGACCACAGAACAGGTCTACGGGCCGCGGTGACCGTAGACCCAATCAGTTACTTTCCAGTTTTGGCACCCAATTTGTGCGGCCGATATCCTGTCCCGGGGCTTCATTTTTGGGGTTTTTAAACCCAACCCTTCTTCGTTAAAAAACATGCCACAACCCATTTTGAGCTCATTTCTGATATTCTTAGAGTGAGAGAGAGTTCTTAGAGTGGGGGAGTAACCTTCAACCTATTATCCATCAATTCTTGCTCAATCATTGAGGATTAACAAAGGAAGTCTTCATCCTAAAGGTAAGAATCTATGCCCTAGCTGTTAATTTCGAAAATTTACAAAATGGGGTACTTAGAGAGACAATTATTGGGTGTGGGGTTAGTTGTATTGCATGCATGTATTCTTGAAGTATGTGGGAAGGTTGTGAGCTAAAAATGGTAGAGAATTGGTTGAGGAATGATATAATCTTCCACAAAAGGGCCTTAAAATATTGATGCACACCTAGTGTTTGATAATATGCTCAAATGAGCCAGAATCATGACCATCTTCCTAATTTTTGTTCAACTTGTTGTATTTCTAAAATAGATTGAAGTTGCAAAGAATTCCGGAATGCTTTAAAAGTTTAAGGAAGCTCAATTGAGGTATGTTGGCTAAACCCCCTTCTTCTTAGAATCGAATCCCACAGTGTTCACGTAATTGGTGTAAGTCCCAAATTGATCATTATAGAATTGGCTATTCCTAATGTGTTTGTGTTGAAGGATGTTTATTCAATATTTATTCTAAAAGCTTCATCATATCATCTTTCCATTTGAGGATGTGCTCAAAAATGTGAAATATGTGTTAGGAATGTTAAGACTTCAAGTCAAGATCGAAATAAAGGTTGTTATGCCAAATTGTATGAAAAAGCCTTTATGTGCCTATGATTCCCCAATTGCTCTTATGTGAATTCAATGTCTTGAATGGAAAGCCTTATTGTTGTTGATAATGATAATATTTTTTGAATATGGAAAAGGGAATTGGAATTATGAAATACGGCCAAGTGCTAAGAATGACTTTATAATTTGGGCCATTAGTGCCAACGAATCAAAAGGATATGAAAGAAGTGTGATGTGAGATGATTGACTAAAAAAGGTAATGTGCTGGGTGAGACGGCCTAATCGATCAGGCCGTGATCGGACGCCATGCCGCACACATGGTGGTGACTGTGCTGAAAATGATAATTGAAATTGTTGTATGGTTGATGTCTCAAATGAGATGACCTAGCCGATCGGGTCAAGATCAGACTCCGTGTAAGAATACAGAGGTATTATGAATTATGGTATATCGGCTCTAAAGATCACCCAATCTAATAGCATGGAAATTGACTTGAAAACTTATGTGAATCTTAACTTGATGTTTTAGTATTATTTGAAGCTCTTATTGAATTCTTGACTGTTCCCACTTGTGTTATTATTCATTCTATTGAGATGGTGTATTAGTTTTACAGACTAGTACTATTCGACAGTACTAACGTCCCTTTTGCCGGGAGCGCTGCATCTTTAATGGATGCAGGTGGTTCCACAGCAGGTAGCATTGACCAGCGTTAGCAGTACACCTTCCTCCTAGCAGACATGGTGAGACCCACCTCATTCCGGAGTCATGTATCTTTTGTACATTTGTTATCATGTTTGGAGTTATTGCCGGAGCCTTGTTGCCGGCACTATCATTGTACTCCTTTTTATCGTTTAGAGACTCCACATACATTTTGTGGGTTGTATGTCGGTGTTGGGAGAAGTCAAACAATTCATGTTCATGTTTTAATGAATCACTTGTTCCACTTTAGCCTATAAAAAGGTGTGTATTTTGAGATATTAAAGATGGAGAAACTAATAGAAAGGTTTTGGTATTGTATTCATGATCTCCCTATTGTCTAATTAATTAATATATGTCCCCTCTTTTTCCATTAGTGAGTTTGGGGTAGAAAGTATCTAGCAGGCTTGCTCGGCCAGGTTCACTCGGTTGAGCGCCGGTCGCTCTTCCCGAGGTTGGGGTGTGACAAACTTGGTATCAGAGCCTTAGGTTTTAAAATGTCCTAGGATGTCTCAGAGCTGTGTCTTGTAGAGACCTCCTTATTGGTGTGTTGTCTAACACATCTATAAGTTTGAGGCTACGTGGACATTTAGGAATAATACCCTTCTTTGATATTCTGGATAATGCGATGAAACTGATTGTGAAACTGTTCCTCCTCTAATTCATGCATTTATTTAACTTTATGTACATGCCACCTAAGAAGAGAGAAAGAACTGGTCAAGGAGCCAATGTTGCCTTAGGAGTGGCAGTTGACCCTTCATTTGGTGAGGCGGGTGAATACCCAAGGGGTGAGGATAATCCCCCGACTGCTACACTGCCTGATTCCACTACACCTGACGACGTCACACCAATTCCTACACCTACTGAAGGTGCATCGGTTCCTCCAACTGATATTCCGGTTCCACCTCCAGCCCCAACTTCCGGTTCTGGTATTTCTGACGGGGATCTTAGGGGAGCTATCCAGATGCTGACACAAATAGTGGCTTTTCAAGCCCAGAGATCAAATGCTGCACCCACTTCTTCTAGCCAACCAGCAAATTCTACTTGTTCTAGGATTAACAGGTTTCTTCAGTTGGATCCTCCGGTGTTCATGGGTGCTAATACCGAGGAGGACCCACAGGACTTCATTGATGATATGAATAAGACTCTCAGGGTTATGCGCACTACTGATACGGAGGGAGTGGAGTTGGCCGCCTACCGCCTGAAAGGGGTGGCCTATTCTTGGCTTGAGCTATGGGAGGACTCTCGGGAGGAGGGGAGCCTTCCAGCGAGGTAGAGTGAGTTTACTAACGCTTTTATGGACCATTTCTTGCCGGCCGAGACTAGGGCAGCTCGTGCAGAAGTGTTTGAGAACCTTAAACAAGGTAGTAAGAGTGTGTAAGAGTATTACATGGAGTTCGCGCGCCTGTCTAAATATGCCATTCTCATGTTACCTACTATGGAGGCTACTGTGCCCCGGTTTGTGCAGGGCCTTAGCCCCTTAGTTATCAATGGGGCCGCTACATCTGCCTTGAATACAGATATGAACTATGGAAAGATGGTAGCATTTGCTCAAGCTACAGAGAACCGTAAGTTGAAGAACAAAATGGAGCGAGAGGGTACCAGCAAGGCCCGGTCTGCGAGCAACTTTGAGGAGTCATTTGGTGGTGGGAGGTTGGGGGGGGGGAGATCAGCTTTTAGGGAAGGGTAATCAGGGCCATCCCAGTCTTTTGCTCAGTCTTAAGTTAGTGCACCGCCAGCAGGGCCTAGTTAGTAGCATTGGATTCGTTTCAATCCCAATCAGGGCAGCAAGGGACCCCTATAGCAAGGCCGATCATGAGGGAAATTCCAGCAGTAGCGGAGGCCCCCATGCCCTAGGTGTGGGAAGATGAACTTGGGGATCTGCTATGTCATGACCTAAACCGATGGGCTGCGACGGGCACCCGGTACCTTACTCAACCGAGTACCAACGTAACGTATCTTTCTTATTACATCATCATATACACGTGACATACGAGCCTAATAGGCCAACATGATTATTTATAAACTCAAAACATAGGCCGACAAGGCCGTACAATCTTTCACGTACACGACATAAGTTTACAAGCCTCTAAGAGTACATAAATGTCATAAAGGTCAGGACAGGGCCCCGCCATACTAATCAGTACATGTCCTAATCATACTGACCACATATGCAACTTCGGAGCAAATGGAGCGCACCAACACCTTCCGCTGAGCTGATAGCCTACTTGGAGGACTCTCAACCTGTCTATCAGGACCTGCGGGCATGAAACGCAGCGTCCCCGGGCAAAAGCGGCGTCAGTACAAATAAAGCGGCGTCAGTAAACAATAGATATGAGAGAAACATGGAGTAAAAGACTCAACATGTATATCTGAATAGCTCTGTGAATCATTTAATATTATAGTGTCATGCATATGCATATAACTGTCATACCATGCATAGGTATATGCGTTCATAACATCATCAAGCCAATGCGTTCTAAGATTCACGAACCAAAGATATAATAATAATTCACATGGGGAATCAAGAATATAGACACCCCTAGTATTTCTATGAATAGAGTCATTTATGAAAGTTGCATATTTTGCTCATTTTATTTGTATTATTTGGATCACGCCAAAAGGAAAGAAGGGATAGCTTTAACATACCTGAATTGATTCTCTTGACAATCCCTTTAATACCGTTGATTGCGACAATGCGTAACGGTGGATCGAAGTAGGGAAAAATCCGTATGATGTTCTTGAGAAAGATTGCACCGTACTCCCTTAAAATTGCAAATCTTGTTGCTATTACACAGTATAACTTCGTATGAAACTTTTTTGAAGCAAAATCACATTGCAGATTATCTCACTTTGAAAAGGATTCATGTGAAATCTTGTTTAAGAATTCCATCCGTACTTACCAAGCCAATATATATCATCCCACTTTAAATCTTAGCATCCGTTACTACAAGAAAGGAAATAAATAGATGCCATACTATTTTTGCCTTCTTGATATTCTTCAACCAAATGAGATAAAGTTACACATCTCTTTAAATGATGCCACCACCTTATTAAGGTCATGATGAGACTTTGGAACATTTGTCCTCGAATGTTGACTGATGCACTTATCATTCTCATAACCCATAGCTCTTGCGAATACTCTAATACTCTTCTTGGCATTTAGGCAACTGTTCTTTGAATAAATCCAAAGGCCACGACATTCCCCCCTGTAGGCCTCTGTCTCACACCAAGGTCTGTGGTTGGAATTCTTCCAATCTCGTAACTCTTGCTACCTTCTTTAATGCAGCTTGTACGACTTTTTCCTTGTATGTTCGCCTATGCGACTCTTCTCTCCTTTTTCCTCTAGTTTTTAGCCAATCTCTAGGCCTCACTTTGTAAGCATATACAGAGCTTGATAAGACGTCTCTCTGGGCATCTATAGGTATACTGAAGTTCTTTGCTCGGTACTTTATTGAACTTACGAATATTGCTATATCTTATTTCATAGACCCGGTTATCCATTCGTATGACTTTACTGTATCTAGTTAGGTCATACTATACCATAACTCTTACTTCGATTTATCGATACTGAGGTCTTCTACCAAAATCCAGGTTACTTACATTGCTTATCCCATATGTATAAATCTAATCCTTTAATGCTTCCTCATTACTGTTCATCTTAAGAATGACTGCCTAATCTCATCTCATACTTTGTGACTTTTGTCCATCCATTGTTGATTCACCTCAATATTGATCTACAATATACCACTGATGACTTGAAACTTCTTACGTAATAGCTTGACACTAGGGCTTACGTTGCATCGAGGAATATTTGAAGTGATTTTCCTGATCCACTTAGCGGCGATACTGTAATTTAATAACTGTATTTTATAGCATCCTAATGTGATTAACTTACATGGGTATTTTAATCCCGTACAATTCATGAAATCATCTTCAAATCATTACTCAATCGAAGGCCTAGTCGTCATCCTTTATCTATCACAATTACACACTAATTTTACTATCAGGGCGGCATCCCATCTCTTCTAAATGCCATTAGTCTTAGACTTCTTTGAGTTCATTCAGGCTATAGTGAGCTTTATATAACTTAGAGAAATCATCAGCTCTCTTGTTTTCATGGGCTTAATCTTGAGGACTTATCCATTCTTGTCACCTTCTCCCTCGCCCTTTCTTATCCTTACTCTTGTCTTCCTAAAACCTTGTCGCTTTACCATACTTTAGCTTGCGACCTACACATATCTATTTATACTATTCAGAACCTTTCTTCAACTTGCTTACATCATAGGTTTCCTTATGTCATCCTGGAACATCAAGCGAGACATCACATCATCTCTAACTCTTCTTTACTCTCTTAATTAGACCCCTCAATACCATAGGTTGGAAGATATGCCACTGACGACACCACTACCATTCCTGGATACTGAATCCTAGTGCTTCTAACCTTCTATCTGTAGTATGGATTATTCGCAACTTTCTGTATTTGAGTATCTCGTACGTTGTTCACCTTTACCTTACCTACCTTAAAATCTCGCATCACGTCTTCTATCTCTTTCATGACCTCGCTTTAACACAGGTATAATTCACATCCACAACTTGAAGCTCTATTATAATACTTGCACCTCTAGTGCATATACAATCCGGTGAGAGCTTCATGCTGACTTCTTATGAGGCTGGTACTCTTCTAACTGGCTTTATCGTAGAGCTGTTATAGAATATGGCTATTGTACTATCTCTCTTGTACCTTTGATATTTAAGAGTAATCCTACAATGTTCTCAATCGCGAGGTCTATAATTTTCTTGGTCCAATAATCAGGCTCCTGATTTACTTAGTTGATGTAACTCTTTAGTTTCCTCTTTCCTTTGATCAATCTTTATGTAGGCTTAAGCTATCTTCTAATCTGTTTACCCTTTTATTGGCGCTATGGAATATCCATGATACAATCTTTTACTGATTCAATCCTTTGTCTATGACCTAGACACAATTCATTCTTTTTACTTATACTAAAGTCTTCTACGGCTTATATGATTGTCAACATATATGCTACATGGATAATACTCCAAAATCTTAAGTGCATTCATAATGTAACTCACTCCAGATCACTGATCGAATAATTCCTTTCGTTCCTTCTCATCTTTCTTTAAATGTAAGCAATTACTTGTCCTGGTCATTTTGCCTCTTGTTTCATGCATACTTAGCTTATTTTAGTTCCCATGCATGCCGAAATTTTTGTGCAACTCATATGATCTCGAATATTACTTTTGATTTTTCTTACCGTTCCTTAGCCACGGTAGGTGCCACTTTCTCATGGAGTGCATACAATGTTGTAGTGAGACTGTTTTAACATGACCATTTCCTCTTTAGGTCACTTTGCTTAGGTTGAAGCCTTCTTCCTTATTTCCTTAGCTAGTCTTTTATTGTAGTACTTAGGGAAGACCTTCTGACTCTTGTAAAGCTGCAAGCTTATTACATCGTATACTTGATGGAATTTTTGATGTTCTTCCTCACCTATAATTATCCACAGTTACTTATTTCCACGCCCTTGTGCTTGTAGGGTTGCTCTTGAACTAAAGTTTTGACTGTCTTCCCAGTGAGACTATCTTTTATTTCAATAACATTCATACGGTACCTTTAACTACCCCAACTCTTATCTGAATATTTCTCAAGGGTCACGATGTCGTATCTGTGAGACTGAATTCCCCATGCTGGGATTCACTATGTATGTCTTACACAATCTCTTGATTTGTCTGTATCCTCTTGTTTACCATAACTAGGCTCTTCCTGAACCAACTACTAACTACTCGTTGGCCCATTCTCATATCAATATTATGCGTAATCTTTCTTGGGTTATTTCCTTTGTCTTAACTTACGTCTCGCCCTAGTTCCTTATCTATTAATAACATCTCGGATAGGAACCCTTACTTCCTCTCCTTGACTTCGTGCTTGCATAATGTTATGGAATCATAGCATATCTGTAGGATTTGAATGAGTGCAATCTCATCCCTTTCTCATTTTTATCGCATTCTTCCTTTACCATTCCATAGTTACTAGAACCACTTAATTCTGACTTAATGCCACATCACACCATATTCCCCTCTTTACCAAGGATAACGAAATTCCTCACTCGCGAGGGTGACACTTAGTGTAACTAGAACATACAGTCCCTTAAGCTTAACTTTACTCACCTTGCTTGCTTTAGGGAAGCGTCTTCCTGAATGACCTTTAAAGGGTATTCTTCTGTCGTCCATTCTATTATCATCGGAACGAAATCTAAAATTCTCATGATGTCGGCCATTATCGAATCATTCAGTCCCTAATTCATGTTTAGTTTATCTTGTTCACCAATCCATACTTATTTTTTATTACTCTGGGTCTAATTTTTCCTTTTGGTAATCGCGTGGGAGTCACGAACTTATTTCTCGAAATGAGGATATGACTTTATGGCCTATACTCTTTTGTTGTCTCCAGGCTTGTCACCTCTCGTCTTTTCCTTTACTTGACTATAGACTCTATAATACTGTCATTTTCTTGATCTACCGTTGTCATCCATGTATCACATCTTACTCATAATGCTTCATTAACCCTCTGCTTATTTCCCTGCTAACATTTCCGTCTATCACTTTATTCTGAAAACTTCAACAAGACATTCTTTTGCTTTTAGCTCCCCTTTACTCCATCCAGTGGCTCTTTGGGTTGCTTAACGTTCTTGCTCTACTAGGGACGGGAGTCACACTAATATAATATTTATCCCTTCCAGGCTTCCAATGCCTATCTTTGTAGTACTCATATCTAGTTGTACTATTTTAGAGTGCACCATCTGGGCGTCTCACAAGGAGATCTATTAGCACATTTGCAATATCCTTCGGAATTGTCAGCTAACGCTAACAATCCATCCACCATTTTGGGTTACCCTAACCCCAGCTAGATCCTGATATCCTGCCTTCTCATATACTACTCAAAAGGCTTATATTCCTCCGTGATAATATTCATTAGCCGGGTAGCTTGTACCCTTTCTCATCTTGCTTCTTTTACTTGCTGAAACTTGTATCTACCTTCCGATTCTCTTATTCCTTTTTACCATAAGAGTGGATAGACATTCTTGCCTTAGGGATCCTTATTAAGAAGTTTACACATCTTAATACACACATGATCTGCGGAACACCTCGTATTTATCCATCATAAGCATGAAGCAAAAATTGAGTTCCTCTGACTCAACTCTTCCATAGCCATATTCAATCTCTTACCAACCATCTTTCTAGATATAGGCATCGTCATATTCTGAATAAGATAGATTTTAAGAAATTGAGTTCTTACAACTGAGCTCTACCACACGATCTAGAATAAGAAGAAAGATTGACAGTCCTAAATGCCCTGTAGCCTCGTGCTTATAAGTGTGGTGCACAACACACCCATAAACAAGACTCGACTAGACACGGCTTGTAGACTCCCTAGGACAGAACTGCTCCGATGCCACTTTTGTCACGACCCAAACCGATGGGCCGTGATGGGCACCCGGTACCTTACTCCACCGATTGCCAATATAACGTATCTTTCATATTACATCATCATATACACGTGATATACGATCCTAATAGGCCAACATGATCATTTATAAACTCAAAACATAGGCCGACAAAGCCGTACAATCTTTCACGTACACGACATATGTCTACAAGCCTCTAAGAGTACATAAATATCATAAAGGTCGGGACAGGGCCCCGCCATACTAATCAGTACATGTCCTAATCATACTGACTAGATAAGCAACTCCGAAGCAAATGGAGAGCACTAACACCTTCCACTGAGCTGATAGCCTACTTGGAGGACTCTCAACCTGTCTATCAGGACCCGCGGGCATGAAATGCAACATCCCCAAGCAAAAGGGGCATCAGTACAAATAATGTACCGAGTATGTAAGAAATGAAAATCAGTAAACAATAGACATGAGAGAAACATGGAGTAAAAGACTCAACATGTATATCTGAATAGCTCTGTGAATCATTTAATATTATAATATCATGCATATGCGTATAACTGTCATACCATGCATAAGTATATGCATTCATAACATCATCAAGCCTCTGAGGGTATCCCATCATATCATCTTGTCCACTGTGGGCAAATCATCAACGTATACCAGCTGATCAGGTGCTTGTGCGTGTATAACGCCATAACCTTTTCCAATATCCCATATACATATAATATACGTGTATATAACGCCATATGGTCATGGGTCAATGTACATGTATAAATGCATGAAATGCATAAGAATTACGTAATAAGATTTCTCGGAATGTCATAAAAATCAATATACCTTTCGGATAAACTTTATCAAATACGTATTTTTCTGAGACCCATGAACCGAAGATATAATAATAATTTACATTGGGAATCAAGAATATAGACACCCCTAGTATTTCTATGAATAGAGTCATTTATGAAAGTTGCGTATTTTGCTCGTTTCATTTGTATTATTTGGATCATGCCAAAAGGAAATAAGGGATAGCCTTAACATACCTGAACCGATTATCTTGATAATCCCTTTAACACCGTTGATTGCGATAACGCGTAATGGAGGATCGAAGTAGGGAAAAATCCGTATGATGTTCTTGAGAAAGATTACACCGTACTCCCATAAAATTACAAATCTCGTTGCTATTATGCAGTATAACTTCGTATGAAACTTTGTTGAAGCAAAATCACGTTGGAGATTATCTCACTTTGTAAAGGATTCATGTGAAATCTTGTTTAAGAATTCCATCCATACTTAGCATGCCAATCTATATCATCCCACTTTAAATCCACTTTAAATCTTAGCATCTATTACTACAAGAAAGGAAATAAATAGATGCCATATTATTTTTGCCTTCTTGATATTCTTCAACCAAATGAGATAAAGTTACACATCTCTTTAAATGATGCCACCACCTTCTTAAGGTCATGAAGAGATGGAAATTTGCTGCCAAAATTCCACACTCCCACGTGGATGTTTGTCCACTAGTAATTATCCAAAATTCACACTTAATTAGTTTATCCATAAATTTCTAATTAATCTCCCACTAAAATTTATTAATTACCCTATTATCCACATAATTAGGAATTATTTCAAATTACTTAAAATACTACTCACTTTTAACACACTTTGTACACCTTACTATTATGGCCATGTGATACCTTGTATGGTACTAGTCCATAAATACCGAGTATTTTAACTCGGGTCGTATTTTATCCCAAAATGTCAAACTTCGACGAAATTTATTTTCTTCGATTTGCTTACCCTCTCACCTTCACGAATTTATTCGTCACTTGTTTGAAATAGCATAATGCTTATAATCTCAAAATAATCCCATTCCCGAACTTACGTTGATTAACTTACTACGAAACTTTAATGTACGAAAATGCGGGATGTAATATCTCATTTCCAAGCTTTCATCAATTTACGTATGGCGTACTTTTACGTACTAAAACATGGGGTGTAACATGCTACATGGACATACCTATATGTTACATGTGCGGATTGAGGGGTCATATTCAGAGGGAGTGTCGTTCATCCTACCCGGGTGCGGGCAGGAACACAACACAACCATCTAGTTCTGTAGCTGTTACATCTCCACCTCGAGGTACTCCATCACCAGCAGGGCATGGTGCTACTAGGGGTGGTGCACAACGTTCAGGAGGACCCAGCCGATTCTATGCTATGAGTGGTCGCCAGAGTGTAGAGGCTTTTCGTTGTCACAAGTATATTGACAGTCCAATCTCATGATGTATATGCTCTTATTGATCCCGGTTCCAATTTGTCCTATATTACCCCTTATGTTGCTATGGAATTTGGGATAGAACCAGAACAACTTCCTGAGCCGTTCTCTGTAGCTACTCTGGTTGGCGAGTCTATTGTGGCCGCACAAGTTTATAGGGGTTGTGTTGTCACGGTACATGGTTGGGACACCGTGGCCGACCTCATTGAATTGGGGATGGTCGATTTTGATGTAATTATGGGAATGGATTGGCTTTATTCATATTTTGCCAAGCTCGATTGCCGAACTAGTACTGTGAGGTTTGAATTTCCAAATAAGCCAGATGTTGAGTGGAAGGGGGATAATGTGATGCCAAAAGGTACGTTTATTTCTTATCTTAAGGCCACAAAGATGATTAACAAGGGGTGTATCTATCATTTGGTCCGGGTTACAGACACCGATGCTGAGACACCTACACTTGAGTCTATGCCAGTGGTTAATGAATTTCCAGAGGTCTTTCCTGATGAGCTCCCTGGGATTCCGCCAGACAGGGAGATTGATTTTGGGATTGATGTGATGCCAGGCACGCAGCCTATATCTATTCCACCCTAAAGGATGGCACCAGCAGAATTGAAGGAGCTAAAGGAACAATTAAAGGGTCTGTTAGAGAAGGGTTTAATCCGACCGAGTGTGTCACCATGGTGCACACCGGTTCTCTTTGTGAGGAAGTAAGATGGGTGACTGAGGATGTGTATTGACTACCGGTAGCTCAACAAAGCCACAATAAAACATAAGTACCCATTACCAAGAATAGATGATTTGTCTTATTAGTTACAGGGTGCTAGGTACTTCTCCAAAATTGATTTACGATCCGGGTACCACCAATTGAAGATGAGGGAGCAGGATATTTCGAAAACAGCTTTCAGGACTCGGTGTGGGCACTTTGAATTTTTGGTTTTGGGCTAACAAATGCCCCGGCAGCTTTCATGGATCTTATGAATCAGATTTTCAAGCCTTTTCCCGATTCCTTTGTCATAGTATTCATTGACGATATTCTTGTGCATTCACGAGGTCGAGAGGACCATGCCGATCATCTCAAGGCGGTTTTGCAAACCCTTCATCAGCACCTATTGTATTTGATGTTTTCCGAATGTGAATTTTGGCTTGAGTCTGTCACATTCTTATGTCATATTGTCTCCCGAGAAGGAATTAAGGTCAATCTTTAAAAGATTGCAGCAGTGAAGAATTGGCCTAGACCTACAACACCAACTGAGATTCGCAGTTTTTTAAGGTTAGCAGAGTTCCGAGTGGAGGATGCGGCTCCTGCAACTTGGAAGGAGTATGCATATGCATTTCTTGAGCATTTTCTATCCATTGGGGTCTTGGAAGCTAAGTCTTTAGTGTTTGAGAGACTCAAATAGAACGATATGAGTATGAATGAGTATTACCTCAAGTTCATCTCTCTGGCCAAGTATACTCCAAAAATGGTACGTGATATGAGGGCCAGAGTTAGGCAGTTTGTTTTGGGGCTTTCAGATGACTTGTTAGCTGATGCTAATATAGCTTCTCAGAATAATGACATGAACATTACTAAAATGTTAGCCTTTGTTCAAGGGAACAAAGACATGTTGAACGAAGAAGAGCGGCTACAGACAGAGAGGGATAGGGAATTCAGTAAGGGGGCTAAGTCTGTAGGAAATTTCAGTCATGGGAGATCGCAACGAGGCGGTAAGCGCCAATTTTTAAGGAAACCAAAATTAGGACCTGCTCCATCTTTAGCTAGTGCACCAGTTCAGAGGTCCAAGTTTAACAAGAAAAATCAAAATTTCAGAGCAGCAGTCTTACAGTCACAGGCTAGTATGGGCTACAGAGTCCCTGAATACCCTATTTACAACATGTGTGGTAAGAGGCACCCAGGGTTGTGTCGTTCGGGCACAAATGGTTGCTTTGGATGTGATCAGCAGGGCCACTTCCTGAGGGATTGTCCATCAGCAAAGCAGAATAATGGAGGCAATGTAGCTCAGTCCACTAATTCAACAGCCCCTCAGAACTCTCAGGCCAAGTAAGGGTGTGGTGCAGGAAAGTCCAATTATACGGTCGGTGGTCAGAACCGCTTGTATGCGCTGGCAGGCCTTCAGGATACAGAGGCTCGTGGAGATGTCATCACATGAATGCTAACAGTGTTCACCTTTGATGTTTACGCTCTTATGGATTCGGGATCCACCCTATCTTATGTAACCCCATATATTTCTATGAAATTTGAGATAGAACCAGAAATGTTATGTGAACCCTTTGAAGTGTCCACTCCAGTTGGAGAATCAGTTATTGCTAGACGTATCTATAGGGGGTGTCCTGTCAAAGTGTATCATCACCTTACTGTAGCAGACTTAGTAGAATTGGAGATGGTAGACTTCGATGTAATCACGGGCATGGATTGGTTAGAGTCATGTTACGCCACAGTGGATTGTAGAACCAAAATAGTAAGTTTCAAATTTCCCGATGAACCAGTCTTAGAATGGAAGGGTGATCTAGTAGCAAGCAGGGGTAGGTTTATTTCCTACCTTAAAGCCAGAAAGATGATTTCCAAAGGGTATATATATCACCTGGTTAGAGTTAGGGATGCAAATGCTCAGATTCCCACTCTCTAGTCAGTACCAATTGTAAATGAGTTCCCAGAAGTGTTTGCCGAAGATCTTCCAGGTGTCCCTCCCGATAGAGAGATTGACTTTGGAATTGATCTACTCCCCAGCACTAAGAAGATATCTATTCCACCTTAGAGGATGGCTCCAGCAGAGTTGAAAGAGATAAAAGTCCAATTGAAAGATCTTCTAGATAAGGGATTTATAAGGCCAAGTGTCTCACCTTGGGGCGCTACGGTCTTGTTTGTCCGAAAGAAGGATGGGTCTTTGCGCATGTGCATTTACTATCGTTAGTTGAATAAAGTCACCACCAAGAACAAGTACCTTCTTCCTAGAATAGATGATTTATTCGATCAACTTCAGGGTGCCTAGTGTTATTCAAAGATTGACCTCGGATCGGGGTACCATCAGTTGACAAATTATAGGCATTTCAAATTTTTTGTAATGTCGTTTGGTTTAACAAATACACCAGCGACTTTCATGGACCTTATGAATAGGTTCTTCAAGACTTATATTGATATGTTAGTCATTGTGTTTATCGATGACATCTTGATTTATTCTCGTAGGGAGACAGGCCATGCAGAACATCTCAGAATTGTGTTACAGATATTGCAAGATCACAAGCTATATGCGACCCAACTCATTTTTAATTTCAACCGTTGATCTAAAGCGATCAACGGCCCACAACACCCCACTCCCTTTCTTTATACCTCCAAAACCTAACCATAACCCCATTTCCTAAAAATAGCTACCTCTATTCCCTCTATCACTCATCTCCTCTTCACTAAACCCTAGCCGCCTCCCCTTAATCCCTCTCCTAATCACACTGATAATGGGATTCGACTACTATTCTCTTTCAATATTTGAAACATTTTGGTACTGGTTGTCCGTTTGTGGTGTTACCTACGTGCTTGCCTAAACATGGCAAGCAATACCTTCTAAAATCGAACCAAAGTGGTTCGAATCTTTGATTTTGAGCATTATTTCGTGTACATACGTTTAATACCATATTATGTGAGTCCGATTTCATTTAGATCTATGTTGATTTACACTTTCCCTAAAAAACTAGGATTTACCCGATTTCTCTCCTTAATTGATTTTGAACTAATTTTGCATGCTTTCTTTCCTTATTTGTTGTTCGATTTACTCTGTTTCCTTGTATGTTCGTTCAATTTTTACTGCTATATAACCCCCTCCCCATTCCCCGTTGAGAGAGATTTTGGAATCGACATATTCTTCACTAAAAATTAGGGGCTTTTGCTATTCTCTATATTCTGTCTTGGCCGGCTGAAAGCCAAGGCCACTAAGACCTTATTACTCAACCTCCTCTTGGTGCGAGCATTGCCTGGAGTTCTTTGGAATCTCTTGGGAACTTTGACGCATTGAGATTATGGATTCTTGTGGAATTTTGATTCTTTGCTATTATTCGTTTAACTGGTGAGTTGCTGTCTTTTTGCAATTTCAATTCTTATATATCTGAAATTCGCATATAATTTCACTTATGAGGTTCATAGCTTAATGTGTTGTCTGGGCTATTCTTGTTTGCTTTGCTTCAATTTTAGGTTTCTTTAACCCTTTAACTTCATAATGTCGCTAGTGGAATGTGCCTAAGCCCGATTCAAGTAATTTGGTTCTTCTAAGTTAATATGTTTTGAACCACTACCGTGTGTGACCTTTGCCCTAGTTAGCATCTTTTTAGTGTTTAGTTCTGCTAAAAATGCCAATTCTGTTATTCGAACATGTTTCATCTGCATAATTTGTACTCTCTTTAGTTTAACTATTCGATTGTATTCAAAACCTGAGTGTTTGCATTTGCTATATGGCACGAGTTTCTCTTCCTATTTCTATTCTGAATTTATGTAATGGTATCTTGCCTATGTAGCATGTTTTCATCCTGTATCAAGATCTTTTTTTTTATCAACCATGACTAGTTCTCTGTTAATATGCCCTTTAGCATGTTTTATTGGCTCCCTTGATTCACCAGTAATTGCCATAACCTGCTTCCCTATCATGTTTAAATTAACACGACTATTTTGAAACACTAGGACCTATACTTAGCATAATTTGGACCTTTTAGGTTTTCACTTATTTGGTATTATGAATCTGTGCCAATCTTGCAAACTTGTTCTTTCCTTAACTCTGCTAATATGCAACTACCTATGCGCTAATTGTTGAACTTGCTTCTAAATCTTTACTAAGTTTGCTCTTAAGTCTTGTGACCTGTTTGATTATCTGCTCTATATGCTCAACCTGACTATGCCTGCGTCCCTCAATTCTTGTCTCTCAACGTTGGTTCTCTCTTAATCACTTGTCACATATGCTCTCTTAACTTCTTATTTTTAATCGGCTGAAAGCCAAGACTACCAAGGCTTTCACTGCTGACCTCCCTAGTGTGAGCACTGCTCGGGGTCCTTTTGAGGCCCATGTGAACTCTGACACACTAGGATTTGGGTCCCTAATCATTTCTCCTAATACTGGAACCTGAATTATCCCAGTTCCTTCTTCTTATTGTCCCATGAACATGTAAGCTGGTTGGTTTAAGTAATTCAATGCTTGGCAATATGATTGTGTGATTTGGCTTCGAGCTATTCTATGGATTCTGAGTTGTGTTGATGAACATGGCTCTTTGTTGAAGGTCTAGGTATGCTGCTAAAGGTCAAGGCAGTGCTGGGTATTTCATTCGGGCCTGTTGTGGGCCTATTGTCATTGTTCGTATAACATTTTGTATATTACTCATTATTGGGCCTGTAATAACTTTTGTATAAACGATTGGGGTATTAGTAAAAATGGGGAAGGGGTAGATTCTTAATGTTTTTTGTAAAAGGGGTAGACAACATGCCTATAGGACTTATTGATTCACTTGCTATATGTGTCGTTCAATTTATATGTGCACTGCAGAAAACATGTGATTAGGATAAAAACACACACACGCACTATCTATTGGCAAACATGAATTCAAACTGCTGCAATTATTCTTACTGCTACGTGTTACTAGAAAACCTGCCTATAGGAACATATGTCAATGAACTTTCTTTCAATCCATTTCAGCATATTCATTAGAAATCATGCCTATATGATTTTGATCACCTCATTTGCTATTATCTCGAACTGTTCACTAGAAACCATGCCTATAGGATTTTAATCATCTCATTCGTTGCTGCATCGCACTGTTTACCTAGAAAACATGTCTATAGGGTTGAGTGTAATGATAAAATCAGCTCCAAGTGCTAAACATTAGAGATCCTATCTATAAGACAACACTGTTTTATCTTAATAAGAGTCAATGTTGCACCTCTCAATATGGTTTATTATGCACTTCTGTTATCTTCCCAATGGTCCTTTCATTATTCCTTAATGCACGAGTCACCTAGATACAACAGGCTTAATAACCGAAAATCTGCAATTTCATTAATCAACATGCAAATCATATAATCCTGTCTAGGAGCAATGCTTGGCCTCTGAAACTATTTGCAAGCCCTGGTGCCTTGTCACATAGAAATCATGTCTATAGGGATTTAAGTTTCTTAATTCTAAATTGCTTAACATGAAGTTTGTCTTGCGTGCATTTTTTTCTTAAGTGTGGAGGCAAACTTGAACCTTAACTTCCTATATGTGAATTCTAATGGGTTTTTGTTTGTTGACTAGTTTTGACATTTCTTAGCAGCCTAAGTGAGGTCTAGAACCACCCAAATAGAGGTCCAATACCTCTTGGACTATAGGTTTGGGATGAGTAGTGTACGCCTAGGGTACGACTTAGAATTGAATCAGAATGCTTTTAAGTAACTACTTTAACATAGTAATCGGGTAGCAGGAGATGATAGTTTGTGCCCGCTGAATAATATGAGCAACTCCTATCTAAAATGAGTTGAGAAATATTATTTATGTTGCATGGGGTGATCCTTTAGGCTAAATAACTTAGGACCCCCCTTTTCTCTTAATACACTTAGTCATCTAATATAGACCGTTATAGTTGTATCCTTATAGTCCTTATGATTTGTACCAATTCTCATTGTGTTATAATGAAATTCTTTGACCTTTTATTCTCTTTGTTTATTTAATCATCTTGCCTAATTATAATCCACATAGTCTTAACTTCGTCCGGGACCTCGGAGAGTGCCTAACACCTTGTCTTTGAGGTAATTTGAGCCCTTACCCGATCTTTGGTGACACTAACTAGTTAAACAGAGTTATCTGCAAAATAGGTGCCCTAACGCAGCTTAAAAAAGTCGTTAGGTGGCGACTCTTCACTTTACCTCCCACTCGAAAGAGTTGTCACAATGTCGAAACCCGCTTTTGCAAAGGAGAAAACGGGGCGCGACAGCATGGTGACTCTGCTGGGAAAACTTAGGTTCTTACCATAATGAACTTGGCGTATGTGGATTAGTTTTCTTTGTTATAAAATGCACATTCCTTTTCCTTCTTGTTTTTGTTAAATATTGCTATTACATGCACGTCCCTATCCCGTTCACCTTTACTTGTTTAAACCCGTTATAACATGCACATACCTTCCGTTCTCCACCTTTATTTGCTTAAATTTGTTATTACATGCACATCCCTTTTCCTATTTGCCCTTAGTTGCTCTAACTGTTCTTCATTAGCTATATCATGTCTCTCTCATCCCTACTCCCTTATTTGCTTTATTACATTCCCGCATATATTTTTATGAACTAAACTAACTCCTTCCTTTTGTCTTTCTTATATATTCTTTCCATGTTTACCTTTGCTATATTATTTACTGCTTTTACATATCATGCAAATACTTGACAATGTGTTATTATTGCTGCATAAAGCATGCTCCACATCATACTCCACTCGTGCCAACTATCATCATAGCGGTACTTGATGAGTGTCCGTGCTCTTCCAAAAATTAACCTTTTAAATTGGAAATGCTTATTTGCGGTAGACTAGTCGATCAACAGTGCAATCGACGGTCCCATGCCTTTCCCTCTCAAGTTGTCCACTTGGGAGTACCAGTCTAGACCATTCTAGAAACCCTACTCCAACTTGAAATGTACATGCATCATGCTAAACCTAGTATGGATTGAAGCGTTATTAACGTAAGAACCCGCTAAGATGAACCTCGTCCAAAGTCTGACGGGATTTCCACAATCCCAATGGATGCTATCATACCATGTGCATTACTTGGAGAAACATATGCCAGCGTGTTGATCATTATTGCGTAAACTTTTTTGGCATTAATGAAATGACGCAAATGTTGGCATCAATTTTCTCCAAGTCTATATGTCGCTTAGGCCTATCTCGGGCACAATGAGGTCCTCCAATTAGGACGCGAATTAGTGCATGAGTTTATGAAACATGTTTTAATATCGCAAACACTCTTTTAATATTCCTTACTAACTTGGTTACTTTTTTCTTTTTCTTTCTATGATTATTCCCATTCCCAAAGGTTAGTTCGTGCATACTAGCATCTTCTCAAGAACTTGACCGCCGCACCATCCCGGCCCGTCGGGTTCCTGGGTAGCCTGGCAATTAGCATGAATTACTTTAAAAATAGTTTTGAGCATTTGAGACATTTTTCAGTATTCTATTTTGAAATAATTGCTCGAGCCATCAAGTCGCACTTATTGACGTTTTTAAGATTTTTTTTTAATGCATTACTGCTTTGCGTATTTATTATTATTTTTACATTTTTCTTTTCAGTATTATTATTACCTATCCCGATGAACCTACGACTGTGACATGTAATGAGACAACACAACATAAGGATAGTGATTCAGTCAATCATTACTGACAACGCCACCAATTTAAACAGCGATTTGATAAAAGCCATGTGTGAAGCGTTCAAGATCAAGCATAGGAACTCCACGGTATACAGACCGCAAATGAACAGAGCTGTAGAAGCCACCAACAAGAACATCAAGAAGATACTAAGGAAAATGGTAGATAATTACAAACAATGGCACGAGAAGCTGCCATTTGCTCTGCTCGGGTATCGTACCACGGTTCGCTCATCAACTGGGGCAACTCCCTACTTATTGGTTTATGGTACTGAAGTGGTTATTCCTGCCAAAGTAGAGATCCCTTCTTTAAGAATTATACAAGAAGCTGAGCTCAGCGACGCAGAATGGGTACAAAGCCGCTATGAACAACTGGCTCTCATTGATGGAAAGAGAATGAATGTGGTATGTCACTGTCAACCTTACGAGAATAGAATGGA
Source organism: Nicotiana tomentosiformis (assembly GCF_000390325.3). NCBI lineage: Eukaryota > Viridiplantae > Streptophyta > Magnoliopsida > Solanales > Solanaceae > Nicotiana > Nicotiana tomentosiformis. Next base: position 87,534,277 of record NC_090818.1, read on the forward strand.
AAGAGCGTTCAACAAAAGGGTCAGACCGAGACAATTCACACCGGGGCAGTTAGTGCTAAAGCGGATCTCCCCACATCAGGACGAAGCCCAGGGGAAGTTCTCACCCTACTGGCAAGGTCCCTACATGGTTCATCGAGTACTAACAAGAGAAGCACTCATACTTGCAGAAATGGACGGAGAGATTTGGCCAAAACCTATCAACTCAGACGTAGTCAAGAGACACTATGTTTAGGATTGTTTAAAATTCTACACTTGATGTAACTGAACTACGCTTGAACTGATTCCCGTTTAAGAGGAGATACGTAGGCAGCCCTGTGGGTTTGGTCACATCTTAATAAAATCTTCATTTTGCCATGATCAGAAAACTGGGGCAAAATTTTAGGAAGGGCCCTCAAAGTTCTAAATCAAATTCAGCCGACATCGTCATACACGGAACAACCAAAGTATTGCATTTAAACTGGGGCGAAATTTTGAGGGGAACCCTCAAAATTCTAAAGCAAGGAGGTCACAATGTCTCAAAAATATGTCACAGTCACCGGTTCATCTAAATTATTTGAAATCGCATACTACTACATTTCAAATAACTATATTTATCAAATGCATGCATATTTTTCGAAAACATTATTTCTATGATAGCTAGATGCTACCCAGGGTAACTCAAACAGGACCTCAAGACAGGAGCAAAGGCAAAACAGAAGACAAAAGCGCAAACCGACCTTCCCACCACAAAACTCGTGATTTTTCTTTGGATGCACGCACAATAAAACAATGTTATCCGCATATACATCAAGTCACTACCTTCATGACAACAAATTACCTAGCACAAACACCTCCAGCTAAGAAATACTTTACTTTCTCACCGTCACTCATCGTTCTCTGGCATAAGGCTAAGCATTGACTTTCTTCGCATGAGACTAAGCATTGTCTCTTCTTCTTGCATGAGGCTAAGCATTGCCTCCCCAATTGCATAAGGCTAAGCACTAGCTTTTCCTTCATGAGACTAAGAATTGTCTCTTCTTCTTGCATGTGGCTAAGCATTGCCTCCCTAATTTAATAAGGCTAAGCATTGCCTTTCCCTGCATTTGACTCTTCTTCTTGCATGAGGCTAAGCATTGCCTCCCTAGTTGCATAAGGCTAAGCACTGTCTTTCCCTGCATGCGACTAAGCGTTGTCTCTTCATCTTGCATGAGGCTAAGCATTGCCTCCCTAATTGCATAAGGCAAAGCACTGCCCTTCCTTGCATGATACTAAGCATTGTCTCCCTTCTTTGCATGAGACTAAGCATTGTCTCCTCTTCTTGCATAAGGCTAAGCATTGCCTTTTCCTGCACAAAACTAAGCATTGTCTTCCCTTTTGGCATGAGCCCAAGCATTTCCTCCCTCTGTCCATTAGACTATGCATTGTCTCCTATTCTTTCATGAGGCTAAGTATTGCTTCTTTGTATCCACGAGACTAAGCATTGTCTCCCCTAATTGCTAAGCATTGCCTCCCTCTTTGCATGAGACTAAGCACTGTCTCCCTTCTTTGCATGAGGCTAAGCATTGACTCCCTCTTTCCATGAGACTAAGCATTATCTCCTCTTCCTGTACGAGGCTAAGAACTGCCTCCCTAATTGCATAAGGCTAATCATTGCCTTTCCTTGCATGAGACTAAGCATTGTCTTCCCTTTTGGCATAAGGCTAAGCATTGCCTCCCTGTCTCCTTGAGACTAATCCTTGTCTCCTCTTCTTGCATGAGGCTAAGTATTGCCTCTATGTCTCCACGAGACTAACCATTGCCTCCCTCTTTGCATGAGACTAAGCACTGTCTCCCTTCTTTGTATGAGGCTAAGCGGTGCCTCCCTCTTTCCATGAGACTAAGCATTGTCTCCTCTTCCTTCATGAGGCTAAGCACTGCCTCCGTAATTGCATAAGGCTAACTGTTGCCTTTCCTTGCATGAGACTAAGCATTGTCTTCCCTTTTGGCATAAGGCCAAGCATTGCCTCCCTATCTCCATGAGACTAAGCATTGTCTCCTTTTCTTGCATGAGGCTAAGTATTGCCTCTATGTCTCCACGAGACTAACCATTACCTCCCCTAATTGCTAAGCATTGCCTCCCTCTTTGAATGAGACTAAGCATTGTCTTCCCTAATTTCTATGAATTGACTCCCTCTTTGCATGAGACTAAGCATTGTCTCCCTTCTTTGCATGAGGCTAAGCATTGCCTCCCTCTTTCCATAAGACTAAGCATTGTGTCCTCTTCATGTATGAGGCTAAGCACTGCCTCCCTAATTGCATAAGGCTTAGCATTGCCTTTCCTTGCATGAGACTAAGAATTGTCTTCCCTTTTGGCATAAGGCCATGCATTGCCTCCCTGTCTATATGAGACTAAGCCTTGTCTCCTCTTCTTTCATGAGGCTAAGTATTGCCTTTATATCCCCACGAGACTAACCATTGCCTCCCTTAATTGCTAAGCATTGCCTCCCTCTTTGCATGAGACTAAGCATTGTCTCCCCTAATTGCTAAGCATTGCCTCCCTCTTTGTATGAGACTAAGCACTGTCTCCCTTCTTTGTATGAGGCTAAGCATTGCCTCCCTCTTTCCATGAGACTAAGCATTGTCTCCTCTTCCTTCATGAGGATAAGCACTGCCTCCCTAATTGCATAAGGCTAACCGTTGCCTTTCCTTGCATGAGACTAAGCATTGTCTTCCCATTTGGCATAAGGCCAAGCATTGCCTCCCTGTCTCCACGAGACTAAGCATTGTCTCCTATTCTTGCATGAGGCTAAGTATTGCCTCTATGTCTCCACGAGACTAACCATTGCCTCCCCTAATTGCTAAGCATTGCCTCCCTCTTTGCATGAGACTAAGCATTGTCTCCCCTAATTGCTAAGCATTGCCCCCCTCTTTGCATGAGACTAAGCATTGTCTCCCTTCTTTGCATGAGGCTAATCATTTCCTCCCTCTTTCCATGAGACTAAGCATTGTCTCCTCTTCCTGTATGAGGCTAAGCACTACCTCCCTAATTGCATAAGGCTAAGCATTGCCTTTCCTTGCATTAGACTAAGCATTGTCTTCCCTTTTGGCATAAGGCCAAGTATTGCCTCCCTGTCTCCATGAGACTAAGCCTTGTCTCCTCTTCTTGCATGAGGCTAAGTATTGCCTCTATGTCTCCACGATACTAACCATTGCCTCCCCTAATTGCTAAGAATTGCCTCCCTCTTTGCATGAGACTAAGAACTGTCTCCCTTCTTTGTATGAGGCTAAGCATTGCCTCCCTCTTTCCATGAGACTACGCATTGTCTCCTCTTCCTTCATGAGGCTAAGCACTGCCTCCCTAATTGCATAAGGCTAACCGTTGCCTTTCCTTGCATGAGACTAAGCATTGTATTCCCTTTTGGCATAAGTCCAAGCATTGCCTCCGTGTCTCCATGAGACTAAGCATTGTCTCCTCTTCTTGCATGAGGCTAAGTATTGCCTCTATATCTCCACGAGACTAACCATTGCCTCCCTTAATTGCTAAGCATTGCCTCCCTCTTTGCATGAGACTAAGCATTGTCTCCCCTAATTGCTAAGCATTGCCTCCCTCTTTGCATGAGACTAAGCATTGTCTCCCTTCTTTGCATGAGGCTAAGCATTGCCTCCCTTTTTCCATGAGACTAAGCATTGTCTCCTCTTCCTCTATGAGGCTAAGCACCGCCTCCCTAATTGCATAAGGCTAAGCATTGCCTTTTCTTGCATGAGACTAAGCATTGTCTTCCCTTTTGGCATAAGGCCAAGCATTGCCTCCCTGTTACCATGAGACTATGTCTTGTCTCCTCTTCTTGCATGAGGCTAAGTATTGCCTCTATGTCTCCACGAGACTAACCATTGCCTCCCCTAATTGCTAAGCATTGCCTCCCTCTTTGCATGAGACTAAGCACTGTCTCCCTTCTTTGTATGAGGCTAAGCATTGCCTTCCTCTTTCCATGAGACTAAGCATTGTCTCCTCTTCCTTCATGAGGTTAAGCACTGCCTCCCTAATTGCATAAGGCTAAGTGTTGCCTTTCCTTGCATGAGACTAAGCATTGTCGTCCCTTTTGGCATAAAGCCAAGCATTGCCTCCCTGTCTCCATGAGACAAAGCATTGTCTCCTCTTCTTGCATGGGGCTAAGTATTGCCTCTCTCTCTCTCCACGAGACTAAGCATTGTCTCCCCTAATTGATAAGCATTGCCTCCCTCTTTGAATGAGAATAAGAACTGTCTTCTTTCTTTGCATGACACTAAGCATTGCCTCCCTCTTTCCATGAGACTAAAAATTGTCTCCTCTTCCTTCATGAGGCTAAGCACTGCCTCTCTAATTGCATAAGGCTAAGAGTTTCCTTTCCTTGCATGAGACTAAGCATTGTCTCCTTTTCTTGCATGAGGCTAAGCATTGCCTCCCTAATCACATGAGACTAAGCATTGCCTCTTCTTCTTGCATGAGGCTAAGCACTGCCTCCCTAATTCCATAAGGCTAAGTACTACCTTTCACTGCACAAGACTAAGCATTGTCTTCCCATTTTGCATAAGGCTAAGCATTGCCTTTTCCTTGCATAATATTAAATACTATCTCCACTACGCCATCTAAGACCTAGTAATATCCTCTGTTCACCTAGGGCTAAGCACTGCCCTCATCTTACACAAGATTAAGCCTTATCTTGTCTCATCTTTGCATGTGACCAAGCGTCACATCTGTGCACTTCATGGGCTGAAATATCGCCATTTTGTCCAAAGGCATCATAGTCCGAAGGCATCATCCTCATAGCCATGAGACTTTATTCCATGGCCTGAGGATCTCTCGAAATTGTACATCATTATTCAAAGGCATCATAGTCCAAAGGTACCATCCTCATGGCCCGAGGACATCATTTCATGGCCTGTGAATCCATTATCATACACTTCATAACCCAGGACGCCATGGTCTAAGGATATCATCCTCACCGTCCGAAGATAATATTCATGGTCCAAAGTAAATTTGCATCAAGTTTGAATTTTTGCAATAACCCATATATATTTGCATGCATTGTGTTTTACGTTTTGCAGGTAACCCAGGAAATAACCGGTCTTCAAATAGGAGCAATTTTCGCTCCGGTTTTCGTTCACAACGTTCACATCCTGCAATTGTTTCAAACATAACCGACCACCATCAATTACCTACCTTTTACTCTACGACCATTCGAATATTTGCCTCATACACTCGTAACATCCAAAATTCGCATTCATGACCCCATTAAAATTGCCCGTTACTTATAGCACTGTCCTACCCAAAAGAACCTTTTCGAAACATGCGACCATTCTTATAACAACTCTATCAGTTTCAGTTCACCATTGGATCCAGAACTACACGCGGCCTGATTCCCGTAACAACAGGGATATGTAGGCAACTCAGGAACCAGGGTTCGACCTCCATTTTTCAAACCACAATTGCTCATCATTTTCTTTACCCGACAACTCTTTCATCATTCTTGGGTAGAGATGGGCAGCTGTTGATACCCAATTTTGCCCTCATATTTTTTCAAAATATATATATACTTCCAAAATAGCATTTCTTTGCATCATTATTTAGTTTACAAATCTATACTAGCATTTTCTATAATTTTTCATAAATTTTAGAGCTTTTAAATTAATTTTCTTACATTTAAATTATATAAATATTTAGTAATTATTCCTTTAAATTATTCTTATGATGATCTAACCATCTAAAATTATTATTTACATCCATAATACATGTTACACATATTTTTACTTTATTTTATATAATTATATTGGTATTCTTAGGTTATTTGCACAATCTTGCAATGATAGCCTATATTTCACATTTTTATTGCATTTATCATTTTATTCAAGGTCAAAATGATATTTTTTTCATTTTTTATAATCTCCTACCATTGTTTAAAGTATTAATTTGTTTAAATAGCATTCTTTATATGCTTATTTAACTAATTTTTAAATTATTTCCTTTTTAATCTCTTATTTAAAAACTGGCCCAATTTTTGAGTTATTGTTCGGACCAGACAGACCCAAATCCCTGGTCCAATCCTCAAGCCCAACCCCAAGCAACCCTGCCCAGTCCAAAATCTGACCCAGCTCATTTTTAATTTCAACCGTTGATCAAAAGCGATCAACGGCCTACAACACCCCACTCCGTTTCTCTATACCTCCAAAACCTAACCCTAACCCCATTTCTCTAAAGATAGCCGCCTCTATTCCATCTGTCATTCATCTCCACTTCACTAAACCCTAGCCGCCTCCCCTTAATCCCTCTCCTAATCCCACTGATAATGGGATTTGACTACTATTCTCTTGCCATATCTGAAACCTTTTGGTACTTGTTGCCCATTTGTGGTGTTACCTAGGTGCTTGCCTAAACATGGCAAGCAATACCTTTTAAAATCGAACCAAAGTGGTTCGAATCTTTGATTTTGAGCATTATTTCGTGTACATACGTTTAATACCATATTATGTGAGTCCGATTTCATTTAGATCTCTGTTGATTTACACTTTCCCTAAAAAACTAGGGTTTACCCGATTTCTCTCCTTAATTGATTTTGAACTAATTTTGCATGCTTTCTTTCCTTATTTGTTGTTCGATTTACTCTGTTTCCTTGTATGTTCGTTCAATTTTTACTGCTATATAACCCCCTCCCCATTCCCCGTTGAGAGAGATTTTGGAATCGACATATTCTTCACTAAAAATTAGGGGCTTTTGCTATTCTCTATATTCTGTCTTGGCCGGCTGAAAGACAAGGCCACTAAGACCTTATTACTCAACCTCCTCTTGGTGCGAGCATTGCCCGGAGTTCTTTGGAATCTCTTGGGAACTTTGATGCATTGAGATTATGGATTCTTGTGGAATTTTGATTCTTTACTGTTATTCGTTTAACTGGTGAGTTGCTGTCTTTTTGCAATTTCAATTCTTATATATCTGAAATTCGCATATATTTTCACTTATGAGTTTCATAGCTTAATGTGTTGTCTGGGCTATTCTTGTTTGCTTTGCCTCAATTTTAGGTTTCTTTAACCCTTTAACTTCATAATGTCGCTAGTGGAATGTGCCTAAGCCCGATTTAAGTAATTTGGATCTTCTAAGTTAATATGTTTTGAACCACTACTGTGTGTGACCTTTGCCCTAGTTAGCATCCTTTTAGTGTTTAGTTCTGCTAAAAATGCCAATTATGTTATTCAGACATGCTTCATCTGCATAATTTGTACTCTCTTTAGTTTAACTAATCGATTGTGTTCAAAACCTGAGTGTTTGCATTTGCTATATGGCACGAGTATCTCTTCTAATTTCTATTCTGAATTTCTATGATGGTATCTTGCCTATGTAGCATGTTTTAATCTTGTATCAAGATATTTTTTTTTATCAACCATGACTAGTTCTCTGTTAATATGTTGTTTAGCATGTTTTCTTGGCTCCCTTGATTCACCAGTAATTGTCATAACCTGCTTCCCTATCATGTTTAAATTAACACGATTATTTTGTAACACTAGGACCTATACTTAGCATAATTTGGACCTTTTAGGTTTTCACTTATTTGGTATTATGAATATGTGCCAATCTTGCAAACTTGTTCTTTCCTTAACTCTGCTAATGTGTGACTGCCTATGCGCTAAGTGATGAACTTGTTTCGAAATATTTACTAAGTTTGTTCTTATATCCCGTGACATGTTCGATTATAGGACTCATTGATTTACTTGCTATATGTACCATTCAATTTATATGTGCACTGTAGAAAACATGTCATTAGGATAAACACACACACGCATTGTCTATTGGCAAACATGAATTCAAAATGCTGCAATTATTCTTACTGCTACGTGTTACTAGAAAACCTGCCTATAGGAACAAATTTCAATGAACTTTCTTTCAATCCATTTCAGCATATTCATTAGAAATCATGCCTATAGGATTTTGATCACCTCATTTGCTATTATCTCGTACTGTTCACTAGAAACCATGACTATAGGATTTTAATCATCTCATTCGTTACTACATCGTACTGTTCACCAAAAAACATGTCTATAGGGTTGAGTGTAATGATAAAATCAGCTCCAAGTGCTAAACATTAGAGATCCTGTCTATAGGACAACTCTGTTTCATCTTAATAAGAGTCAATGTTGCATCTCTCAATATGGTTTATTATGCACTTCTGGGATCTTCTCAATGGTCCTTTCATTATACATTACTGCACGAGTCACCTAGACACAGCAGGCTTAATAACCGGAAATATGCAATTTCATTAATCAACATGCAAATCGTATAATGCTGCCTATGAGCAACGCATGGCCTCTGAAACTGTTTGCAAGCCCTGGTGCCTTGTCACGTAGAAATCATGTCTATAAGGATTTAAGTTTCTTAATTCTAAATTGCTTAACATGAAGTTTGTCTGGCGTGCATTTGTTTCTTAAGTGTGGAGGCAACCTTGAACCTTAACTGCCTATATGTGAAGTCCAATGTATTTTTGTATGTCGCCTAGTTTTTGACATTTTTGAGCAGCCTAAGTAAGTTCTAGAACCACCCAAATAGAGGTCCAATACCTCCTAGACCATTGGTATGGGACAGGTAGTGCACGCATAGGGTACGACTTAGAATTGAATTAGAACACTTTTAGGTAACCACTTTAACATAGTAATTGGGTAACAGGAGATGATATTCTGTGCCCGTTGAATAATATAAGCAACTTCTTTCTAAAATAAGTTGCGGAGTATTATTTATGTTGCATGGGTGATCCTTTAGGATAAAAAACTTAGGACCCCTCTTTTCTCTTTATACTCTTAGTCATCTAATATAGACCGTTACAGTTGTATCCTTATAGTCCTTAAGATTTGTACCAATTATAATTGTGTTATAATGAAACTCTTTGACCTTTTATTCTCTTTGTTTATTTAAACATACTGCCTAATTATAATCCACATAGTCTTATGTTCGGCCGGGACCCACCGTTGTAGACCTCGGAGAGTGCCGAACACCTTCACTTTGAGGTAATTTGAGCCCTTACCCGATCTTTGATGACGCTGACTAGTGAAATAGAGTTATCTGTAAAATAGGTGCCCTAACGCACCTTAAACAATTTAGGTGGCGACTTTTCAATTTACCTCCCACTCGAAAAAGTTGTCATAATGTCGAAGCCCGCTTTTGCAAAGGAGAAAATGGGGCGCGACAGCCTAGACCCATCTCAGTATCTGATATAAGAAGTTTCTTGGGTCTAGCAGGCTATTACAGGCTTTTTGTAGAGGGACTTTCACCTATCTCGTACCCTTTGACTATATTGACTCAGAAGAAGGTCAAGCTTCAGTGGTCTGACGCTTGCGAGAAAAGTTTTGAGGAGTTAAAGAAAAGGTTAACTTCATCGCCAGTTTTGACACTACCGGAAGGAACTAGAGGGTTCATTGTTTATTGTGATGCTTCAGGGGTTGGTATTTGGTGTGTGTTAATGCAACATGGTAAAGTCATATCCTACGCATCGAGACAACTCAAGGCTCACGAGAAGAATTATCCGACCCGTGATCTTGAGTTAGCTGCAGTAATATTTGCGCTAATGATCTGGAACCATTATTTATATGGAGTGCATGTTGATATTTTCAAAGATCACAAGAATCTGCAGTACATCTTCAAGCAAAGAGAATTTAATCTTCGTCAGGGAAGGTGGCTCGAATTGCTCAAGGATTATGATGTTGATATCCTTTATCATCCCGGGAAAGCAAATGATGTAGCCGATGCTCTCATATTGAAGCAGACAAGAGAACTATGACGAAGGAAGTTCACCAATTAGCAAGTCTAGGAGTTCGACTTTTGGACTCCTAATATGGTGGCGTTGTTCTTCAGAATAGGGCTGAATCCTCCTTAGTAGCCGATGTGAAGAAAAAGTAGTTCAATGATCCCTACTTATTGCAGCTGAAGGAGGGGATTCACAAACACAGACTACAGCTTTTGAACAAGGGGAAGATGATGGTACTTTGAGATACAAAGGCAGACAATTCGTTCCAGGCATAGATGGGCTCAGAGAGCGGATTATGTCAGCAACCTACAATTCCATGTATTCTATTCACCCAGATTCCACAAAGATGTATCATGATCTTAATGAGATCTATTGGTGGAATGACATGAAACAGAACGTAGCAAATTTTGTGGCTAAGTGTCCAAATTGTCAACATGTGAAAGTCGAACACCAGAAGCGTGGTGGTTTGGCTCAGAGTATAGAAATTCCTAATTGCAAATGGGAGATGATAAACATGGACTTCATAACAATCTTACCTCACTCGTTTTGGAAGAATAATTCCATTTGGGTGATTGTAGGCTGACTTACCAAGTCAGCTCACTTCTTGACAGTGAAGACTACAGATTTAGTAGAGTATTATGCCAAGTTGTATATCCAGAAAATTATACAATTGCATGGCACTCCTTTTTCCATCATCTCAGATCATGGTGATTAGTTCACAACGAACTTTTGGAAATCCTTTCAGAATAGACTGGGCACAAGGGTGAACCTCAACACGGCTTTTCATTCTCAGACAGATGGCCAGGCAGAGCGCACCATTCAGACTCTTGAGGATATGTTGAGGGCGTGTGTTATCGATTTTAAAGGTAATTGGGATGATCATCTACCCCTCATTGAGTTTGCTTATAATAACAGCAACCACTCTAGTATAAATATGGCATCGTACGAAGCTCTTTATGGGCGAAGGTGTAGATCACCAATTGGTTTGTTCGAAGTTGGAAAACTGGAGCTGTTAGGATCCGATTTGGTATATCAGTCTATGGAGAAAGTAAAGTTGATTCAAGAGCATTTGAAGACGGCTCAGAGTCGCTAAAAGTCCTATTCGGACGTGCAGCCTAGAGACTTAGAGTTCCAAGTTGATGATTGGGTGTTTCTGAAAGTTTCTCCTATGGAAGGCTTCTTGAGATTTGGGAAGAAGGGGAAGCTTGGTCCCCACTATATTGGGCCATATAAAATCCTGTGAAGGATCGGGAAGGTGGCTTATGACTTAGAATTGCCACAATAATTAGCTTCTGTACACCCAGTGTTTCATGTGTCTATGTTGAAGAAATTCATGGGATACCCTTCTCTTGTGGTTCCTATAGAGATTATAGGGTTTAAAGATAGCCTAACTTACAAAGAAATTCAAGTGGCTATCCTTGATCGTCAAATTCGCAAGCTCAAAACTAAGGAAATTGCCTTAGTGAAAGTGTATTGGAGGAATCAAAAGGTTGAAGAGGCTATGTGGGAAGCCGAAGAGGATATGAAGTCCAGATATCCCCATCTCTTTAGAGACCAAGCAGAAAATGTAGAAGGTAACTAACCTTCTCATTCAGACCTTATTTTAGTAGCCATTCAGTTAAGTACCTATTCAGTTCAGTATCTCAACAGTTCAGTAATCATGTATTCATTCAGTTTAGTATGCACGTGTTCATGACATTTCCGTGTTCATATGTTTTCGTCAGTCCTGTTTAACGTCCAGAGTTAGTCGTAGTTACAATAAGGACAATCATTCAAGGACGGATGATCCCAGGGGGAGATCATGTAACACTTTGTAAATCTGAATTTATTGTGAATGCATTAATTAAGTATTAATGTGAAGTCCTATCAGTATGAGTATGGGTGGAAACCATTATTTTGGAATCAAAACCGATAGCGAGGTGCATAAAAATTGATAGAATCAACTAAGTTTATGGGAGGTACATCTTATAGCCTTACACAGTGCAAGGCTATGAAAACTCATGACCATAGACAGTCTAAGGCACTGTACAGGGCATTAACATCAGTGCCCCTAACAGTGCAAGGGACTGTCCAGGGCATCAACCTCAGTGCCCCAGACAGTGCAAGGCACTATCCAGGGAATCAAACTCAGTGCCCCAGACAGTACAAGGCACTGTAGTTTGGCACCTCTGATGGCGCCTTGCACATTAATTTTGACACCCCTGATGATGCCTTGCGCCGGTGAGGTTTACCTGAGATACTTTTATTTTCCTCCTCAATTTTAGGACGTGTTCACTTATTTAAAAACCCTACATTGTTCCCCCACACCCCAAACACGAAAACCTACTCTAGAAAGGGAAGCTCTCAAGAATCTAACTTCCCCAAGGTCCCTTCATCATCCAATGTAAGTTCTAGCGATGATTCTAAGTTAATGTCAATTCTCCAACACCTTATTAACATGGATAAATCCTTCTACTCATTAGATATTCGATTGAGACACCATTATTGAGAAGGAAAACCGTAGAACTCGAATTCAAGAGGAGTGAACTTCGAAAAGGTAATGCTACTACTCCCTAATCATTTATAACTATCAATTGATGTGTTTTTGGGAGAATAGTAAATGGGTTTGATAAAGAGAACCATAGGAACTGTGCTAGGGTTTTGGATTGTTGAATTATGATTGTTGTAAACATTTGGGTGATGAGAAATGGTGTTAGTTACATCTATTTGGGATTGTACAATCACCTAAAAGTAGTAGAATGAGAACTTGGTAAAGGAAAGACCAATTACTAAGGGCTATGAGGCTTTACACCCATAAGGTGTTTGATAAAATTCTTAAGTTACTAAAACAGGAGAATTAGTGCTAATATTGGTTCTTCTTGATATATATATATATATATATATTGACATAGATTATCATTGAAAGAGGTGACGAACATCGTGATACTCTTAAAAGGGGCCAGAGCTAAGGTATGTGAGGCTAACTCTCTTTATGTTTGGGAATGTTTATGATTCTACCTACGTCCCATTCTTTATGACTATTACGAGCTTTCTCAGAATGTAATTATGCCTTAGTCCCATGAATAGTTGTAGAAATTCTATTCTCTAGATGGCATAGTTTATGCTTTATGCATTTTTGGGCCTGAGGCCGCAGTTATGTATACGTATATTTGGGCCCGAGGCCGCAGTTTGTGCATATATATATTGGGCCTGAGGACGCAATTTATTTATTCAGATTAACAGTTGGTTCATCATTCAGAAGAGGGAGTATTCATAACTTTACTTCCTATGTTTAGTTCAGTTATCGGTTATTAGCTTTAGTTATCGGTTATTAGTTTCAGTTTCAGTATTTACAGTTCCTTCTTTCAGCTATTTTACATACCAATGCAATTCAAATGTACTGACGCCCCTTTTTACTCGGGGCCTGCATCTTGCGATGTAGGTAACGATATACAGGTTGTCGATTCTGCTTTCTAGGACATCTCGTATCAGCTATTGGTGAGCCCCAGTCTTTCGGGGCATTATCCCTTTTTTCAGTCTTCAGTCTTTGTAGTATTTCAGTTAGTAAGGTATGCCGGGGACCTTGTCCTGGTAAACAATTAGCATTTCAGTATTCTTTGAGGCTTCGTAGACTATACTTCAGTCAGTCAGATGTTAGCAGACTTTTATGTGTTAGCCTTGTCGGCTACTCATTTACACTTGCAGACATTTTAGTATTTTCCACATAAGCCAGCCAGTTCTGTAGCTACCACATACGCAGCACCTCCTCTAGCTCGAGGCACCATAACAATTACAAGGTGTGGTGCAGTTAGGGGTGGCGCACAGAGTTTGGGATTACCCGGTCATTTCTATGCTATGAGGGGTCGCCAGAGTTCAGTGGCTTCTCTAGACGTTGTCACAGGTATATTAACTGTCCACTCTCATGATGTGTATGCTCTTATTGATCCTGCTTCCTCTTTGCCTTATGTTACTCCCTATGTTGTTAAGGGATTTGGGATAGAATTAGAACAGCTCCATGAGCTGTTCTCTGTATCTACTACGGTTGGTGAGTCTATCATGGCTGCGCGGGTTTATAGGGATTGTGTTGTCACAGTGCGTGGTCGGGACACCATGGCCGATCTTATTGAAATGGGGATGGATGATTTTGATGTAATAATGGGAATGGATTGACTTTATTCATGATTTGCCAAGCTTGACTTTCGAACCAGGACCGTTAGGTTTGAATTTCTAAATGAGTCAGTGATTGAATGGAAGGGGGATGATATGGTGCTGAAGGGTAGGTTTATTTCTTACCTTAAGGTCACGAAGATGATTAACAAAGGGTGTATTTACCATTTGGCCCGGGTTACAAACATCGATGCTGAGGCACCTACACTTGAGTCGGTGCCTGTTATGAATGAATTTTTGGAGGTCTTTCCGGATGAGCTCCTTGGGATCCCGCCAGACAGAGAGGTTGATTGTGGGATTGATGTGATTCCAAGAACACAACCTATATCTATTCCACCCTACAGAATGGCACCGGCAGAATTGAAAGATCTAAAATAACAATTGAAAGATTTGTTAGAGAAGGGTTTCGTCCGGCCAAGTATGTCTCCTTGGGGAGCACCAATCCTCTTTGTAGAAAAGAAAGATGGGTCATTAAGGATGTGTATTGACTATCGGCAGTTCAATAAGGTTACAATAAAAAATAAGTAGCCACTACTAAGGATAGATAACTTATTTAATCAATTGCAGGGTGCTAAGTACTTCTTCAAGATTGATTTAAGATCCGGGTATCACCAATTGAAGATCAGGGAACAGGATATTCCGAGAACAACTTTCAGGACCTGGTATGGGCATTTTGAATTTTTGGTAATATCTTTTGGGCTAACAAATGCCCCGGCAACTTTCATGGATCTTATGAATCGGTTCTTCAATCCTTTCCTCGACTCCTTCGTAATAGTGTTTATTGACGTTATCCTTGTATATTCTCGGCGTTGGGAGGACCATGCCGATCATCTCAGGGTAGTTTTGCAGACCCTATATCAACACCAGTTATATGCAAAGTTTTCGATATGTGAATTTTGGCTTGAATCTGTCACGTTCTTGGGTCATGTTGTCTCTAGAGAAGGAATTGAGGTTGATCCTCAGAAGATTACAGTTGTGATAAATCGGCCTAGACCTACTCCTCCAACTGAGATTCGTAATTTCTTGGGCATAGCTGGATATTACAGGAAGTTTGTGGTGCGGTTCTCCACTCTTGCCTCTCCCTTGACTAAATTGACATAGAAGGCAGTTAAGTTCCAATGGTCGGATGCTTGTGAATGAATCGTCCAGGAATTGAAATCAAGATTGACTACGGCACCGGTATTGACTCTACTAGAGGTACAAATGGGTTTATGGTATATTTTGATGCTTTAAGAATCAGACTTGGGTGTGTATTAATGCAACGCCGCAAGGTGATAGCTTATGCTTCTAGGGAACTTAAGAATCATGAAAAGAATTATCCAACACATGACTTGGAGCTTGCAGCGGTGGTCTTTGCATTGAAGGGTCCATATGGATATATTCACGGACCATAAGAGCCTTCAATATATTTTCAAATAGAAGGAATTGAATCTGAGGCAAAGGAAATAGGTGGAGTTACTCAAAGATTACGACATCGATATTCTGTATCATCCGGGGAAGGCAAATGTTGTGGCAGATGCTCTTAGCCGGAAATTTATGGGTAGTTTGGCTCACTTGGAGGCATATCAAAGTTCGTTAGCCAAGGAGGTTCATCGGTTGGCTAGTTTGGGAGTTTGCCTTGCGGACTCTAATGAAGGAGGGGTGATTGTGCAAAATAGAGCTGAATCGTCGCTTGTGGTGGAAGTCAAGGAGAGGCAATTCAATGATCCATTGTTCGTACAACTAAAGGAGGGGATTCATAAACATAAGACCATTGCCTTTTCTTTTGGCGTGGATGATGGTACCCTAAGGTACCAAGGGTGTCTATGTGTTCCAAATGTGGATGGTCTCCGGGAATGAATCATGACTGAGGCTCACACTTCTAGGTATTCCGTGCACCCGGGCTCTACAAAGATGTATCATGATCTTAGGAAAGTCTATTGGTGGAACGATATGAAGAGGAATGTAGCGGACTTTGTGGCAAGATGTCCAAAGTGTCAGCAAGTGAAGGCCGAACACCAAAGGCTCGGTGGGTTGGCACAGAACATAGAGATTCCGACAAGGAAGTGGGAGATGATCAATATGGACTTTGTGGTAGGGCTATCTCGCACTCTATGCAAATTCGACGCGATTTGGGTGATTGTGGATGGACTCTCGAATTCAGCACACTTCTTGGCGGTTAAGGCTACCGACATAGCAGAACAGTATGCTCAGTTGTATATCAAGGAAATAGTCAGGTTGCATGGCACTCCAGTTTCTATTATCTCCGATGTAGGAGCACAGTTCACGGCTAAGTTTTAGAAGAAATTTCAGCATGGTTTGGGTAATCAGATGAATCTTAGTGCAACTTTCCATCCACTGACCGATGGGCAGGCAGAGCGGACTAATCAGACGCTTGAGGATATGTTGCGTGCTTGTATTCTTGACTTCAAAGGTAGCTGGGATGATCATTTGCCGCTCATAGAGTTTGCCTACGACAACAGCTATCATGCCAACATTCAGATGGTGCTGTTCGAGGGTTTATATGGTATGGGATTTAGATATCCCATTGGGTGGTTTGAGATTGGGGAAGAGGAGTTGATAGGGCCAGACCTCGTCCATCAGGCTACAGAAAAGGTTATAATCATTAAGGAGCGGTTGAAAACTGCTTAGAGTCATCAAAAGTCCTATTCAGATGTTCGTCGTAGGGAGTTGAAGTTCAAAGAAGATGATTGGGTATTCTTGAAGGTTTCCCCTATAAAGGGTATAATGCGGTTCGGTAAGAAAGGGTAATTGAGTCCGAGGTATGTCAGACCATACATAATCATTCAGAGGATTGGCTAGGTAGCTTACAGGCTAGAACTACCTCCAGAGATGTCATTAGTGCACCCGGTTTTTCATGTATCCATGTTGAAGAAGGTGGTTGGAGATTTGCCGCTTATTATTTTGGTAGAGACTATTTAGGTTAATGAAGAATTGACTTATGAAGAAATCCCAATTGCCATTCTTGATAGGCATGTTCGAAAGTTGAGGAACAACGAAATTGCCTCTGTAAAGGTATTAAGGCGAAACCAACAAGTCGAAGAGGCCACCTGGGAGGCCGAGGAAGAAATGAAGAAGAAGTACTCTAATTTATTCAAATAGCTATGTAATTGTATCTATGATGTTAAGAGCTAATTTTCTGCAAATCATATATTACCTAGTACATCTTATATTAAAAATACTCCCTCTTGGTAATACAATGTTCATGGCATCGTTTCCGGTGTTGTTTACATATTATTTTGTATCGTCGTGTTGTGTTTATGATGTTATGATTGGTTTATGGGATTATCAGACAGGTGAATAGGCCTAGTTACGGGGGATACTCTGGCAAAAATTTTGGAAATTTTGGGAGTTAGTAGAAATTTGGGAACTGTTGGTGTGTGTCATAGCAGCTGAGTCACATAGGTTTCTAATGGCGGGTTTTAGCCCTCATTTTAGGATGAATGATCTTAAGCGGGGGAGGATGTAAGGCCCCAAAAAATTTTGCCTAAAAACCCGGGGTTTCGTGGTGCCGAAGTAGGCTTATGAGTTGACGAATATGGTACGGACGTTTTGGGTTGAACAGTGCGCTGGGGAGTAAAGGAAAATATTTCGTAGAAAAAGACATTTTTGCGGCCCACTATGCGGCCGCAGAATGACCGTAGAGTGAAGTAGAAAACTGGGCAAGTTTGGATGATATTGTGCGGTCCACTCTGCGATCGCAAAACTATTTTGCGGGTCGCATATCGACCACGGAAGAAGCATAAAAATTTACGGAGGGATGCTCTACGATGCATTATGCAACCGTAGAATAGGTCTGCGTACCGCATATTGATCGCAGAGTGGGGCAACCTTGCCCAGTTCCAGAGGGCCAATTATGCTACCGATTTGCGGACCGCAAATCCATTCTGCGGTCACTCTGCAACCCCAGATTGTGTTTCGGAGCTTCATTTTTCTGGTTTTATAAACCCGATCCCTTTCTTATAAAACACTGTTAAGGGTCATTTTTTATGGTTCAAACTTACATTTTAGAGAGAGAGGAAGGTGGTCTAGAGTGAGAAGATGAGTTCTAAGTCATTTGTTCATCAATCTTTGTTCAAACCTCGAAGATTTCTCTATGGTAACTCACAAGGTCTTCAACCAAAAGGTAAGATTCAAAACCCTAACCTTTAATTTCGAAATATAACTAAAAAATGGGCAAAATTAGTAAAGCAATTCATGGGTGTGGGAGTTCTTTATTTTACATTCATGTACCATCTATGGTAGTGGGACGATTATTGGGCTCCTTTGGATGAACTTTGGGTAGTGGGGTGAATGAATCCATCATAGGAGGACCTTGAAACATTAATGCACACCTAGTGTTTGATAAAATGCTCAAGTGAGCTGGAACTATGAACTCCTTCCTAATTTATGTTCAATTTTGCTATATCTTTAAATAAATCGAAGTGGCTAGGATTTCTGGAACATTGTAGTAAATTAAAAAGCTCGAGGCAAGGTATGTTGGCTAAACTTCTCTCTTAGAATTGAATTTCCACGATGATCTTGTAAGTCACGAGTTGTACGTTATGAATTGACTTTTCTGAATAGGTTTGGCATCGGATGATGTATATATATATATATATATATATATATATATATATATATGAATATGTTCAAAATGTGTTCCGGAATGTTCTTATCATATTGTGCTATTCTTCGGGGGAGTATTTGAAGTATGAGTATGTATTAAAATGTTGTGACTTCAAGTCAAGTCCAAATGAAAGTGATCACATCAAATTGTATAAGAGGTCATATGTGCCTAAGACCCTAATTTGCTCAAGTATGTGCTTAAAGTCTTAATTTGAAAGGCCTTGTTGTTGATTGTCCATGATAATGATTGAAAGTGGAATAGTGAGCATGAATTATGAAGTATGGCCAATGTGCCAAGAATGTTTTTGCGTTATGGCCAATGATGACAATGAAATGAATGACTTGTAAAAGAATATGAACTGAGCGGTAAATACTCTTATAATAAATGCCTTGAGAGTATCATTTAGCCACCGAGGAAGGGTAGGTCGGAATAACCTAACACCAAAACTACAAGTGCCGGTGTAGGAGTGACTAAGGGGCAAATCCCCGTGTTAATGTGATGAGACTGTTTCCCCTTATATGGGATGAGATTGGTGTGTTGAGATGTTTTCCCCTTAAATGGAATGAGATTATTGCTAGCGAGATGTGTTGTGATGTCGATCCACACGGCATTGTGGTGAGACGGCTTAGCCGATCGGACGCTATGTCGCGTACATGGTGGTATTGTGACTGTACCTCTCGGGGTGAGACGGCTTAGCCGGTCGAGCCGGTGGTATATCGGTGCTAAAGATCTCCCAACTGAAATTATTGAGACCTATTTTGAACTGTAACTTGACACCTTGATATTGTTTGAGTCTTTTATTGATTTCATGTTTTATTCTTCATCTACTGCGGCTCGTTCTATTGAGGGGGTGATTATTTTTACATACTAGTAGTATTATATATGTACTAACGTCCCTTTTGCCTGGGGCGCTGCATCTTTAATGGATGCATGTGGTTCAATAGCAGGTGGTATTGATCAGTGATAGCAGCACACCCTCTCTTCAGCTGATTTAGTGAGCCCCAGTTCATTTCGGGGTCCGGTATCTTTTATCCTTTGTACATAGAGTTTTGAGGTATAGCCGGGGCCTTGTTGCCGGCACTATCATAGCACTCTTGTGTTCCTGTTAAAGGCTCCGTAGATATAGTATGGGATGTATCTGATTTTGGAAAGGTTAAACTAAATATGTTATAATTGTATCATTTATTCCACTTTAACTATGACTGTACAACGTACTGTTTTGAAGACTTGTTAATGACGTAACTAATGGAAATGATCTGCTGTTGTTCACATGACTTCTTACTGACTAATTAATGAAATGCATTCTCATCTTCATTTGTGGGTGAGTTGGGTAGACGACGCTAAGCAGTCTTGCTCGACCAGGGTAACTCTGTAGAGCGTCGGTCGCGCTCCCCGAGGTTAGGGTGTGACACGCACATCTCTGCATGTATTTCTTCCAACAGTCTAGTTGCTTCAGCGGTGTCTACACATCTCAGCAAACCTAAGTCTGGGGTCCTCTTGTACAAGACTTTCCCATTGAGGAAAAAGTGGTTTGCCAACCTCTTGAGGGCCCGCTTTTGACCATTAGTATCATTATCTAGGTATTCTCTGGCTGTAAGGAATCTCTTGATGTCGTGATGCCATGGTTTACCATCGGGTTCTTCATCTTCATGGAAGCAATAGGCATGTTGATCCTTGATCTCTACCTCGATATGGTCGATGTAGTTCTTGCCATGATGCTGAATTATAAATGATAGTGTTGCAAGGGCGTCATCGAACTCGTTCTGAATCCTGGGGACGTGCTTGAACTCAATCTTTGTGAACTTCTTGCATAGCTCCTTCACGCAGTGCAGCTATAGTAGCATCTTAACATTCTCGGTGGACCATTCTCCTTGGACTTGGTGCCATTCTGATTCCAAGGATGCACGCTTCATATTCAACCATATTATTGGTATAAGGGAATCTTATCTTTGCCGATGCTGGGTAGTTCTATCCGGATTCCGAAATCAGGACTGCCCAATTCTGACTCCTTTGAAATTTGCCGCTCCATCAAAAACATTCTCCACCCAGGGTACGATTCTACAATATCCTCCCCGGCAAATAGTACTTCTTCATCGGGGAAATACATGGTAAGCGGTTCGTAATCTCCATCCACTGGATTCTCGGCGAGGTGGTCGGCTAAAGCATGTCCTTTGATAGCCTTCTGAGTTATGTACACAATGTCAAATTCGCTGAGGAGAATTTGACATTTAGCATGCTTTTCGGTAGTCATTGTCTTCTGAAAAGTGTACTCGAGCGGGTCGAGCCCAGATATCAGATGCGTAGTGTTTGCCGACATGTAATGCCTTAGCTTCTGATCAATCCAAGTCATAACACATCAAGTGTGTTCTATCAAGGTATACTTGGCCTCCTACAGTGTGAACTTCTTGCTTAAGTAGTAGATGGCCTACTCCTTTCTCCTAGTTTCGTCATGCTGCACCAACACGCAGCCGAAGGCGTTGTCCAAGACTGACATATAGAGCAACAATGGTTTCCCTGGTTCGGGGGGAACCAACACTGGCGGGTTTGAAAAATACTCTTTAATCCTGTCGAAGGATTTCTGACACTCCTCCGTCCATTTCGTGGAAGCATCCTTCTTTAGCAGCTTGAAAGTACGTTCATAGATTATCGTGGACTGGGCTATGAAATGGCTGATGTAATTCAATCGTCCCAGGAAACTCATGACATCTTTATTGCTATTTGGTGGCAGTAATTCCTGGATGACCTTGATTATTAATAGATCCATTTCTATCCCCTTCCCTCTTACAATGAAACCCAATAGTTTCGCAGGCATTCGAAAAATTTCTTCAAGTCGTCCAAGTGCTCTGAACTCTTTCGAGACTTATGATGATGTCATGCACATACACTTCAATCTCCTTATGAATCATATCGTGAAAGAGGGTCATCATAGCCCACATGTAGGTGGCGTCGGTGTTCTTGAGATTGAATAACATAACTCTATAACAGTAGACTCCCCAAGGCGTGGTGAAGGATTTCTTCTCTGCGTCTTCCTCGTGTATTAAGATTTGATGGTATCCAATGAAACAATCCACAAACGACTGCAGTTCATGCTTAACGCAATTGTCGATGAGGATGCGGATATTTCGCATGGGAATTCATCCTTTGGACTAGATTTGTTGAGATCCCAGTAGTCCACACATATTCTGATCTTTCCGTCCTTCTAGGGCACTGGGACGATGTTTGCCAACCAGCTTGGATAGTTGGTTACCTTTACTACATTGGCTTCTATTTGTTTGGTTACTTCTTCCTTTATCCTCAGACATAAATCAGGTTTGAACTTTCTGGGCTTCAGCTTGACTGACGGTGTGGTAGGGTCAGTGGGCAGTCAATGCGAGACAATGTCGGTTCTTAGTCTTGGCATGTCATTATAGGACCATGCGAACACGTCAACGTACTGTCGGAGGAGCTCAATCATTTTTTCCTTTTGCTCGAATTCTAGGTGAATGCTGATTCTTATTTATTTTACGTCTTCTTCATTTCCCATATTGACCATTTCTGTTTCTTCGAGGTTGGGATTTTTTTGACCCTTCAGTTGTTCGATCTCCTATGGGAGATTGTCTAGCATCATACTCTCATCATATTCCTCGTAATTCAGGTCGTTGCGCTCAACAATTTCGTTACATGTCATAATCATGGTGAAAAATAGTGAAGATTTTTACCGGAGAAGGAAGATTGAATCGTTGAAGGCAGAGGATCATCGGTTAAACTCTATTGTCCTTATGTCACTGAGTTTGAACTCTTGACATCGAATCGTCATGATGAACTCTGAGAATGAACTCCATGCATGCTCCGATTTGACAAGACACGAAGGAAAATCAGAGATTTGATATTGCGTCTTTCGGTCTAGGGTTTTAGGGTTTAGATGTTTGAATTTTATGATTGAAAAAGGGAATTTACAGCAGGATTCACTGACTTCAGGAGGCAAAAGGTAATTTCAGGCTCCGACTCGAATGATCATAGTAGAACCCAGGTGATTTGAACTTTCGTTTTTGATTCTAGGGTTAAGCTTTGGAGATTTCGAATTTGTGTGATGACATGGGAATGAAATTGGCGAGATTCGCGGTTGGGGAAGACAGAATGAGCGAATTCATGGCTAATTTGTTGACCTTGCCCGGACTTGTGCAAGGTTTTGTTATTGATGGAGGCTGGAAAGATGAGAGAAAGCAGATAGAAAAGGGAAAGGGGGCGGCAGGGTCAATAGAGAATGATTAGAGTTTTGGGTGTTAAACGGTTAGTCTCTAGGTTAAGAATGAGGGAATTATTTTAGGCCATTGATCTTTTAGATCAATGGTTATGATATTTAGGGATTTAACAATTCTTTGTGGGGAATTTTGGTGTCCGTTGGATTCATGTGATCCAACGGTTAGGATTAAATGGTGTGAGTGTTTAGAAATTAAAAAGAAAATGAAGTGAAAATCGTGGGCCATTGATCAAAGAAATGAACAACCCATATGACTTTGTGTTTGTTCTGTGAGTGAGAGAGACGAGTGACGTGGCGCACTCTCATTTGCTAAGAGAGGATGTCACGGATAACCAAGGTGGCAAATGAGATGGGTGTTTGGACTGGGTGAGGTCCGAATTGGGCTTTGTATTTAGGCTAAAATAATTTTACTAATAGCCACTTTGTAATTAATTAAGGAGTTGCAATTGTAGCCTTTTAGTTTTTATACCTTTTGAAATTAATTTAAATAAACTTAATTATTTTAATAAAATGTAGTAAGAATTATAATTATCAAATACACTACTAATTATTATAATTATTTACTTGTAACAATACTTTGTTTTTTTTCTAGATTGTAACACTCCTTTTGAATTATTAACATAGTAACCTAATAAACCAGAAATTAATGATCAATTTATTAAATTAATTATAGAACTTACATATAGAAATTATTTTAATAATCCTAAAATAGTAAATATATTTGTAATTACACAATACTAATACTAAATGATTAATTTCAAAAACTAATACTAAATTAATTTGTAGAAATAGGTACTTATTTATAGAAAATATTTTCAAAATATTTATTGTAAATTATTAAGTATAAATTAATTTTTAAAAGGGAGGGTCAAAATTGGCCGTCAACAATAACAATCGACTCCTACACCGGCACGTGTAGTTTCGGGCGTGGGCCTTACAACCCACCCTTCCTCGGCTCGCTAATGATACTCCAAAAAAATATTTTGTTTGTCCCACAAAGAAAACAGAAATACAAATACAATCGCCTCATAACCTTTCACACCATATATCACTTCATTAGTATTTTCAACCGCTCACAACATCATTATCTCATCGGCTCATTTGGCCATACATATAATTTTTCATTCATAGAACGATGGCCGTATCTCATACTACACACTTTCATTTCTTCACTTTCAAGGATCATCATCATAAACATCAACATATAGAATATTCCGGAAAATGATAACTTTAAGTTCACTAGTAATGAAAGCTTTAAACATAATAGATTTCTTTACAAAGTATGGAGCAAAATGACTTGCAATCGCAACACAAATTAAAAATCATAAATGAGTAATACTCCATTTCGTTTTGAAATACTTTTCTAAAAAGGAAATACGCAGTTTCAACTCATGGGTAAATAAGAACTCAAAACACGTTGGAAACTATTATAAAGGAGATCATGGTGATTTACGATGGAAACACAAATTCAAATCATATACTCTAGTTACAACAACCATGGCCACATTTTATATCTCATTCTCACTTATTTCACTTCCAAACATCGTCATAGTTTATCAACAATAAGGGCATTTGGATATAGAGATTTGATATGTATTTGAGATATATGAGTCTTAAGCTCCTTGTGTTTTCTTTCCAAGCTAAGCATAAAGAATATTCATTTTAAACATGAATTGAAGTTATAGCATTTTAATACCTAAACCATACTTGAACACATTCCCGGAGGAGATCATGATGAGATAGGAGTAATTAAAACGCGTTTGGAGTACATACATCTTTCGACACTTTACTTACTTCGGATAATCAAAAATATTAGGAACAACTCATAACATGGGAATTAGGAACCTGGGCCAACCATACTTGAAACTTACGGGAAAATCATGGAATTCAACTTATAAGAGAAGAGTTTAGCCAACGTACCTTTCTTGAGCTTTTCTTAGATTACTACAATGTCCAATACTTCTAGCAATACCAATATATGGAAAGATAACAAAAATCGTGTAATAATTAGAAGGATTCTCATGATATAATTTCTTGTGAATTTTTATCAATCACCTATTATGCAAAATCGACTACAAAGCTCTACAATGGTAATCCCTTCCTCCCTCAACCAATTTCAACAAGAAACTACCCAAAATAGTTCAAGAACCTCACATACTACCACATATTGTCACATGCATGGCCTATCTCAAACTCCAAAATCTACTTAAACCCATAACAATTGCATTAAGATTTTAGGACAAGGTCTTACCCGGGTAGATGATGGTCTAGTGAGTGATTTCCTTAAATCTTCAAGATTGGGGAAAGGATTGATAATTATAATTTCTAGGTCATCTCCCTCTCTCTCTAAGATACTCTCACTTCTCTATAAAAACATCAGATTTTTGCCTTTAAAATGAGCCCCAAAGGCTTTTAATCAAAATGGGTTCAGGTTATAAAAAAAGAAAATGGACCCTCGGATCTCAACTCTACGGTCGCAGAGTGGACCGCAGAACAGGTATGTGGTCCGCATAATGGAACACGGAATCAACCTCGTAAAATTAGGCTGCCCTAAATAAATCTGCAGCCAGTTCTGCGGTCCGCATACCAGTTTTGTTGTCGCAAAATCACCCAACGATACTCTTCATGCCAAATCTGCGACGGAAGTATGGACCACGAAATTGATATGCGATCGCATAATGAAACGCAAAACGACCGTCAAAATTCAAAAATATTTCTCCTCAACTCCGCGATGGCTTTGCGTGTCATGCCCCGACCTTGGGGAACACGACCGACGCTCAACCGGGATACCCCGGTCAAGCAAGCCTACTTGATGCCTTCTATCCAATCTTACCCACGACCAATATATAATCAACACCAAGAGATATACATGAGGAGAATAAAGTGTTCCATATGCTTTTCCAATTTTTCAAAAGATATCCATTTACGATTTCCAAAATATTACAAGTTTATAGATATGATGAAAAATAGGTTTGCCAAATACCAACACTTCTAATTCAATTTCCAACATCAGACACCACCCACAACCTCTCTACGGAGCCTTTAAGTACAACGGAAGTGAAGAATAGATGTGCCGAAGACAAGGCCCTAGCTATACCTCAAAGCACAAAATTAAACGTCAAATGGCATAAAGCCCGGAACAGAGTATGGCTCACCATAACATGCTGAGTAGAGAGTAACTGCAAATGAGGATCAGGACCGCCCGCTGATGAACCACCTACATCCATTGAAGATGTAGCACCCCCGACAAAAGGGACATTAGTACATATGGAATAGTACTAATATGCAATGCTATAATGTCATCTTTCGAAATTAAATGCCAATATAAGAAGGGGAAAAACTATGGAAACAACAAGTAACAATCAACAATATCCAAATGTCAAGTTTAAAACATAACAATTTTTAAAATACGGATATAATATATATTTTTGGTTGGGAGATCATTAGTACCAATATACCCACCGTGTTTTAGATGGGAGTCCGATCACGGCCCGATCGGCTAGACCGTCTCAACCAAAGACATTCGATCTACACAAAGCGGCCGTCACGCCCCAACCTCGGGGAGCGCGACCGACACTCAACCGAGTGGACCTGGGCGAGAAAGCCTGTTAGACACTATCTACCCGACTCACCTATGATCCAAAGAAGGCATGCTCTCATTAGTTAGGCAATAGAAAGTTCATACATATATACATTACTAAGTCGTTTCATTTTGTTACATCATTGTTATGTTTCAAAATACAAACATCCTTATGACTGAGTGGAACAAGAGCCCAAAACACAACATGATCTGTTGACATTTCTAACACCCATAAACAACCCACATAGTATCTACGGAGCCTCTAAAGATACAAAAGAGAGTAAAGATGGTACCAGCGATAAGGCTCTAGCTATTCCTCAAAACACATAAGAAACAAAAGATGCACAACCCTGGAATGAGATGGGGCTCACCATGTTAGCTGGGAAGAATGAGCACTGCTATCACTGGTCAGTATCCTCCACTGTGGAACCACCTGCATCCATTAAAGATGCAGCGCCCCCGGCAAAAGGGACGTTAGTACATGTCGAATAGTAATAGTATAAAAACCAAACATCAATTTAAGAACTCGAAAATACAGTATGAATATGATGAATCAAGGCAACAATAGAATAGCATAGGTAGCCGTTTAAACCAAAGAAAGCTTATCAAGAGCAGTCATTAACATTTATAGAAGTTAAGATGATATCCTCCGTAACCATTTCCACACAAAGAGGCCCCGCCGCCTCACCCCTATATATGCGGGTGGAGGTGTAAGCACAATACCAAAACTCTACTCAAGCGTCCCTGCCGCCTCACCCCAATGTATGCGGGTGGAGGTGTAAACACAATACCCATTTTCACACAAAGCGTCCCCACTTCCTAACCCCAATATATACGGGTGGAAGTGCATCAATGACACCAATACCTACACAAAGCGGCCATGCCACCTTACCTTAATTTATATATTTGGGTGGTAGTGCAACAACAATATCAAAATCATACATAAAGCGGCCCTGCCGCCTCACCCTAATGTATGCGGGTGGAGGTGTAACCCCAATCACAATCTGTACACAATTTAGCAAAATAGTTTTCCATATAAATCACGACTTGGAATCATAACACGTAGATACACAATCCATAGTTTGGAACACATCCTCAATTTATAATACAATATCATGAGAGCATTTGAAACATGAATTAAACATATATCTTTATCACAAAACGTATTCGGAATACTCAACTTGTAATAAATATCTTGGAACTTACAAGAATATTGGGGTTCCAATTCTTAAAGAAGAGTTTAGCCAACATACCTCAATTTAGCTTCCTTAAACTCTAAAATATTCCGGAATTCTTAGCAACTTCGATCTATTTTAGAAATATAATAAATTGAACCCAAAATTAGGAGGATGATCATGGTTCTAGCTCATTTGAGCATTTTATCAAACACTAGGTATGCATTAAGGTTTCAAGGTCCTTTTATGGAGGATTCCATCATTCCCCAACCAATTCTCTGCCATTTGTAGCTCACAACCTTCCAACATTCTTTGATAATACATGCATGCAAGATAACAACCCCCACACCCAATATTTGTCTCTCTATTTAACACATGTTTGGTAAAATTTCGAAATCGAGTGCTAGGACATAGATTCTTACCTTTAGGGTGAAGATTTCCTTTGTTAATCCTCAATGGTTGAGCAATAATTGATGGATAATAGGTTGAAGGTTTCTCCCTCACTCAAAAAACTCTCTCTCTCACTCTAGAATATCATAAATGTGCTTAAAATGAGCTATGGTACATGTTTTAACGAAATAGGGTCGGGTTTAAAAACCCCAAAAATGAAGCTCCGGAACAGGTTATGCGGTCGCATATGCGACCGCAAAATGGTTATGTGGTCCGCGAAATGGCCGCGAAATTTGGGTGCCAAAATCGGAAAGGAACCGACCAGATCTGCGGTCACTATGAGGCCCGCAGACCTGTTCTGCTATTACATAATGCACCGCAGAACGGTTCTGCGGTCGCACAGTGCACTACAGAACCTCCCTCCGAAAAATCCAAAAGCGGGATATGCGACAAGAGTGCATACCGCGAAATGGTTATGCGGTCGCCTAATGGGCCGCAAAAATGACATTAAAATTGGCCCAAAAGACTGCTCCACTTTGCGGCCATTCTGCGGTCCGCAGAGTGGTTCTGCGATCGCAGAACGGACCACATAAATGTCTACTTCTATCCAACATTTTCCTTCAACTCCCCAACGCCCTGTTCAATCCAAAAAGTCTAAATCGCGGCGAGCACATCACGGAATCCGGGTTTTTAGGAAACATTTTACGGGGCCTTACATCCTCCACCACTTAAGATCATTCGTCCTCAAATGAGAGTCAAGGTTCACTATTAGCATCTTATACAACTCAGTTTTCATACCACACACCATCAGCCCGAAATTTGACTAACTCCCTAAATTCCCAAAATTTCGCCAGAGTTTCCTTTGTAACTGGGCCTATCCACCTGTCAGAGAGCCCAAGAATCACATCATAAAAACATGTACACAAACCAACGATGTAACATAACTCATAACAATACCAACCGTGGCCTCGTGTAAATAACATATAATCAACACGCGACAAGTTCATAAAAAGGATTACACAGCTATTCAAACAAGTAAGGATACTTCTTCTTCATCTCTTCCTCGGCTCCCAAGTGGCCTCTACAAACTGATAGTTTCTCCATAACACTTTCACGGAGGCAATTTATTTATTTCTCAACTTTCAAACTTGCCGATCAATAATAGAAACTGGAATTTCTTCATATGACAGTTCCTCATTAACCTCAATGGTCTCAACCAGCAAAATAGCTGAGGGATCTCCAACTACCTTCTTCAACATAGACACATGGAACACTGGGTGCACTAATGACATCTCAGGTGGTAGCTCAAGCTTGTACGCTACCTGACCAATCATCTGAATGATTCTGTACGTTCCGACATACCTCGGAATCAATTTCCTTTTCTTACCAAATTGCATTACACCATTCATGGGGGAAATGTTCAAGAATACCCAATCATCTTCTTTGAATTCCAAATCCCTACGACGAACATCCGAATAGGACTTGTGACAACTCTAATGATCTTAACTTTTTCCATGGTCTGATGCATGAGGTCTGGCCCTATCAACTCTACTTCCCCAATCTTGAACCACCCAATGGGAGATCTATATCTCCTATCGTATAATGTTGTAAATGGTGCCATTTGAATAATATCATGAAAGTCGTTGTTATAAGCAAACTCTATGAGTGGCAAATGATCATCCCAGCTACCCTTGAAGTCTAGAACACAAGCACGCAACATGTCTTTAAGCATCTGAATAGTCCGCTCTACTTGCCCGTCGGTCTGTGGATGGAAGGTTTTACTAAGATTCACATGCATACTCAGACCTTGCTGAAATTTCTTCCAAATATTTTCCGTGAACTGAGCCCCTTGATCGGAAATGATGGAAACAAGAGTGCCATACAACCTGACTATTTCTTTGATATACAACTGAACATACTGTCCCACTGTGTCGGTAGCCTTAACCGGCAAAACGTGTGCTGATTTCGTGAGTCGATCCACAACCACCCAAATTGCGTCAAACTTGCGCATAGTGAACGGTAGTCCTACCACAAAGTCCATATTAGTCATTTCCTACTTCTACATTGGAATTTCTATGTTCCGTGCCAACCCTCAATGCCGTTGGTGTTCAGCCTTTACTTGCTGACAATTCGGACACCTTGCCAAGAACTCGAAAATAGGGTATGAATATGATGAATCAAGGCGACAATAGAATAACATAGATAGCCATTTAAACCAAAGCAAGCTTATCAAGAGCAGTCATTAACATTTATAGAATTTAAGATTAGATCTTCTGTAACCATTTACATACAAAGTGGCCCCGCTGCCTCACCCCAATGTATACGGGTGGAGGTGTAAACACAATACCAAAGCACTACTCAAGCGGCCCTGCTGCCTCACCCCAATGTATGCGGGTGAAGATGTAAACACAATACGCATTTTCACACAAAGTGGGCCCGCCGCCTCACCCCAATATATGCGGGTGGAAGTGCATCAACGACACCAATACCTACACAAAGCGGGCATGCTGCCTTACCCCAATATATATATATATGTGGGTGGTGGTGCAACAATAATACCAAAATCATACACAAAGTGGCCCTGCCGCCTCACCCCACTATATGCTGGTGGAGGTGTAACCCCAATCACAATCTCTACATAATTTGGCAAAATAGTTTTCCACATAAATCACGACTTGGAATCATAACACATAGATACATAATCCATAGTTTGGAACACATCCTCAATTTATAATACAATATCATGAGAGCATTTGAAACACGAATTAAACATATATCTTTATCACAAACCTTATTCGGAATACTTAGCTTGTCATAAATATCTTGGAACTTACAAGGATATTGGGGTTCCAATTCTTAAAGAAGAGTCTATCCAACATACCTCAATTTAGCTTTCTTAAATTCTAAATTACTCTGGAATTCTTAGCAACTTCGATCTATTTAGAAATATAACAAATTGAACCAAAAATTAGGAGGATGATCATGGATCTAGCTCATTTGGGCATTTTATCAAACATTAGGTGTGCATTAAGGTCTCAAGGTCCTTTTATAAAGGATTCCATCATTCCTCAACCCATTCTCTACCATTTTTAGCTCCCAACCTTCCCACATTCTTTGATAACACACGCATGCAAGATAACAACCCCCACATCCAATATTTGTCTCTATATTTAACCCATTTTTGTAAAATTTCGAAATCGAGAGCTAGGACATAGATTCTTACCGTTAGGGTGAAGCTTTCCTTTGTTAATCCTCAATGGTTGAGCAAGAATTGATGGATAATAGGTTGAAGGTTTCTCCCTCACTCTAAGAACTCTCTCTCTCTCACTCTAGAATATCAGAAATGTGCTCAAAATGAGCTATGGTACATGTTTTAACGAAATAGGATTGGGTTTTAAAACCCCAAAAATGAAGCTCCGGAACAGGTTTTGCGGTCTTATATGAGACCGCATAATGATTATGCCGATGGAGGTGTATTCACAATCACAATCTCTACACAAAGCGGCTCTGCCGCCTCACCTCAATATATGCAGGTAGAGGTGTTTTGACAATCACAATCTTTACACAAAGCGGCCCTCTCGCCTCACCCCGATGTGTGCGGGTGGAGGTGTATTGCGGGGTTTGGTTATGTCAACCTACCCTTCCCCGGCGACTAACGATACTCCCAAATAGAACATTTTGTCATGCAAAGAAAAAGGAAACAGAAATACGAAGACATTCACTTCATCACCTTTCACACCATATATAGTTTTATTAATACTTTCAACCAGATTCATATGATTCCCTATTCAAGGCACGATGACCCTAACTCGTGTTCCACAATTTCTTTTCTTTTCTTTCAAGGATCATCGTCTCAACATCAGCATATAGGATATTCTGGAACCATAACTTCAAATTCATTAATAGTGGAAACTTTAAACACAATAAGTTTCTTCCCAAAGAATTGGGCAAAGTGACCAGCCATAGAAACACACGTTAAAATCATTAACGAGCAATACACCATTTATTTTTGAAATACTTTTTCCCAAAAGGGCAATACACAATTTTAGCTCCTGAGTAGGTGAGAACTCGAGTCACATTGGAAATTCTTATATAGGAGAGCATGGTGATTTACCATTGAAACACGAATTCATTTCCAGTGCTCTAGTTACAACAACCATAGCCACATTTTATACCTCACTCTTACTTCTTCCACTTCCAAACTTAGTCATGGTTTATCAACAATAAGGACACTTGGAAATCGAGGTTGAATGTGTATATAACAATAAGAGTCTTAGCACATTGAGTTTTCTTTCCAAATCAATAAGAGTCTTAGCACATTGAGTTTTGTTTTCCAAATTGAGCATAGTGAACTTTCAATTTAAACATGAATTGAAGTTATAACATTTTAACACCTAAACCACTCGAACACATTCCTGAAAGAAATCATAATGACATAGGAATAGTTGGGACATGTTTTGAGTATGTACATCTTTCAACATAACGCTTATAATCGAAATTATTAGGAATAACTCGGAACATGGGAATTAGGAACTTGGGCCAACCACCCTAGAAACTTACGTGAACATCATGGAAGTCGATTCTAATAGAGAAGTTTAGCCAACAAACATTATTTGAGCTTTCCTTAAGTTACTACAACGTCCAACACGTCTAGCAATAACAATCTATAGGAAGATAGCAAAAATCGGTTAAAAATTAAAAAGATTCTCATGGTGTAACTCTCTTAGGAATTTTGCCAAACACCTAGTATGCAAAATAGACTGCAAAGATCTACAATGGTAATCCCTTCCTCCCTCAATCAATTTCAGCATGAAACTAACCTGGGCACTTCTATAATTTTATATTTTTTGCCCCCAAACCCTTTAATACACGACCTAGTTTATTGGAAAGATATCTTTGACATATCTTGACTAGAGAACACAAGTTTTGGAGCTAGGGTTCTTGAACACACAGTTGGATCTTGAAGATTTGAAACTTTTGGTTGAGAATATATTACCCATTTATGTTCATTTCTTCATTTCATTGCTTTGTATTGAATATCTAAGTGTGTAGTATTTTTTCCAACACTTGAATTTTCTTAATTCATTTCATTTCTTCATTTCATTGCTTTGTATTTTTCCAACACAGTTGTGCTTATGTATTGAATGATTTTTATTTATTATGAAGTGAGTTATTATTTCTTTAATTATTCTTGTTCTTTAATATTTTCAAAGGGATTAGCTAACCCTAGGAATCGCCCATTCACTTCGAATTAATTTTGGGAAAGATAATTTGGGGTTAGGAAAGATTAATTAACAAGAACTTGTGGCGTTAACCCTCTCTTTATAGATTCTACCTAGGGATAGGATTGAACTACTTGTAGCCATATTCGGGTGTGCTTAATATCTTAATTGTTTTAGGGATAATTCAATTAGGAAGTATTGTTAGTCTTTGGAAGAAGCTAATATAGAATTATTACCTGAGGCTAACTAATATAAACTCGCTCATATTTATAAAATCGTGAAATACATTGGATCGTTACTAGAGTGTAATTTCTAATGCATCCATGCTTGTAGCCATTGATCATTTTACTTGATTTCTAGGTTAGTTTACATTTTCGCAATTAGTTATTAAATATTTTCTCAAAAGCTTACTAAGTGTTTGGCCTATCATAATAAGTAAATATTAACCGACTGATGAAGCATGTGATCATTTCAGTTATCAGTTGCATGTTGAATCTCCTAGCATGAAAACTCTATTGGAAAGTATGCACAAACATTAGACGCTCACAAATGACTCTATCTACATCTACAATGTCCATTCAGGAGCTAGCAACTATATATTGCAGTTGCAATTCTTTTTGGTTGACTCTGAGACCAAGAGGTCGAGTTTGTTCTCTGTGGGATTTTACCCCGACACATAGTTGGTTATATTATATTGCATGCAACTGTGTCCATTTACCTTTTAGTAGTGGATTTGGATGTCATCAAAATTGACGCCATTGCCGGGGAATAATTTGGTGTATTTAGGTTGTTTGAGAAGTGTAATGACTCGGGCGGTCGTTTTGATAATTTGAGCCCCGATCCCCTAATATCTGCTTTCCCCATATTTTTTTCTTCATTTGGGACTTGCCGAAGTGATTGGTTATGGAATTCAGAGAGTTTTGGGACACTTAGTCCCTAGTTGTGAGTTTAAGCCTTAGAGTTTGGACCATAGTCGGAACTATTTAAAGACGGATCTGGAATGGAATTATGTCAACTCCGTTAACTCCATTGAGTGCTTTTGGTTTTAGGAGCACGTCCGGAATGTGTTTTGGAGGTCTCTAGTAGGTTTAGGCTTGAATTGGCGAAAGTTAGTTTTTCGGCGATTTCGGCCGATTGTGGAAATTTTGATATCGATCTCGGAATGGAATTCCGAAAGTGGCAATAGGTTCGTAGTTTCATTTGTGACCTGTGTGTGAAATTTGAGGTCATTCGGACTAGATTTGATGATTTTGGTAAAGTGGCTACGTTTGTAGAATTTGGAAAATTTTAAATTCTTAGGCTTGAATCCGTGCTTAATTCATGATTTTGGTATTGTTTGATGTGGTTTGAAGGCTCAACTAAGTTCGTATAGTATTTTAGGATTGGTTGGTATGTTTTGTTGAGGTCCCGGGGGCCTCGGGTGTGTTTCGGATGCTTAACAAGTGAAAGCTTGGACTTAGAGGAAATTTTGAGTTGCTAGTTCTGGTATTTTCGCACCTGCGGTGGGGAGTCCGTAGGTGAGCCTTCGCAGAAGCGAGGCTTGGATTGCAGGTGCACTTTTAGGCTGGGGAGTCAGTGGTTGCAGATGCGAAGAGTGAGCCGCAGGAGCGGAGCCGAATCTGCCTAAGGGCAGTCGCAAATGCAGAGGTCAGAAGGACCCAAGGTTCCGCAGAAGCGAATGATTTAGCACAGAAGCGCATCAGCAGGTGCGAACTCAAGCGTGCAAGTGAAAACCCAGCCCAGATAAGGGACCTTCGCACCTGCGATGATTTTTCCGCAGGTGCGAAAATCGCTGGGTTGAAGAGGCAGCTTCGAGGGTTCACTCCTCATTTTTCACCAATTCGATTTAGAGCTCGGTGGGGGACGATTTCTCGAGGGATTTTGAAGGAGAAATCTTGGGTAACTAATACTAACTCTATTTTGATCATAATACATAAATCTGTTGTTGTTTTCCTCGTCTAATTAAGGAATTTGAGGGTACAAGTTTGGAAATGGGGGAAAAGGTTCCCCAATTGAAAATCTGAGATTTGAATGGGAATTTGACGTCGGATTTAGATGATTTTTGTTTGAGTGAACTCGTGAGTGAATGGGTGTTCATAATTTGTAATTTGTACCCGATTCCAAGACGTGGGCCCGGGGAGACATTTTTGGGCGTTTTTCCTAATTTCACGCTTTATCTTAGAATTAATTAGTTAAATTAGTTACTTGTAGTTATATTTACATTATGCAATTAATTTGAATACCAAGTTGATTTGAGCGGTCGAGGTAAGTGGCTTGCCTAACCTTGTGTTGGGGACTTTCCCCTTAGGGTGTTTGATATTAATTGATGTGTGGGCGCCATGTACGTGAGTTGACGAGTAAGTACACGTGCTATTATTGCAAAAATCCCATTTTTCCTTTCTAAATCATAAACCGTTCTTCCTTATTAAATTTCACTAATACGTTTAATTATTAAACTTAGACTAGAGAAGCATGCTTAGTTAAGTCCCTATTTTCCTTATCTGTGTTCAGTATAAACTATATAACTCGATCCCATACCTGCCATTTCATCTTGCGTTGCATATGTATTTTGGGACTACAGATATATTCCGGGAGATCCCCCAACACTGTATATTTACTTTGGGTCCGCTGCATATTTACTTTGGGACTACGGACGTATTCCGAGAGATCCCCCAGCACTGCATATTTACTTTGGGACTACGGATATATTCCGGGAGATCCCCCAGCACTGCATATTTACTTTTGGTCTACGGACGTATTGCGGGAGATCCCCCTGTATTGCATATTCATTCGGACTATGGGACGGTATCCCGGGAGGTTTCCCACTGTGTTTGCCTTGTTTGGAGCCAAGGTCTCCCTTAACTGTTAAATTTTTTTGAGAATTTCTTTAACTGTGTCACCGTAAATTTTACTTATATCTTTTATTATTTAATTTATTATATTTACTCCGGTAGGGCCTTCACCTGACCTCGTCACTACTCGACCGAGGTTAGGCTTGGCACTTACTGGGTACCATTGTGGTATACTCATGCCCTTCCTTGCACATGTTTTCATTTGAAAATCCAGGTGCGAGCTATCAGCCTCGGGGTTAGTGCGTGCTGCTGATTTTGGGAGACTTCAAGGTACTACTGCTTGCGTCCGCAGATCTTCGGAGTCCCCTTCTACTCTCTCGCCTAGAAACTTTCTTTATTATCTTCAGACTTTTGTATAGAGCTACATAGAATATAGCAGCTTGTGACTTAGTGATATTCCGGGTCTTGGAAAATTATTTTGTATATGCCGAGTGGTACTACTCTTGGCTATTCACAATATGTTGTTTATCTTTAAAATGTTGTGTTTATTTTATATTTTTCATAATATTAGGCTTACCTAGTCGTAAAGACTAGGTGCCATCAGGACACCGTACGGAGGGTTAATTTAGGACATGACAATAAGTAAGCGTACGTGCTTTGGTCTAATCATTTTAATATTTATGTAAGTATTTTCTTATCCTTGCTTATCTTCTTAGTTATTTTCTTATTTGTTTCTTGTTTATTTTCTTAGTTTTGAAAAATGGCATCGCCTAATGAAAATTGGTCGGATGGTAGTTGTTCATACTTTGATGACCCTTGTCCTTATTGTGGAGGACCACACTCGTGGCAAAATTGTTTGAATTCTCCCGGGGGCGGATTGTGTGCTCAATTTCAAACCCATGAGTGGAGTATATGTGATAAGTGTGGTGGTCAAAATGGCTATTGGGATAATTGTGTTTATTTATCCTTCCCTTCCCCAAACCCCCGCTATGATGATTCTACTTTTTATGATGATAATTATAGGGATATGGAAGTGGAAGAAATTGAGCATGGTCAAAATGGAGAGTTCAAGCTCATGGTGGAATGCCTACTTGAAGGAGGAAACAAAGAGCAAAATACATCGGAGGAGCTTTTGGAAAATAGTCTCTAAAATAATTTGCGCTTAAAAGGTTGAACTTACAAATGTAAGAAATGCTTGAAGCTTTAGAGGTCCAAAATGCCTCGGATGTGAATAATAGCCAAAAACCTTCCTTAGTGGTTGAAGCCGAAAATCTTTCCATGGCACTTGATCAAAACCAATAAGAACTATCAAATGCTCAAAATGAGAGGATGATGCTCATGTTGGAGGCCATTCTTGAAAATGAGGAGAAGCAAAACATGGCACTCGAGGACTTGAAATAAGTTTTGACTCAAAATGATCAGAATATCCACACTCTGGAAGATCAATGAAAATATTGGCTGAGGCTCACTATGCCCACCAACTTGAGAGTGTGGAAAGAAGTCAAGAAGAGTCCAACTTCGAAGAAGAAAGTGAGCTTTATTTTGAGAAATAAAGAAATGAACATCCGCCAGCCGACTCCATGCTTGTTGGTGTTGCCAAGAAAAATATGGAATTAAAGTCAACCTATATAGTTGAAAAGATGGTTGAATTTGACTCTAATTCGCGGGACCAAGAGGAAGTCAAAATCCGGAAAGAATTGCAATTTGGAGACTTGATGTCACATTCTAAGAATTTCACAACATTATAATTGTTTGGTGATATGGGAATTGAACTACACGAGTCAATGAGGGATTGCGAAGAGGAGAGGCAAGGTCCATATATCTTACAATTTGAAGGTACAAGAAGGCAAAGTGGCATTCCTCACATGAAAGCCAAGAAATGTAAAATGGAGCAAATGGCATTTGGCCTGATCATCTACTTACCACCCCCCATCGCCCGTGGTCACAAACTTGATTCCAAGTTAGGTGCCCAATTCATATCCTCTAAGTGGAGAGAAAAGTGATAAAGTTGATTCGCGTCGTTCCATGACGTTAAATGCGGCGCTTGGTGGGAGGCAACCCATCATTTTCAATTTCTTTGTCATTTTAAAACTTTTTATTTTTGTTTTTCAAATTGTCTCTTTAGAATAGTTTATTTTATTATTTTTGATAAATCTACCAAGTTTCAGGAAGTTTGGAAGTGTTCGGACACAGAGTAGGGAGATTGGGCAATGAGAAAAATCAGGCCCAGTACTCAGATTTCACAATTGCGAACAGAGGTCTGCATTTGCGAACTGGGAGCCCACCGCAAAATCAAAGAAGTAGTCACAATTGCAAACACTGCTGACTTTTCACTATTCACAATTGCGAAATCGCAGTCGCAATTGAGACCTCTGAGGCACTTATACTGGGTTTTGCTGAACACTTGGCAAAAATTTCAAAAATCTTTTGAGGCTCTAAAATTGAACGACTGGTATCTTCCTCACTCTCCCAACTTTGAAACTCCCTCATTTTCATTCCAAATTGCAAGCATCAAGGTATGAAGGCTGAATCGTTGTGCTCTTTATGTTCTATTTCATCATCTTCTTCTTCTTCACTCCTTTATCTCTCAACAGCTAGGTTTCAAATGGGTTATTTTCTTTTGTACGAAATTGTTTGAAAAACTCTCAAATCATGTGTTTATTTCTAGGCGAGGTTGGTTGAGAGTGTGAGCTTATTTCTTTGCTTGAAAATGGAGAAGTCTGAGTACCCATGGCTTTGTTAAAATAGGAGTGATTTTGTGTGCTTACTCTGTGTTCGATGAAAGGCCGAATCATTGAAATATTTTCAATTCGTGGTTGTGTGTGAACTTTATTGCATGATTTTGTGCTTACAAACTGATTGTGCTCTTTAAAACTGTGTCTTTATTCAAAATATTTGGGGCTTGCGACTGTTCTGTGAGAGAAGGTGGATGGGGACGATGGGCCTCATCTCATTTGTGAAGAGCTGATCGCAATTGCGAAAACAGTCAGCTCTGGAAACCTTCGCAATTGCGAAGAATAGATTGCAATTGCGAACACTGGAAATGTTTGTTGCCTTCTCAATTGCGAGGAAAATGTCGCAATTGCGACATCAAAGAGCAGACTTTTCCTGAACTGAAAATCTGAATTTTTTTCTAAGGCTAGGTTTTGTCTGTCCAATCATTTCTTTGGCATAGTGGACTCATTTTGCAATATATTTCATAGCCATACCATGTTTTCACTTCAATACTTTGTTTACAAATACCATAAGCTAAAAATGAGCTCTAACTCACGCCGAATCCGCAAATGACAACCCTTTGGAAGTGGAGGAGAACTATGACCAACACCGGTTCTTGTCATTGGAATTCCAGGAGCAGTACTATGCCGAGTTGATTACGAAGAAGTTGCTCTTAGAAAGTGGTATATTGGTGGAAAAGGTCCCAGAACGTCTTCCCGAATTCTATCAGAGGCTTGTGGCCATGGAATGGACCTGTTTTGCCCCTCAGTCGTGCAAAGCAAATGAGCAATGGGTGAGGGAATTCTATGCCAATCTTCCAGCCATCATGTTAAGAAAGCCAATTATGAGGATTCGTGGCAAAATGGTGAATTTCGGAGCTGAAGCTGTGAATCGAATCTATCACCTGCAGGACCATGACATGGAACCATATCATAAGAAAGACTGTTCCTCAGGCGAGTGGTTGGTCTAGCCATCATATGCAGTCGCATATCACATCCAAAGAATTCACTGCCGAAGCAAAGATATGGCTAGCCATTATATGCAGTCACATCTCTCCTTCAGGGAATATGAGGAAGAGAAGGAGGATGCGACTGAGTCCGACAGCGAGGAGACCACTTGATGCAGTATTCACAGAGCACTTTCCACTATTTTATTTTGTTGCATTGAGGACATTGCAACATTTCTAGTTGGGGTGGCTTCTTGTACAACTGTTGATATGGTAGATTGATATTTTATTTTCGTGTGATGTGTTATATTAGTATGTTTACTAGCTTCTTGAATTTTTGTTTTTTTATATAGTATGTTTTATTGACTTGATGTCTATTAGCTTTTTGATTTTTTTATTTTATAAATAGTATGTTTTATTTTGTTGGCAATATCCTTGGTTTTCTTTGTACCACGGTTCTTTTTCGAGGATGCCAATTTTATTTTTGAACCGGGTAATTTTTGGTAAATTATTGTGTCGAATTTTCCCGATGATGGATTGCTTGGCGACTTTCTTAAGGGAATTAGTCTTGTAGTTTAGATATAGTTTTTGTTAATTTAGGAAGAATAAGTGAGTTGGGGTTTGTGCCCATTGGCCAATTTGTGGCTTGCTTGGTACCAACATAATTTAAACCTCGGCATGTGAATTCTTGATCTTTGAAAAAGAAACATAATTAAAGTAAACATCATTGCCATGACTTTTAGACTCAATTTTTGGCTCTTTGGTTCATTAAATAGTCTCTTAGGCTATATGTGACTTCTTTGAGTTCATTGGTTTCAATTGGATTTTTTATTTGTATTCTACTCGAGTTTCCATCTGCCATGTGGGTTGTGATTTATTGTGAGTTCTTTTGCATTAATTATAGTCTAGAACTTGCCTGGAATGTGCTTCAAGGCAAAATCCTAGACTAACTTGGTTTGAAAAATGATGTTAGGCTTTCCTTGGACCGTTATTATGCCTTAAATTTCCTACCCTTGCATATTTTCCCCAGTCAACCTCTTTTGGGCCTTTAAACATTTTCTTTGACAACTATATTACAAGCTTTGATCCTTTGTTCTTTATTGATGTATCTTTTGGGCATCCTACCTCCTTAAGTAATTTGAAAATATAAACATGGGCTGAAATCCTATGCTTGGGGGTCAAGGTTGGAAAAGTTATGATGTGAAAGTTGCTAAAAAGGTGAAAGGAAATAAAAATTTAAAAAAATTGTGGAACCTTCCTTGATTTTTGAAAATAAAATGAGTAAGAAAGAAGAAAAAGGAAGGAAAAATAAGGAAATGTGAATAAAAGGAAGAATAGGTGAGGAAATGAAAAATGAAGAAAGGGTGAAAAATTTCTTGAAGGAAGTGTACTTTGATTGTTGAAACATTTTAGTGTTTAGGGAGGTTTTGTTCACTCAAACAAAAATTGTGCCTTACCTTAACCAAAAGCCTAATATACAACCTTTTAAGTCCTAATTGATTTTGAACCAAGTTTGTCTACATTAGTGGAGAAATACATGAAGGTCAAGCCTGTGGTACAACTTGTGTGCATTTGAACATCTTTGTGTGAGAGAGAGTTAATTATTTCCCTTTTATATCCCATATATGTTTTGAATTGCAATTTATGAGTGTGGGATTCTCTCATAAGTGAGGGCACATGAGATTTGATATAACAATCCATAAATATGAATTAGTTGTGGATGCATTAAATTCGAAAGAATCGACTAAGTTTATGGGAGGTACGTCTTCTAGCCTTAGACAGTGCAAGCCCATGAAAACTCACGGCCATAGACAGTGCAAGGCCATAAAAACTCACGGCCATAGACAGTACAAGGCACTGTCCAGGACACTAACATTAGCGCCCCTGATAGTGCAAGGCACTGTCCAGGGCATCAACCTCAGCGCCCCAGAAAGTGCAAGGCACTATAGTTTTGGCGCCTCTGATGGCGCCTTGCACAGTAATTTTGGCACCCCTGATGATGCCTCGCGCAGACGAGGTTTACCCGAGATACTTTTATTTTCCTCCTAAATGTTGGGACGTGTTCACTTATTTAAAAGCCTTACCTCATTCCCCCACACCCCAAACACGAAAACCTACTCTAGCAAGGGAAGCTCTCAAAACCCTAACTACCCCAAGGTCCCTCCATCATCCAAGGTAAGTTCTAATGATGATTCTATATTAATTTCAATTTTCCAACACCTTATTAACATGGATAAATCCTTCACTCATTAGATATTTGATCGAGACACTATTGTTGATAAAGGAAACCCTAGAACTCGAATTCAAGAGGAGTGAACTTCGATAAGGTAATGCTTCTACTCCATAATCATTTATAACTATGAATTGATGCCTTTTTGGGAGAATAGTAAATGGGTTTGATAAAGAGAACCACGAGAACTATGATAGGGGTTTGGATTGTTGAATTATGATTGTTGTAAATATTTGGGTGATGAGAAATGGTGTTAGTTACATCAATTTGGGATTGCAGAATCACTTAAAAGTAGTAGAATGAGAACTTGGTGAAGGAAACACCAATTATTAAGGGTTATGAGGCTTTACACCCATAAGGTGTTTGATAAAATTCCTAAGTTACTAAAACAGGAGAATTAGTGCTAATATTGGTTCCTCTTGATGTATATATTGACATAGATTATCATTGAAAGAGGCGACGAACATCGTGATACTTTTAAAAAGGGCCAGAGCTAAGGTATGTGAGGCTAACTCTCTCTACGTTTGGGAATATTTATGATTCTCCCTACATCCCATTCTTTATGATTGTTACGAGTTTCCTCAGAACATAATCATTCCTTAGTCGTGTGAATAGTTATAGAACTTCTATTCTCTAGATGGCATAGTTTCATGATCGTTCAATATGCTATGAGTTTCAGTTATGACAAATCAATTTATTATGAATACATGTCGAAGTCTAGTTCTATTCAGCATTCCAGTATCATGTACCTCAGTATGGTTCAGTATTTTAGTATCATGCAGTATGATTCTCAGTTCCTAATTCTGAATTCCTGAATGTTGAACACCTATATCTGGGCCTGAGGCCACAGTTTATCCTTTTTGCACTTTTGGGCCTGAGGCCGCAGTTATGTATATGTATACTTATGCCTGAGGCCGCAGTTTGAGCACTTATATATATATATATATATATATATATATATATATATATATATATATATATGGGCCAAAGGCCGCAATTTATTTTTACAGATAAACAGTTGGTTCATCGTTCAAAAGAGGGAGTATTCATAACCTTACTTCCTATTTTTAGTCCAGTTATCAGTTATCAGTTTCTTCTTTCAGTTGTTTTACATACCAGTGCAATTCAAATGTACTGACTTTCCTTTTTATTCGGGGACTGCATCTCGTGATGCAGGTAACACTTTACAGGTTGACAATTCGATTTTCTATGACATCTCGTATCAGCTATTGGTGAGCCCTAGTCTTTCTTAGCATTATTCCTTTTTTTCTCAGCCTTCAGTCCCTATAGTATTTTAGTTAGTAAGCTAAGCCGGGGACCTTGTCCCAGTAAACAGTTAGCATTTCAGTATTCTTAGAGGCTTCGTAGACTATAGTGTAGTCAGTCAGATATTAGCAAACTTTTATGTGTTAGCCTTGTCGGCTACTCATTTAGCCTTGCAGACTTTTTAGTATTTTTCGCATCTATGATATGTCAGTCAGACACTTTAGTAGATCATCATGTTCTATATTTATATCTAGCTTACAATTATACCACATGTTGATCCAGCCATACAGTTAGTTTGCTCAGTCACATATAGTCAGGCACCGAGTGTCGTTTTACGCCCAGGCAATGGTTTGGGGCGTGACAAAGCTTGGTATCAGAGCACTAGGTTCAAGTGTCCTAGGTAGTCTATGAAGCCGTGTATAGTTGAGTTTCCGACCACCCATATAAATGGTTAACTACCAAGAAATTTAGGATTGTCTCATTTCTTTCTACTCTAGATCATGCCATGAAACTCAGAGCAATAGGTTATCTTCTCTTCCTATCATGTTCCAGATGTGTCGAATGCCCAAGCGACGGGAAGAAAAAAAACCAAGGTCCTAGAGAGGATTATCGCCTATTGGGGTATAATTATGGAGTACATGTTAGTAAAAACAAATGAGACTTGAGAGGATGTTGAAAGTGGGATACAATGGATAGTAGTCCATATTAGAGCATAACCTTATCTGGAAATACGAAAGTAGTTATCATGTCTTATGGTTATCCGTTTACCTCGGTTACCAGTTCTACAGTCTCTTAGTTAGCAGGTTTATGGTTATTCACTGTGCCAGTATTCAGTTAGTTAGTTACCGGATCTCTAATTTTTAGTGTATCCCAATTTTGGTGACTTGTGAGAATAATGTGATGCCTATCGGTGCCAAAAGAAAAGGTAAGTAACAGATACAAAAATTTCTTCGCACGTTTTAGGGCCAGATTAAGACTCAAGACTCGTCGGATAGTGCAGGAAGTGATTTATGAAATGATGGTA
Source organism: Nicotiana tomentosiformis (assembly GCF_000390325.3). Taxonomy (NCBI): domain Eukaryota; kingdom Viridiplantae; phylum Streptophyta; class Magnoliopsida; order Solanales; family Solanaceae; genus Nicotiana; species Nicotiana tomentosiformis. Next base: position 87,578,334 of record NC_090818.1, read on the forward strand.
TACTCTGAAGGACATGTTTGTGTATGGTAGCATATTTGTGTGTGTTTGACCACACAGACTAATTTCATTTTAATTCTTGAAAATAGAGCCACATATTGGATGATGATATTTTATATGTTAGATCCTACGGTGTAACAAGTTAAGAATTTGACCGCAACTAGCATAACATTGATCACTATAGTGTTGGACATAAAAGAGCCTAAGGAAAACAACTAAGAAGATAAGATGTACGAAATGAGAACCAATAGCAGCCGATATTGAATTTTAGGAAATTATTTTAAGTTGTTCAAATTTATTCATATTAGAACCAGAAAGTACCACGGTAATAAGTTACTATAGGAAACAACTATTATTGTGAGATAAAAGATATGACAGTTTCCCCGTAGGTTATGTGAGTAAGTGTTTACCCCGGAAGTTTATAGTCTGATATGATTTTGAAGTGTATAGAAAGTTTTGGGTTAGATATTCCAATTTTGTTTAATACAAATAAAATTTCCCTAAGTGTGATCCATGTACATAGTACAAAAGAAAGATAGTATGCGACCGTAGAATAGGGTCGGATGACGAGAGAAGTTAGGAATAACGTTATGCTTCACTTTAGTTATCCAAGGAAGAATAAGAAAATATGATGCTATCAGGTGGTTAGTAAAATAATAGTAAGTATGTTTTCAGTAGATACAGTGAATTAGCAATTTCAGCAGAGCTAGCAGAGGTACGATTTGATTTACTTAGCTAGGTTAACACTAGTCAGTAAGTAACTATTTCAAACACGAAATACTTGAACTCAAAGATTTTAAGTTAAACCCGAAGTACGGTGACAATGGAAGACCAAGAAAATCAACTCGGTAGTAAGAGAGCAAAGTACAGAAGAATAGCCTTTAAGAGTTATCTAAAAGGGGTTTTCCCAAGATTGATAGTATGAGAAGTGTTAAATCATTAAGATTGCGTATGATAGTTGTGAATACATTAGCTTTCTGTTTATGTAAATACTTTAGTTTTTCTAGTAAGAAAGACTGCTCAAAGGTAAGTGAGAAGATGATTCGTCATTGACGTGAAGTGCAAAGAATTGTAGAAGATGAGGAAATTTGTTCGGATCCTAACAAAAGACAAGAAACCGCAAGTACAAGACCTTAACCATTGGTCAAAGGGGAGATGTGAAAATTGGTAAGTATAGTTGGAGATTTCAAACCCGCATAGTCAGCATGGGATATAAAAACTATAGAAATCATGCCCAGTTATGTATCAAGAGGGGTAGTGCCATTGCACGAGACTATAATCTTCGTAGTACTGGTCAAAGACATAGCTCACAACAATACTATAAGTGTATTCAGGAAGTATCTTAAAAAGATAATCCAGTATGGGAAGTATAGGTACGGTGAAAGAAGTTAACTGCTTGGTCAAGCTATGAGTTCGACTTTCGGTCTTTGAAGGTGGTGGAGTTGTTGTCCTGAATAGGACTTGTTCCTCCTTAGTAGCCGAAGTGAAGTAGAAATAGTTTGATGATCCCTACTTATTGGAGCTGAAAGAGAGGATTCACATGCATAAGATGATGGTTTTTGAACAGGGGGAGATGATGGTACTTTTAGGTACGAATACGTATTGTATGTCCAGACATAGATGGACTTATAGAAGGAGGATCATATTAAAAGCCCATAATTCCAGGTGCTATATCTACCAAGGGTTATCATAGATGTATCATGATCTCAAGGAGATTTATTGGTGGAACGACATGAAAAAAAATGTCGCAGAATTTGTGGCCAAGTATCTGAATTGTCAGCAAGTGAAAGTCGAGTAGCAAAAAAAAAACCAAGTGTTTATCTCAGAATACATATATTCTTTAGTGGAGATGGTAGATATGGAGTTTATAATAGAATTATCTCGCTCATTTTGAAAACATGATTTGATTGGGTGAGTGTGGATTGACTTACCAAGTTAGTGCACTTTTTTTCCCGTAAAGACCACAGATTCTGCAGAAGATTATGCTAAGTTGTACATTTAAGAGATCGTCCAATTGCCCGGGAATTCGTTGTCCATCATTTTAGATTATGGTGCTCAATTTTACAACAAATGTTTAGAAGTCCTTTTAGAAAGGATTAGGCATAAGAGTAAACCTTAGCACAGTTTTTCATCTTCAGATAGATGGCCAAAAAGAGCACACTATTTAGAAATTTGAGGATATGTCCTTGATTTTAAAGGTATTTGGGATGATCACACACCTCTCATTGAGTTTTCTAATAATTAAAACTACAATTGTAGTATCAAAATGACACTGTATGAAGCTCTGTATGGGCAAAGGCGTAGATCGCCAATTGGTTAGTTCGAACTTGGCGAGGCAGAGTTGTTGGGACAAGATTTGGTCTATCAGGCTATGGAGAAAATCAAGTTGATTAAAGAGCGTTTGAAGATAGCTCAGAGTCGGCAAAAGTCCTATTCGAACGTGTAGCATAGACACCTAAAGTTTCAAGTTGATGATTAAGGAATTGTGAATAAAAGGAAGACTAGGTGAGGAAATGAAAAATGAAGAAAGGGTGGAAAATTTCTTGAAGGAAGTATAATTTGATTGTTGAAAAATTTTAGTGCTTACGGAGGTTTTGGTCACTCAAACCAAATTTGTGCCTTATCTTAACCAAAAGCCTAATCTATAACCTTTTAATTCCTAATAGAATTTGAACCAAGTTTGTCTACATTAGTGGAGAAATACATGAAGGGCAAGCCTATGGTACTGCTTGTGTGCATTTGAACATCTTTGTGTGAGAGAGAGTTAGTTATTTCCCTTTTAAATCCCATGTATGTTTTGAATTGCAATTTATGAGTGGGATTCTCTCTTAAGTGAGGGCACATAAGATTTGATGTAACACTCCGCAAATATGAATTAGTTGTGGATGCATTAAATTAGTATTAATGTGAAGTCCTATCGGAATGAGTATGGGTGAAAATTGTTGTTTTGGAATCAAGACAGATAGTGAGATGCATAAAATTTGATAGAATCGACTAAGTTTATGGGAGGTACGTCTTCTAGCCTTAGACAGTGCAAGGCCATGAAAACTCACAGCCATAGACAGTGCAAGGCCATAGACAGTACAAGGCACTGTCCAGGGCACTAACATCAGTGCCCATGATAGTGCAAGGCACTATCCAGGGCATCAACCTCAGCGCCACAGATAGTGCAAGGCACTATAGTTTTGGCACCTCTGATGGCGCCTTGCACAGTAATTTTGGCACCCCTGACGATGCCTCGCACCGGCGAGGTATACCCGAGCTAATTTTTTTTTCCTCCTCAATTTTGGGACGTGTTCACTTCTTTAAAAGACTTACCTCATTCCCCCACACCCCAAACACGAAAACCTACTCTAGAAAGGGAAGCTCTCAAAAAGCTAACTTCCCTAAGGTCCCTCCATCATTCAAGGTATGTTCTATCAATGATTCTATATTAATTTCAATTCTCCAACACCTTATTAACATGGATAAATCCTTCACTCATTAGATATTTGATCAAGACACCATTGTTGAGAAAGGAAACCAGGAGTGAACTTCGAAAAGGTAATGCTTCTACTCCATAATCATTTATAACTATGAATTGATTCCTTTTTGGGAGAATAGTAAATGGGTTTGATAAAGAGAACCACGAGAACTATGATGGGGTTTTGGATTGTTGAATTATGATTGTTGTAAATATTTGGATGATGAGAAATGGTGTTAGTTATATTTATTTGGGATTGCAGAATCACTTAGAAGTAGTAGAATAAGAACTTGGTGAAGGAAACGCCAATTATTAAGGGTTATGAGGCTTTACACCCATAAGGTGTTTGATAAAATTCCTAAGTTACTAAAACAGGAGAATTAATGCTAATATTGGTTCCTCTTGATATATATATTGACGTAGATTATCATTGAAAGAGGCGACGAACATCATGATACTCTTAAAAAGGGCCAGAGCTAAGGTATGTGAGGCTAACCCTTTTTACGTTTGGGAATGTTTATGATTCTCCCTACGTCCCATTCTTTATGATTGTTATGAGTTTCCTTAGAACGTAATTGTGCCTTAGTCCCGTGAATAGTTATAGAACTTCTATTATCTAGATGGCATAGCTTCATGATCGTTCAATATGCTATGAGTTTCAGTTATGACAAATCAATTTATTATGAATACATGTCTAAGTCTAGTTCTATTTAACATTCCAGTATTATGTAACTTATTATGGTTATGTATTTTAGTATCATATATTGCAGTATGATTCTCAGTTCCTAATTCTGAATTCCTGAATATTGAACACCTGTATCTGGGCCTGGGGCCGCAGTTTATCCTTTATGCATTTTTGGGCCTGAGGCCGCATTTATGTATACGTATACTTGTGCCCGAGGCCGCATTTTGAGCACTTGTATATATATATATATATATATATATATATATATATATATAGAGGGCCAGAGGCCGCAATTTATTTATTCAGGTAAACAGTTGGTTCATCGTTCATAAGAGGTAGTATTAATAACCTTACTTCCTATGTTTAGTTTAGTTATCGATTATCAGTTTCAATTTAAGTATTTGCTGTTTCTTCTTTCAGTTATTTTACATACCAGTGCAATTCAAATGTACTCATGTCCCTTTTTGCCCCGGGCCTGCATCTCGTGATTCAGGTAACGCTTTACAGGTTGACGATTCTGCTTTCTACGACATCTCGTATCAGCTATTGGTGAGCCCTAGTCTTTCGGAGCATTATTCCTTTTTTCTCAGTCTTAAGTCCCTATAGTATTTCAGTTAGTAAGCTAAGTCGGGGACCTTGTCCTAGTAAACAGTTAGTATTTCAGTATTCTTAGAGGCTTCGTAGACTATAGTGTAGTCAGTAAAATATTAGCAGACTTTTATGTGTTAGCCTTGTCGGCTACTCATTTAGCCTTGCAGACTTTTCAGTATTTTCCGCATCTATGATATATCAGTCAAACTCTTTAGTAGATCATCATGTTATATATTTAAATCTAGCTTACAATTATACCACATGTTGATCCAGCCATACAGTTGGTTCGCTCGGTCACATGAAGTGAGGCATCGAGTGCCGTTTTACGCCCAGGCCATGGTTCGGGGCGTGACAAAGCTTGGTATCAGAGTACTAGGTTCAAGTGTCCTAGGTAGTCTATGAAGCCGTGTATAGTGGAGTTTCCTTTATATGTGTGTGCCAACCACCCATATAAACGGTTAACTACCAAGACATTTAGGATTGACTCATTTCTTTCTACTCTAGATCATGCCATGAAACTCAGAGCAATAGGTAATCTTCTCTTCCTAACTAATAGTAGTCCATATTAGAGCGTAACCTTATCAGGAAGTAAAAAAGCAGTTATCATGTCTTAAGGTTATCCGTTTACCTCGGTTACCAGTTTTACAGTCTCTTAGTTAGCAGGTTTATGGTTATTCAGTGCGCCAATATTCTGTTAGTTAGTTACCGGATCTCTAATTTTTAGTGTATCCAAATTTTGGTGACTTGTGAGAATACAGTGATGCCTATCGGTGCCAAAAGAAAAGGTAACTAATAGATACAAAAAATTCTTCGCACATTTTAGGGCCAGAATCTTCGCAAGTGATTTATCAGATGATGATATACTCTGAAGGACATGTTTGTGTATGGTAGCGTATTCGTGTGTGTTTGACCACACAGACTAATTTCATTTTAATTCTTGAAAATAGAGCCGCATGTTGGATGATGATAGTTCATATGTCAGATCCTACGGTGTAACAAGTTAATAATTTGACCGCAACTGGCATAACATTGATCACTATAGTTTTGGACATAAAAGAGCCTAAGGAAAACAACTAAGGAAATAAGATGTACGAAATGAGAACCAATAGCAGCCGATATTGAATTTTAGGGAATGATTTTAAGTTGTTCAAATTTATTCATATTAGAACCAGAAAGTACCACGTTAATAAGCTACTATAAGAAACAGCTTTTATTGTGAGATAAAAGATATGACAGTTTCCCCGTAGGTTATGTGAGTAAGTGTTTACCCCGAAAGTTTATAGTCTGATATGATTTTGAAGTATATAGAAAGTTTCGGGTTAGATATTCTAATTTTGTTTAATACAAATGAAATTTCCCTAATTGTGATCCATGAACATAGTACAAAAGAAAGATAGTATGCGGCCGTAGAATAAGGTCAGATGACGAGAGAAGTTAGGAATAACCTTATGCTTCACTTTAGATATTCAAAGAAGAATAAGAAAAATATGATGTTATCAGGTGGTTAGTAAAATAATAGTAAGTAAGTTTTCAGTAGATACAGTGAAATTGCAATTTCGGCAGAGCTAGCAGAGGTACTATTTGATTTACTTATCTAGGTTAACACTAGTTAGTGAGTAACTGTTTCAAACACGAAATGCTTGAACTCAAAGATTTTAAGTTAAACCCGAAGTACGGTGACAATGGAAGACCAATAAAATCAGCTCAGTAATAAGAGAGCAAGCTACAAAAGAATAGCCTTTAAGAGTTATCTAAAAGGGGTTTTCCCAAGATTGACAGTGTGAGCAGTGTTAAATCATTAAGATTGTGTATGATAGTTGTGAATACATTAGGTTTCTGTTTATGTAAGTAATTTAGTTTTTCTAGTAAGAAAGACTGCTCAAAAGTAAGTGAGAAGATGATTCGTCATTGACGTGAAGTGCAAAGAATTTTAGAAGATGAGGAAATTTTAGAGAAGCAGCCGCAAGTACAGGACATTAACCATTGGTATAAGGGGAGATGTGAAAATTGGTAAGTATAGTTGGAGATTTCAAACCCGCATAGTCAGCATGGGGTATAAAAACTATAGAAATCATGCCCAGTTATGTGTCAAGAGGGTAGTGCCATTGCACAAGACTATAATCTTCGTAGTACTAGTCAAAAACATAGCTCACAACAATACTATAAGTGTTTTCAGGAAGTATCTTAAAAAGATAATCCAGTATGGGAAGTATAGGTACGGTGAAAGAAGTTAACTGCTTGGTCAAGCTATGAGTTCGACTTTCGGTCTTTGAAGGTGGTGGAGTTGTTGTCCTGAACAAGACTTGTTCCTCCTTAGTAGCCGAAGTGAAGTAGAAACAGTTTGATGATCCCTACTTATTGGAGCTGAAAGAGAGGATTCACATGCATAAGATGGTGGTTTTTGAACAAGGGGGAGATGATGGTACTTTTAGGTACGAAGACGGATTGTATGTCCAGACATAGATGGACTTAGAGCAGGACGATCATATTAAAAGTCCATAATTCCAGGTGCTATATCTACCAAGGTTTACCATAGATGTATCATCATCTCAAGGATATTTATTGGTGGAACGACATGAAAAAGAATGTCGCATAATTTGTGGCTAAGTATCTGAATTGTCAGCAAGTGAAAGTCGAGTAGCAAAAAAACAAAACCAAGTGTTTATCTCAGAATACATATATTCTTTAGTGGAGATGGTAGATATGGAGTTTATAATAGGATTATCTCTCTCATTGTGAAAACACGATTTGATTGGGTGAGTGTGGATTGACTTACCAAGTTAGTGCATTTTTTTCCCGTAAAGACCACAAATTTAGCAGAAGATTATGCTAAGTTGTACATTTAAGAGATCGTCCAATTGCCCGGGACTTGGTTGTCCATCATTTTAGATTCTGGTGCTCAATTTTACAACAAACAATTAGAAGTCCTTTTAGAAAGGATTAGGCATGAGAGTAAACCTCAGCACAGTTTTTCATCTTCAGATCGATGGCCAAAAAGAGCGCACCTATTTAGAAACTTGAGGATATGTCCTTGATTTTAAAGGTATTTGGGATGATCACACACCTCTCATTGAGCTTGCTATTAATAACAACTACCATTGTAGTATAAAACTGGCACTGTACGAAGCTCTGTATGGGCGAAGGTGTAGATCGCCAATTGGTTGGTTTGAACTTGGCGAGGCAGAGTTTTTGGGACTAGATTTGGTCTATCAGGCAACGGAGAAAATCAAGTTGATTCAAGAGCGTTTAAAGATAACTCAGAGTCGCCAAAATTCCTATTCGGACGTGTAGCATAGAGACCTAAAGTTTCAAGTTGATGATTAGGTGCTTTTGAAAATTTTACCCAAGAAAGGCGTTATAAGATTTGGGAAGAAAGAAAAGCTCAGTCACAGATACAGCGAGCCATATAGGATCATATGAATGATCGGTCAAGTAGCTTATGAGTTAGAGTTTTCACCAAAATTGGTGGCTGTACACGCAGTATTTCACGTGTCATGTTATAACATTCAAGTTTCTAGTATTAAGATCTCATGTCACGACATTTATGTTTCCAGTATTCAGATTTGATGTTATAACATTCATGTTAGTTCAGAACTCTGATATTCATACCAGTTTAGTAATCAAATATCGATGTTAGTTCAGTGCTAAGATATTCATATCCGTTCAGTACTCAAATATTCGTGCCAGTTCAGTATTCGTATATCCACATTAGTTCATAATTCACGTATCCATGACAGACCAATATTCACATATATGTTTCATGTTATGTGTTTTATGATGCCCTGTGAGGCTTATGCTATGCTCTATTAGCTGGCAAGTGTTTTGGAGAAATGTTGAGGGTAACTAATCTTCTCATTCAGACCTTATACTATAATCTCCAAGTCCTTCAGTATTCAGTCAGCTCAGTAATCGGTTAGTTCAGTAGCCATCCATTTCACCACCTATTCAGTTTAGTATCTCAGCAGTTCAGTAATCATGTATTCATTCAGTTTAGTATGCATGTGTTCATGACGGTTCGAGGACAATTGATCCCAATGGGGATATAATGTAACACTCTGTAAATCTGAATTAGTTATCGATGCATTAAATGAGTATTCATGTTAAGTCCTATCTAGATGAGTATGGGTGGAAATCATTATTTTGGAATCAACACCGATAATGAGGTGCATAAAATTTGATAGAATCGACTAAGTTTATGGGAGGTACGTCTTATAGCCTTAGACAGTGCAAGGCCATAAACACTCACGGCCATAGACAATGCAAGGCCATAAACACTCACGGCCATAGACAATGCAATGCGCTATCCAGGGCATTAACATTAGTTCCTTTGACAGTAGAAAGCACTGTCTAGGGCATCAAACACAACGCCCCAGATAGTGCAAGACACTGTAGTTTTAGCGCCTCTAATGGCGCCGTGCACAGTAATTTTAGCGCCCATGACGATGCCTCGCACCGACGAGGTTTACCCGATCTACTTTTATTTTTCTCCTCAATTTTGGGACGTGTTCACTTATTCAAAATACCTACCTCGTTCCCCACACCCCAAATACGAAAAACTACTCTAGAAGGGGAAGCTCTAAAAAACCTAACTTCCCCAAGGCCCCTCCATCATCCAAGGTAAGTTCTAACGATGATTCTAAGTTAGTTTCAATCATCCATCACCGTATTAACATGGATAAATACTTCCACTCATTAGATATTCGATCAAGACACCATTGTTGAAAAAGGAAACCCTAGAACTCGAATTCAAGAGGAGTGAACTTTGAAAAGGTAATGCTTCTACTCCGTAATCATTTATAACTATGAATTGATGAGTTTTTTGGAAGACTAGTAAATGAGTTTGATAAAGAGAACAATATAAATTATGCCAGGGTTTTGGATTGCTGATTTATGATTGTTATAAATATTTGGGTGATGAGAAGTGGTGTTAGTTACATCTATTTAGGATTATAGAATCACCTAGAAGTGGTAGAATGAGTACTTGGTGAAGGAAAGACCAATTACTAAGGGCTTTGAGGCTTTACACCCATAAGGTGATTGATAAAATTCCTAAGTTACGATAACAGGAGAATTTTTGCTAATATTGGCTCCTCTTGATATATATATTGACGTAGATTATTGTTGAAAGAGGCGACGAACATCGTGATACTCTTAAAAAGGGCCAGAGCTAAGGTATGTGAGGCTAACTCTCTTTACGTTTGGGAATGTTTATGATTCTCCCTACGTCCCATTCTTTATGACTGTTACGAGTTTCGTCAGAACGTAATTATGCCTTAGTCCCGTGAATAGTTATAGAACTTCTATTCTCTAGATGGCATAGTAATGATCGTTCAATATCTTATGAGTTTCAGTTATGATAAATCAAATTATTATGAATACATGTCTCAGTCTAGTCCTATTCAGCATTCCATTATCAAGTAACTTAGTATGGTTCAGTATTTTAGTATCATATATTGCAATATGATTCTCAGTTCCTAATTCTGAATTCCTTAATGTTGAACACATGTATTTGAGCACGAGGCCGCAATTTATGCTTTATGAAATTTTGGGCCTGAGGCCGCAGCTATGTATACGTATACTTGGGCACGAGGCCCGCAGTTTGTGTGTGTGTGTGTGTGTGTGTGTGTATATATATATATATATATATATATATATTGGGCCTGAGGCCGCAATTTATTTATTCAGATAAGCAATTAGTTCATCATTACTAAGAGGGAGTATATATTCATAACCTTACTCCCTATATTTAGTTCAGTCATCGGTTAATAGTTTCAGTTTCAGTATTTACAGTTCCTTCTTTTAGTTGTTTTATATACCAATGCAATTCAAATATACTGAAGTCCCTTTTTGCTCGGGGCCTGCATCTCGCGATGCATGTAACAATTTACAGGTTGACGATTCTGCTTGCTAGGACGTCTTGTATCAGCTATTGGTGAGCCCCAGTGTTTCGGGGCATTATTCCTTTTTTTCAGTCTTCAGTCTTTATAGTATTTCAGTTAGTAAGGTATGCCGGGGACCTTGTCCCGGTAAACAGTTAGCATTTAAGTATTCTTAGAGGCTTCATACACTATAGTTCAGCCAGTCAGATGTTAGACGATTTTTATGTGTTAGCCTTGTCGGTTACTCATTTACACTTGCAAACTTTTCAGTATTTTTTACATCTATGATATGTCCGTCAGAATCTTTAGTAGATCTTCGTGTTGTATATTTATATCTAGCTTACAATTATACCACATGTTGATCCATCCATAAAGTTGGTTCGCTCGGTCACATGTAGTCCGGCACCGAGTGTCGTGTTATGCCCAGACCATGGTTCGGGGCGTGACATTTGAGTTGTGAATTTAATCCCATTTTCAATTGGGAGGAATGAAAAAGGGAAAGTTATTTGAGATAAAGAGGAAAATTTTGAAGCTTTAGTGTCATGACTTGATTGCTACTTTGATTAACTTAGTGTTTGAGCACTTGAATTGTAATGAAATTTATGAGACGTTTTCGTATTTCATATGCTTTGGATTAATTATTTGTACCAATCAAAGTCATGTGTTTGTACTTAAAGTTAGACCGTTTCACTTGGTATGATATTGATGCACTATTGAGTTAAATACTAGGAATGATATTTTATGCTTTGATTGCTTAGAAGTGATCGGAAAGAAACCAAGCAAAAACAAGTCAAAAAGGGGCTCAAAAGAAGAAATCTGGAAATTGGCCTCAGGTGTCGCAAATGCGAGCAGATGCTCGCAATTGCAAAGTCAACCATACCAGTCAACGTTTGCAAATGCGAGCAACAACTCGCAATTGTGAAGTGAACCAAGTCAAGCAATGTTCGCAAATGCGAAATGAAGGCCGTAAATTTGAACTCAAACCAGACAGTCAACCTTCGAAAATGTGAAGCCCCTATCGCAAATGCGATCTTTAGCAGAAAATCAAAGGTTCGCAAATGTGAAGGTCGCGCACTTCTCTAATTTTACATTTTATGGCCCAAAACCCTTTAATACATGACCTATATTATTGGAAAGATATCTTTGACATCTCTTGACAAGAGAACACAAGTTTTGGATCTAGGGTTCTTGCACACACACTTTGGTCTTGAAGATTTGAATCTTTTGGTTGAGAATTTCATACCCATTTATGTTCATTTCTTCATTTACTTTCTTTGTATTGAATATCTAGGTGTGTAGTATTTTTTCCAACACTTGAATTTGTTTATGTGAATATTCATATTTCAAGTGTGGATTAAATATCTTGTTGTGCTTATGTATTGAGCGATTTTTATTTATTGTGAAGTGGGTTATTGTTTCTTTAATTATTCTTGTTCTTTAATGTTACCAAAGGGATTAGCTAACCCTAAGACTCGCCCATTCACTTTGAATTAATTTTGGAAAAGATAATTTGGGGTTGGGAAAGATTAATTAATAAGAACTTGAGGCATTAACCTTCACTTTATAGATTCTACCTAGGGATAGAATTGAACTACTTGTAGTCATATTCGGGTGTGCTTAATCTCTTAATTAATTTAAGGATAATTCAATTAGGAAGTCTTGTTACTCTTCGGAAGAAGCTAATATAGAACTATTACCCGAGGCTAATTAACATAAACTCGCTCATACTTGAAAAATCGTGAAATACATTGGATCGTTACTTGACTGTAATTCCCAATGCATCCATGCTTGTAGCCATTGATCATTTTACTTTCTTTCTAGGTTAGTATACATTTTCGCAATTAGTTATTAAATATTTTCTCAAAACCTTTCTAAGTGTTTGGCCTAGAATAATAAGTGATAATTCTCTTACACGCCTAATAGCCTATATATTATTCTCTGTGGGATTCGACCCCGACTCATACTTGGGTATATTATATTGCATGCGACCGTGTCCATTTACTTTTTAGTAGTGGATTTGGACGTCATCAGCTTGCGAGCCGCTAACATTAACTACTACCTTTGAAAATATTAGCGTACCTCGGCACCACAAAACCTTAAATTACTTGCCGGAAATTTACGGGGCATTACATCCTCCCCCGCTTATGATCATTCATTCTCGAATGAGGAGTAGTGTCCGTCCAAAACACCTATCATAACTCATCTCTTCTTTCACACATCTCAAGCCCCCAAATTTTGACTAACTCCCAAATTCTTCAGAAATTTTGGCACATTTTCTCTTATAAGTGGGTCTATCCACCTGTCAAAGAATTACCAAAACCACTCCTAACAACACATCCACAACGCAACAATGTATCACAATATATATTGACAACACCAATCTCAACATTCTAGTCATTACATTATCAAAAGTGGTATCTGGATATGAACTGTACATATTTAATTCATAACACATAGGAAGTACCTTCCGAACCACAACAATTTGGCTATACAAAAAAGTGAGAATATTTTCTTTCCACAATACCCTCGGCCTTCGAGGTGGCCTCCTCGACTCACAGACTTCGCCATAGCACTTGACATAGGAAATCTCCACTTCCGCACTTATCTACCAAGGATGACAATTAGGTACCTCTCATAAACCAATAATCTACTAACTTCACCATCAATAGCTTCCACCTAAGCGATAGACAACAGATTTCCAACTACCTTCTTTGACATAAGCACATGAAGCACCGGGTGCATGGAGAACAATGATAAGGAAACATCATACACATAGTTTGACCTATTTCCTTCAAGATTCGATAAGGCCCTTTGTGAACTACACCTACTTTACCTTTATTAACAATTTGCAGTATCTTCATGGAGAAATTCTTGAGAACATCTCGGCAACTTTCTTCAACTCAAAATCTCTACGTCGAATACCCGAATTAAACTTGTGGCGACCTTCGACCCCCTCCTCCTCCTTATTCTACGACGTGCTTGGATGAATACGACCATAGAGTTTCCTACCCAATATGCTTGATCATGGAATGATGGTTCTTATTTGACATGTTTGAAGCTACAACTCTCTAAAGATCTACTATAAATAGGAACAATGAGGTTTCGAGTTTGTTTTGGAATTGTTCAAGAATCCATCAATGTGTGAGTAGTGGCATTTTAGGAAGTTATATCCTACGAGATATGGGGGTTACTACCAATAGCGTTGACATGGTTATTCATCGTGATGACATCATTGGTTCAACAAATGAAACCTAGAGCTACCTAGTAGACATTGATAATGTGGGAACCATGTGCACGGTCTTAAGATGTAAAAGAAGTGAGTTGTTTTAGATATGAGATACATGTGTTGCGAATGATTGGGATGATAAAGACATTAGCATCAGTTATTCTTGGAAGACTATGGGTTATGAAAGGGATAGTAGCAATCGTTTTATTCCATATGTGCCTTTCTTGACAGAAAGTAAGCCTTATGGAGAAATAGCCAAGTACGTAACACCAGTTGCCTCCTAGAGTGTAGGGAAAATAAGTTTAACTTGAAAGAAGAAGATTTGTGAAGCACGAATGTGAAAGAGGTTTAAAAAATATGTGAAGTTGCATTATGCTCTTCACAGTATATGACACAAGGAATCTATGCTACAAGCCCACGAGGTTGAAAAAGAGGTTGAGCACTTGTGAGGTTATTAGTCTAGCAACTTAACCATTTCCGATAGTTGATCCTATATGAGAGGATTAGAGATGTGATAAACTTGTCTTTCAAATCAATATGCTCATGATATGTGCCAAAATCTGAAACATCCACCTGAAGCGGGGAGGGAAAGGTCGCGGTAAGAGTACTTAACTTCAACCACACACGAGTGAAACTAGGTATCTAGGACATGCTAATATTGACATGAAATAATACATTGGTTAGAGAGGACCTAATGGTGGATGCGATGCTCAGGGGAGAAGGGCAAATGATAAACCCCTATCCATCTAGGGAGGTGGAAATGTTAAGAACAGTAAATTCTCCGCACATGATAATGACATAGTAAATGATTCTAAAAGCCGAGTGTTAAAGATAATGAAACACAAGGAGGCATTATAGAGTAATCATGGAAGGTTTGCGAATGTTCATAATGAGCTCGCCATGGGTTTTGTGACTACGAAAGTACCCAGATGGTAATGAAGGATGGGAAGAACATAAAAAGCATACATGATGCTGTGATAACCCCAAAAGTGTATTCTGACATAATTGAGAGCCCCCTTAATACTCCTACGAGAAAGAAAATGTTAAAGCGACTCATGGAAGGACGCGCTCTCTCATGGTTATACAACAAGTGTCAGGAGACTAGCACAATAAATTCACTAACTAGGGATCCAAATCACAACATGTTGTAGAGGTGTAAAGAGAGAGTGGACACTTGTTGTGAGCTGGACATGTTTTTGCCATAATAACTCCCAAACTGCAATACCAAGCCACTTTATGGGTAACTATAATACTAGGAACAAGATGAGTTACTTACTGCGGAATGGTCCAAGTAGACATGAAAGTTATACTGAGATGGGCAAACAAAAGATCTTCCTATGATTGATGTGTGAGGATCTCAAATTTCAGAGAGACTTTATGCAAACAGGTGACCATTTCAATTGACATGTACACATATGACAGGTGATGAGATATGCTCTTATGTTACTAGACAGTGAAAAGGATTCATGATAGTGTTCACAAAGGGAGTAAATTGATTCCTTAAATCCTATGATCC
This sequence comes from Nicotiana tomentosiformis, assembly GCF_000390325.3. Taxonomy (NCBI): domain Eukaryota; kingdom Viridiplantae; phylum Streptophyta; class Magnoliopsida; order Solanales; family Solanaceae; genus Nicotiana; species Nicotiana tomentosiformis. The sequence continues at coordinate 87,593,691 of NC_090818.1, forward strand.
ATATACACAGAAGAGGGAGAGAGAGTGTGGCTTAAGAAATATCTCACGCTATACTACTTTACATTAGATTCAATGCCATGTAGGTAAATGTTATGATTATGCGTGCACAAGTGAGCCGATGTTATCCATTTGAATCAAAAGGTTCTATAAAAAATTCATCAGGTATAGTCCCTTCTTGAGAATTTGGGGAAACAAGATGGAAGTATTAATCTAGGGATATAGCTCAATTCAAGGAAATATTTATAGAACTTAATTCCTCAAGAGATTTTAAGTAAGAGAATTGTGATAAAGAGGCTTCACGAATAATGTGTCTCGTTCAAAGAGTAGGTACATACAATTTTTTGTGATTCTATTTATGTAGACTCTTCAATGCAGATGTACATATACAACAAGGAAAAGTATGTGGTGTTCAAAATGATGTAGCACGAAGTGACTTACTTGGTGACTTTAGGTTGATGGGGCAGTGCCTCAACTGATGCTCCTTGACTCCACATCCATAACATACATTGATACCATAGTGACATACCCCCAAGTGACATCTCTTACACTTCTCGCAACGAGGATGAGGTCTGCTAAACTGACTCGCCCCACTGACCTGACTTTTACCCTTTTTGCAAACATCACAAGCATTCCCCCTATCCTTCCTCCAAGCCTCCTTGACGGGATTAACAATCTATTTACCGGCTTGCTGTATGGGCCTTTGGAATTTCCTAAGCATACCACCCCTAACACGCTCCTGAGCATACTCACAACATAATGCCAAATGCTCCATCCCGCATATCGGGCAGACCGGGCTTGGTGTACCCAACGTGGGGCATTTGTTCTTATTGTGCCCCCTCTTTCCACAACCATAACATATTTCAAGAGTCATCCAACATAAACCCAAGTGGTGCTTCTTACAAATGAAACATTCCGGCTTATTGGTACAAACAACCCTCTTTCATTTCTTAGGTGCTCAGGTGGCTCGATGACATTAATAGGAACCAGGGCACTTCCCCTAGCAACTAGTTCTTCCAATCCCTCCACGTCTCGACCCATTCTCCCAACAAAATCTTGTGAAATCTACCTCCCTCCCCAAATTCAATGGCGGGGTCACTCCTTCAATGATGCTTCTAATTCATGGACTACTCATCTGGAAAAGGAGACACGACGAGAAAATTAGCTTCCTATTTTAAGCTCTATCGCACGATCTTGAATAACAATGAAGGGTGACGTTCCTAAATTTCCAAGTAGCCTCCTAATTATAGATGTGGTCGACAACACACTGATAAGAAGGACTCTAATAGACAGAGCTACGAGACATCCTACGACACTTTAAAATCATAGGCTCTGATACCAAGTTTGTCACGCCCCGATCTCGGGAGCGCGACCGGCGCCCAATCGAGATACCTCGGTGAAGCAAGCCTACTTGAAGCCTTATACCCAAACATTCCCATTAACAATATAATCAGTAACAAGAGATAGACATGAGAAGAGTAAAGTGTTCCACATTCTTTTTCCATTATTCAAAGGATATTCGTTTACAATTTCCAAAATATTACATGTTTATAGATATGAGTAAAACATGCTTGCCAAATACCAACACTTCTAATTCATTACCCAACATTGTACACTACCCACAACATATCTACAGAGCCTTTAAGTACAACATAAGAGTAGTATGAAAGTGCCGGCGACAAGGCCCTGAGGCCCCTGCTATACCTCAAAACATAAAGTACAATATCAAGTGACATAAGGCCCGGAATGGAGTAGGGCTCACAAACACCTGCTGAATAGAGAGTAACAGCTAAAGAAGATAAAAGTTGTCTGCTGATGAACCACCTGCTTACATTGAAGATGCAACGCCCCCGACAAAAGGGACGTTAGTACATATGGAATAGTACTAGTATGTGGAGCTAAATGTCGTCTTTCGAAATAGAATGCCAATATAAGAAGGGGAAAACCAAGGAAGCATCAAGTAACAACCAATGATATCCAAATTCCAAGTTAAAACATAATAATCTTCAAAATACAAAAATAATATTATTTTTGCTTGGGAGATCATTAGCACCGATATACCACCGTGTTCGCAGCACGGAGTCCGATCACGCCCTATCAGCTAGGCCATATCTCCACGAACAATATGGATTGATATGTGATGTGAAAAAAGGTGCTACCAAGAGTAGGAACAACCATGCATACGACATGGCGTCTGATCTCTACCCGATCGGCTAGGCCGCCTTCCCACATATGCCATGTGGGTCGACTTCCAAACCAGGGCTATTAACAATCTCATCCCACTCAAGGGGAATAATATCAACACATCAATCTCATCCCAATTAAGGGGAATAATCACAATCTACTCCTCCACCGATACGTGTAGTTTGGGGTGTGGGCCTTACGATCCACCCTTCCTCGGCTCGATAATGATACTCCCAAAAAAAATATTTTTTTTTTGCACACAAAGGAAACAGAAATACAAATACATTCACCTCATAACCTTTCACACCATATATCACTTCATTAGTACTTTAAACCACTCACAACATCATTATCTCATTGGCTCTCTTGGCCATACATATGATTCTTCATTCATGACACGATGGCCGTATCTCATATTCCACACTTTCATTTCTTTATTTTCAAGGATCATCATCATAAACATCAACATATAGAATGTTCTAGAAAATCATAACTTTATGTTCATTAGTAATGAAGTCTTTAAACACAATAGATTTCTTTTCAAAGAATGGAGCAAAATGACTTGCAATCGCAACACAAGTTAAAAATCATAAATGAGTAATACACCATTTCGTTTTGAAATACTTTTCTAAAAAGGCAATGCACAATTTTAACTCATGGGTAAATAAGAACTCAAAACACGTTGGAGACTCATACAAAGAAGATCATGGTGATTTACGATGGAAACACAAATTCAAATCATAGGCTCTAGTTACAACAACCATGGCAACGTTTTATATCTCACTCTCACTTCTTTCACTTCCAAACATCGCCATAGTTTATCAACAATAAGTGCATTTGAAAAGAGTAATTGGACCACATTTTGAGTACATATATCTTTCGATACTTTGCTTACTTGAGATAATCAAAAATTATTAGGAACGACTCGGAACATGGGAATTAGGAACCTGAGCCAACCATACTTGAAACTTACAGGAGCATCATGGAATTTGATTTCTAAGAGAGAAGTTTAGCCAACATACCTTTCTTGAGATTTCCTTAGATTACTACAACGTCCCAAGACTTCTATCAATACCAATCTATAGAAAGACAGCGAAAATCGGGTAATAATTAGAAGGATTCTCATGATATACTCTCTTGAAAATTTTGTCAAACACCTATTATGCAAAATCAACTACAAAGATCTACAATGGTGATCCCTTCCTCCCTCAACCAATTTCAACAAGAATATACCTAAAATAGTTCAACAACCTCACATACTACCACCTATTGTCACATGCATGGCCTATCTCCAACTCTACAACATACTTAAACCCATAACAATTGCATGGAGATTTTAGGATAAGGTCTTACCCAGGTAGATGATGGTCTAGTGAGTGATTTCCTTAAATCATCAAGGTTGGGGCAACGATTGACAATTTAGAGAGAAGTGAGGGTATCTCAGAGAGAGAGGGAGAAGACACAGTAATTCTAATCATCAATCGTTGCCCCAATCTTGACGATTAGAGACGCGAGAGGGTGACTGCGAACGCAAAGAGGAAATATTTCACCCTCCAAAATAACACTACGTGAACGCGAAGGCAAGGACGCGAACGCGATGAAGCAAATCAGATGACAGATAGCAGCAATTCAAAATAGGAGGAAATGACCCGTAGCCCATCTGAAACACACGCGAGGCCCCCGGGACCCCATCTTAACACACAAACAAGTTCCATAACCTAACACGGACTCGATCGGAGTCTCAAATCACATCCAACAATGCCGAAAATACAAGTCGCACCACGAATCAAACTTATGAACTTTCAAAACTTCCAACTTCAAAAACACATGCCGAAACCAACCGAACCAACCCGGAATGATGTCAAATTTTGCAGGCAAGTCCCAAATAACATAACGGAGCTATTCAAACTCTCGGCATTGCATTTCGACCCTAATATCAAAAAGTCCACTTCCGGTGTCTTCTCCCTCTCTCTCTAAAACCATCAGATATTTCGCCTTCAAAATGAGCCCCAAAGGCTTTTAATCAAAATGGGGTCGGGTTATAAAAATAGAAAGTGGACCCTCTGAACTGAACTTTGCCGTCACAGAGTGGACCGCAGAATAGGTATGAGGTCCGCATAATGGACCGTGGAATTGACCTGCAAAAATTGGGCTGCTCTGAACAAGCTTGCGGTCTGCATACCAGTTATGCGGCCGCAAAATGGACCGCAAAATCACCAAATAAAATTCTTCATGCCCATTCTGTGAGGGATGTGCGGACCGTGAAATGGATATGTGATCTCATATCGTGAAGTGTATGTGGCCTGCAGAACGGTTCTGCTGTCACGAACTTGACAACAGAATCGCCTTCTTCTGCCAAATGTTTTCACCAACTCTTCAATGCATTCTACAAAATTTAAATTACTTACTGAAAATTTACGGGGCCTTACACATGCCCAACGATTCACCCCAAACTTAAGAACCATACCCACATTCTTCTCAAACACCCTTAATTTCGAAATATAAGGGCTTATGGCTTCCAATCACCATCCCATAAGCCCCATCTAAAAAATTATGCTCATAAAATTCACTATAGAGCATTGTATGTGAGCTAGGGATAAAGTCTAACCTCTTTAGTAGAAGACCTTGTGAGTTTTTTTTATTGAATTCCCAAGACTTGATAAAGAACTTGAAGTGCAGAAGTGTTAGAACTTCTTATTCTCTCTCTTGCTTTCTCCCCTCTCTCTTAAAATGATAGATTCTCCCTCCAAAATGACCCCCATAAGTGTTTTTGTATTAAAACAGGGTCGGCTAATGTTTCCCAAAAATTAACCCTACGAGTTGGGTCTACGATTATGGATAGGACTACAGAATAGGTATGCGGTCCGTGAAATGGACCGCAAATTTGTCCTTCAAATCTGGGCTCGGCCTGCTCAAATCGGAGATAGATCCGCGGTTTACGAAATGGTTCTGCGGCCAGATATATGACCGCGAAATCTCCCTCAAAAAATTCTCATGTTATTTGTGTGACGGATATGCGGCTTGCAAAATAATTTTGCAGTCGCACATTGGACCGCGAAATAACCCTCAAAAAATAAGTTTCTCTTGACTCATTTGGCGATGATTCTACGGTCAGCGGAACAGATCCATGGTCGCATAATGGTCCACAAAATCGCAAATTTTCTACAAATTTCTACCAACTCTACTATGCATTGCACCGTAAAAAAAGTCCGTACTGTGGTAAGCTTGCGAGCCGCGAAGAACATGTACAACCTTCCTAACACATTAGCCTACTTTGGAATCATAAAAATTTAACTCCTTGGAAAACTTTTACGTGGCCTTACAACTCCTACTCAACTCAATGGTACCACTAAACCAGTCTCACAACTTGCACAAAATATGCAAAAGTATAGTATAAGTACAAAACTACAGTATCTAGTAGGTATCGAGTCTAGCCTAAAAAGGTAGTGGCAGGGGATCGACATCGACAATCATTATCCTTCCAAAAAGCAGGAAAGAATAAATAATGTGCAGAAATAAGCATGCTATCATCAAATGAATACGACAACTCAAAGAAACACAAGTTATACAAAATTTAGGCATGCTTAACAAATAAAGAGAGCAATTAAGATATCAACACCTCGATCCTCATACCAAGAAATGATTCATGTCTACAACATTTATATCAAATCACTACACAAGTCAAAATGTGTACATATGCATGCTCAGGATCAAATATCAATGTGTGTAAGAGCTAATGCTTGAGTCTAAGCTGCCAATGCGTGCCCCTGATCCGATACCAATATATATATATATATATATATATATATATTAATATATATATATAAGAGACAATATATGAGTCTAAGCTTCCAATGCAGGCCCCTGATCCAATATCCATTACTCATATCACAAATCCATGTTCCTGACACAGGCCATGTGTCAAACAAGCACCAAACAAATCACAAGTTCCTACGCTCACAGGGCCCAAAGTAGCATGGGTAGTCGCCTTTTCTAAGGACGGGATCTATATCCAAGCGTTGATCATTTAATATTTAATGATCATCGATCAATCGTTGCAGCGTGCAAACCATTCGAATCATAATAGCATCAATCAATCATCGCGGCACACAACCCATGCCAATCATAATATCATCAATAATCCATAACAAACATCTACTCACATTGTCCTTAGTGCCAAATTCCTCAAATTTTCTATAACATCCAACTCTCCAACTCATGTATATATATATGAAATGATGTAATAAAAGAGCATCAGATATGATAATAAGAACACGGATAAAAGCTCATATGGCTAAAAAATGGTTATGGCAAATCATGTATCTCAAATTATCACAACGGCTCAATAAGAAATTTAGCAAGTTCTAGCTTAATAATATTAGTTATCATGAGTCAATCAGGTAATAGAAACCACAAATACCATGGAGCAAATAAAATAGTGTATGGCTAAGGATTTATAGAGAAGCTCAAAATGGCAAAATAATCCTTCATGTCAAATAAACAATGCATAACCCTTGGCATGCTCCTAAGTCGTGATTATATATTGTCACGTAGCCATAGAATCAATTAAACATGTATCACAACTTCACATAATCCAACAAGGCAGAATCAAGCCGACAATTCTATATATGGTCAAGACCTAGCTATACATATACGCTTGTCACCTCACATATACGTGACTCCCAAATCATGAATCAAATAGCAAATAGATCACATATGGGGAGAACTCCCTTTTACAAGGATAGACAAGAGACTTACCTCTACTCGACAAGCTTTAATCACCTTTTCGTACAAATTCAATATCACACGACTCGAATCTAGTCAAATATAATTCAATAAAGTCAATCAAACCTATAGGATATCAAATCCAAATAATAAAGCTTTGATCTTTAGTCAAATTTCCAAAAGTTAACCCAGGCACACACGGTCAAAACCTGAGTCAAGGGGGTAGAACCCTGCTACCCATAATCCCACGAGTGCAAATATGTGATTAGATTCAAAAATCGGGTCCAAATTGACCGTCAAGTCCCCAAAATATACCCTCTTAAGTTGTACACAAAAATCCCAAATTTCACTTTAAAATTCTAAGTTTTAGGTGTAGAAATCCACGGAGAATCAACATATAAAACCAGATGCAAGTGAAAATTACTTACCTCCAATCCTCTCAAAGTCTACGGCTCAAAATATGAAATAATAGGCAAAGGTCAGGAAATATAACACTTACAAGTCTACTCCAGGTAAACATTTTGCGATTGCGTAACACTGAGCACAAATTTGCACCTGCTGGAATGAAATCATCGCGAGCATGGCAACACCATCACAAACGCGATGACCAACCAACCAACCTTCCATGAATGTAAGCTCTCCATTGTAAACGCAAATGCATATAACCTCAAGTCGGATACTTCCTCTTTGCTAACATGCTCCCTATCTCGCGAACGCGGAGCATCTGCTCCAAACTCTACACTAACAAGATGTCCAGCTAATGAACGTGATGCACTTAACCTCAGCGAAATTTTACTCTATGCGAATGTGACCCACTGACCACGAACACGAAGCACATCACACCAGAACATTAGCAACCTCAAAGTGGTTCAAAATAATTTGAAACCACATCAAAACTCACCTGAGCCTCTTCGATGTAATGACCCAGCCGATTGTTTTGTATATTTGAGCCTTGTTCTCCTATTTTGCTTCTAGTATGCTTAGTTGTTATTTTGTGACTTGCGGGGATGATTGGTTTGGTTCCGGGAAAGTTTTGGAGTGAATTGGAGCACTTAGTTCTATTGTTGGAAGCTTAAGTTATAAGAGTAGACCAAGGTTTCACTTTTGTGTTAATGATCTTGAATTTTTTTTTTCACTTTTGTGTTAATGATCTTGAATTTTTTTTTGATTGTTCCAATAGGTTCATATGGTGTGTGTCCATATTTGGATTTGGAAGTTCCTAGGATGATTTGGCTCTCTTTGAAGAATGTTGGCACTTTGAAGGTTTAAAAATTTCATAAGTTTGACCATGGGTTCACTTCAAGTCTATATGGTTCCAATTATTGTTTCGGGACTTGTGTGCAAAGTTTCATTTCATTTTGAGTTGGTTTGGTAGGAATCATATGCTTGGTTGTGAATATTGAAGTTCTTGAATTCTATGGTTTGCATGATGTATTTTGGTGTTCGATATATTTGTCTAGTTGTTTTGTTTGGGGCCTGATGGGCTCATCTATAGCCTTACATTTGGAATGGCATGGGAGATAGAGACTGAGACTGTATTTCATCAGGTTGTGGAGATTACTCAGAGGTTAGAGTGTATCCATGGGAAGGAGAGGGAGGATAGGGAGGATACGAAGCCTCGTGGTTCTGGAGGATTTAGTGGCTTCTACTATGCAGCCATGGCTCGACATGGTAGAGGCTTTGTGAGTCAAACAGTTCAATCCACACTTTAGGTTTTATGTAGTGCTCCAAATAGCCATTAAATTCAGAGAACTCGTACATGATAGTTATCTTTCGGTGCACATCTTGCACGAGGTTCACAAAAGGTTATTCCAATCGTCCGGGGCAGATTTTGTTCTAGCAGCCACGCCAGCAGAGAGGTTATTTTAAGTGTGGTTATACTAGGCGTATTGTGAGAGATTGTCCCAGACTTAGGATTGGTATATCTCAATAGGGCACTCGAGCTATGTTTCCTGCTCCATATGCTATACCACCTGCACAGACCAACTAGAGATGAGGGACGGGCAAGTAGAGGTCATCCTAGAGGGGTAGGCCAGACCTGTTGTTATGCTTTACCTGGTAGGACCAAGGCAGTCATATCAGATGCAGTCATTACAGGTATGGTTCTGGTATGACTAGAGAGGCTTCAGTTTTATTCGATCCAGGTTCTACTTATTCGTATGTCTCATCCTACTTTGCTTCATATTTGGATATGTCTCATGATTCGTTGCATACTCATGTTTATGTGTCTACATTTGTTGGGGATTCTATTGTGGTGGATAGTGTTTATGAATCTTACATGGTTTCTATTGGGGGATGTAAAACTAGGGTTGATCTTCTGTTGCTTAATATGGAAATATTTGATGTGATTTTGGGTATCGATTGGTTATCTTTGTACCATGCTATTCTCTATTATCACGCTAAGACCATGACGCTTGATATGCCGGGGATGTCGAGTTTGGAATGGAGGGGTTCACTTGGTCACATTCCTAGTAGGGTGGTTTCTTTTTTGAAGGCTTAACAGATGATTGAGAAGGGGTGTTTGGCGTACTTAGCCTTTGTTAGATATGTTAGTGGTGATACTCCTACGGTTGATTCAGTCTGGTAGTGAGAGAGTATCCATATGTGTTCCTTGCAAAACTACCAAGCATGCCACTGGATAGGGACATAGATTTTCGAATTGATCTAGCACCACTCAGCACATATCTATTCTACCGTATTGCATGGCTCCAGCAGAGTTGAATGATTAAAGGAACAATTGTAGAAATTGCTTGATAAATGTTTCATTATGCCGAGTGTTTCAACTTAGGGTGCACCAGTACCATTTGTAAAGAAGAAAGATAGCTCTATAAGGATGTGCATTGACTATAGGCAATTGAACAAGGTTACTATCATGAATAAGTATCCACTATCGCACATTGATGATTTAATTGATCAGCTTCAGGGTGCTAGGGTGTTCTCTGAGATTGAATTGAGATCCGAGTACGATCAGTTATAGGGCTTTTGACATTGCTAAGACAACTTTCAGGACTCGTTATGGGCATTATGAGTTTTTTTTATGTCTTTTGGCTTGACTGTGCCCTAGCAAGCTTTCATGCACTTGAAGAACAGTGTGTTCCAGCCCTATTTGGATTCTTTTGTCATTGTTTTCATTGATGATATGCTGGTTTATTCCCATTGTAGGGAGGAGCACGAGTAACATTTGAGGGCGGTACTTCAGATTCGGAGGGAGAAGCAGTTGCATGCCAAGTTCTCTAAGTGTGAGTGTTGGTTGGATTCAGTGGCTTTCTTGGGCCACATGGTGTCCAATACGGGGATTAAGTTGGTCCAGATCTTCTATCGCTTCAGAGATCCGGAGTTTCCTAGGGTTTGCTGGGTATTATCGCTGATTGTGTGGAGGTGTTTTCATCCATTGCATCCATATGGACTAAGTTGACTCAGAAGGGTGCTACATTTAGGTGGTCTAACGAGTGCGAGGAGATCTTTCAGAAGCTCAAGAATTCTTTGACCACAGCTCTGGTTTAAATATTTCCTTCAGGATCTGAGTCATATACAGTTTATTGTGATGCTTCGTGTATTCTCCTCGGGTGTGTAATGATGTATGATGCTAGGGTGATTGCCTATGCTTCGTGTTAGTTGAAGCCCCATGCGAAGAATTGTCCTGTGCATGATTTGGAGTTAGCAACTATTGTAAACGCACGTAAGATTTGGAGGCATTATTTATATGGCGTGTCTTGTAATGTGTATGCAGATCATCAGAGTCTCCAGCATTTCTTTAAATTGAAAGATTTGAATTTGAGGCATCGGAGGTGGTTGGAGCTATTGAAGGATTATGATATCCGCATTCTCTATCATCCGGGGAAGGCCAATGTAGGCGGAGAGCATGGGGAGAAGCATTCATTCCAGTTGGGGAGAGGCCTTTAGCAATGGATGTTCAGAAATTGGCCATTATATTGGATATTTGAAAACTGAGTAGTGTCCTCACTTGTGTTGTATCTCGATCGTCCTTGTTTGAGCACATTAAGGCTCGCCTATATGTTGTCGCCCATTTTCTTGTCTTTAAGGACACGGTGATGCACGTTGATGCTAAGGAGGTGACTATTGGTGATGATGGTGTGTTGCGTATTCCAGATCGAGTGTGTGTTCCTAATGTTGATGACATGAGAGAGTTGATTCTTTAAGAGGCTCAGAGTTCGCGATATTCTATTCATCCATTTGCCAGAAAGATGTATCGTAACTTGAAGAAGCATTATTGGTGGATGAAGACAAAGAAGGACATTGTTGGAAATGTTTCTGTAACGACCCGACCAGTCGTTTTGAGCTTTAGCATTCCTTTCAGCGGTTTGAGACCTTGATTAGCTTCACATGATGTATAATGACTTGCGAGTATGGTTGGTTTTAATTTTTGGGAAGCTCGGGATTAATTTGGAAAAGTAATTCTCAGTTTGGAAGCTTTAAGTTGGAAGAGTTGACCTCGATTTGACTTTTGAGTAAACGACCTAATTTGGGATTTTTGTCTACAAGATAAGAAAGTGTATTTTGGGGTTTTGAACAACGATTTAAACTAGGATGTGGAACGTAATCACTTATTTTAACTCGAAAAGTTATGGTTCATCGAGATTTGGTATTTATTTTGAATTACGGACATGCAAGACCGGATCGACTTTTGTTAAATTTTTGGGAATTCATGAAATATTAAAGCTTTATTAATTTGGACAATTTCCTATGGCATTGGTTGACTTCTTTGATTGATGTTTGGCTTGATTTGAGCTATTTAGAGATGTTTTCTTAAGGAAATGCATTTTTGGAGCTTTGCACTAGCCCGGATGAGGTAAGTGTTGCCTAGCTTCTGTTGAGGGAATATTTCCTAATAAATATTATTTTTTACTACATGCAGGGGTAAGGTATATGCAATGTGACGAGCATATACACATGTGCCATGGATATTCATGTCGGGGTATATTCTAGATTACTTTATTCCTTATTTGGATGCATGATTTCATGTGTTCTATGCTTTTATTTGATGGAATGACTACGTCTAATCAAGTGTATGATACCTTATTTTTAGCATGATAAACTATTCTTGGGGTTATTGTTACACTTGATTAGACGTAGTCACACGTATATCGTGAACACACACCTGAACTTGCTATTATTGTGTTATGCCTTTAATTGAAGTATGACTACTTGAGTTTCTTACCCATGTTAAAGACTATGAAATGGATTTTGATGCTTATTTGGGACATGATGATCATTTGGGTGACGTATTATATGTTGGGCCCGTGGTCACACAAACATATAAGCATACATTCTAACAAAGGATCATTGCACGTATACATGCATACATCCATGGATTGTTATTTATCAATCCGCGTTCATCATACACACTTAGTCACTTTGTGACTGCATGTACTTGATTCCTACAATTGATTTAGCCGTAGTCATGCTTTATATGTTGAACATTCATCCACATTTTATTATCATGTCCTTGTCCTTGTTGATAAAATATGATCATGTCTTTTGACGGTAATTTGGCATATTGCATTGTTATGATTATGGCATATATGCGCATGTTGGGCGGATTGATTCTATGTTGGCACAAGGTTTTGACATGCGATTGTGATGATATTATGGCATGGGTCTTTACCTTGCGAATGTGATTATTGTTATGCACATGTGGCGAAATAAGGGTGGTGTTCTTGATTAGTCACTCGTGGAGTAATAAGGGTAGCATTCTTGATTATGCATAGGTGGTTGAATAAGGTGACATTCTTGGTTATGCACATGTGGTGAAAAAAGGGTGGCATTTTTGATTATGCACATATGGCGGAATAAGGGTGTCACGCCCCGACCTGGAAGCGAGACTGGCACCAGGTGGCTCAACTAACCTAGTGTACCAAATTGAGACTAAGGGACTCTGAACACATAATGTCATACTTTGGCCCTGGGGCCACTTTGCAAGACAATTTGCGAAGCAAAATATAAAATTGAATGGAAACTAGCGCTAACTAAACATCAATATAAAGCTAGGCTGAAAAGGCCGTCATAGCTACTACAGCTGACAAACCACCAAATTATACATACCAGGCCTACAAACCCAACATACTGCACTAACCAACAGGATATGTCTACAAGCCTCTACTGATAGATGTACTATGATCGGAACAGGGCCCCGACCTACCCATAACATATATACAGATATACATAAGATGTACACAAAAACTCTAGACCTGGCAACTCCGAAAGACGTGGAGCTTACCGATCAGGCTGAACTCTGAAAAAACCTACTGAGGAGGTATACCCGTCTGTCTATCTGAACCTGCATGCATGAAATGCAGCGTCCCCAGAAAAGGGACGTCAGTACAAAATAATGTACCGAGTATATAAGGCGATAACATAACTGAAAGTTGAAACTGAACTGATAATATAATAACTGAAAGTAATTGGGAGTCAAAGATGATCTGGAGATATACTTACCTGTTGATACTGACTCAACTCCTTCAATATAGTAAGTAAAATAATTATCCGGCCTTATAAGGCTCGGTATATATAACTGCTCTGCCGTAGTAGGCTCGCTCATAGGCGCTCGGCCATACTAGGCTATGTATCTCGACCATGCTGGGCTCGCTCATAGGCGCTCGGCCACAGTAGGCTCGGTATATAACTTTCCATCTGATCAGAGGTTGCCCAATAGGGGCCTGCCCATCGATTATAGCTCGATGGTAATGAAAATACTGTAATACTGTATATATAGGCTTGCTGCTCTCTTGACTGGAAGAAGACAATACTAAAATTGAATATAGAGTCTCGATAAGGAATAATATTGTAACTTATGAGACTAGAATAGTGTGAATAAATTCATGAATATGAACTTCTCTTTTTGTCTCATTACTAACACATGTAGCTACGAGATCATGCCAAAATGAAGGAAGGCTTAGCCTTAACATACCTTATCACAATCTTTCCAATCACCAAGTTGAACTCACCTCTTCGCACCTTAATCTACAAGAATGATAATAATACTATCGTTAAGTTACGAAAGGTATAACTATCGCACAACGAACGACAAACCTATTTTGTATTAAAACGGGCAGCATCTCCCCTATAATCCTTACTTCCTCCAAATTCAAGATAACACCAACAATACAAGAACAGAACAATAACAACATATATACATCATTTTCCAGCCCTATATACACCATCAAATACTACAAAACAGCCCAACACACCCCAATCTCTTCGTACACAAAACGACCACCGTAGTAGTGTCAAACGACCCGAAAATGTTATGACGAACGACCAGCCAACCACCCTACATTTATATGGTGTTTATAAACCCCCTTCCTCCTCCAAAACTCCACAAAATAGTAGTAAAACACGCAGCCCAACAGCAACACAAAACAGTCCGCTACAAGTGAATAACTCGAACTCACGGCTTCCGATCACCGTCCCGTGAGTTCTTACAAGTATAGAAAGACTTACCATGAATTTTATGAAGAAAAACTGGATGAAAGAGAGCAGTAAACTCACCTTATTTGTTGGATAACTCAGCTCCTATCTTGGTTCTTCAAACTCTAGGTTTTACCTCCAATTAGAACTTGAAAGGGAGAGAAAATCAATTAGGGTTTGTGGGAAATTTTTGGGAGGATTCTTTGCAGAGCTTATGTCTGGTTATTATGCTCTATTTTAAGTCTAATATATGAAGAAAATAGGCCCTTAAAAGGCCTCTTTGGACGACCCGAAATGGCCCATTTTTTTGGGCTCTCATTTAAGCAAGTAGGTGACATACCTACTTGTCACCTAGCAGCTTGCGCAGTATCGCACAAATGCCCATATCCTTCTACTCCAATGTCGTCTTGACAAACGGTTTACTGCATTAGAAAATAGACTCATAGATCTTTAATTTGATGGGTGGAACACCCCATAACTCTAAGTATATTGGGAGAAAATCGCAGTTACATTTGACCCAAAGTTTCAGTAAAACTTATGAATGTAACTTGTGATGACTTTCATCGACTTTTGTTCCACAACTCTCTTGACTTCAAAACATAACACACGGATGTCATACGACTAATATAAATCATAACATAATCTCCTTATCATGTTAAGCACCCTAGTCTCACCCCAAAGGTATATGTTATAACATTCCCAACTTGTCGACTTTCGACGAAACATTATTTTCTTCAATTGCTTTATCTTCTGAACCGTCCAACCCTCTTTGTACTTGTTGTTCATGATCTTCAATATTTGTAACCTCAGAGGTAACATGATTAACTTACTTTATATACTTTTAAATATTATCTCATTTTTGGTCCTACATTAGTTTGCTTACGACGCATTTTTACGTACGAAAATATAGGGTGTAACATCACTCCCCCTTGGGAACATTCGTCCTCGAATGTTTACTCTTAGAGACTTTGGAAAATTTTGCCAAAGTATCCTTCGTACACTAGGTTAAAACCAACCTGCACGTAGCCAGAAACATACTATGCATGCCACATATGGCCAATCTTTATAAATAGCAGCAATTTGCCTCACCGACCGTAAATCATAAATATTGAAAGTGAAAAATAAAAGCTTACCTGATGACCTGCTAGCCTACATAGAGCTATGTTGTAGCGTCCCATCTCGAACCATATCTTCAGTTTGAAATAGGTGGGGGTATTTAGACTTCATTTCTTCCTCCGATTCCCACGTCATCTCTTCTACATTCTTGCTCCTCCATAAAACCTTTACGGAAGCTACCTCCTTATTTCGTAGATTGCGGATTTGTCGGTCTAGGATGGCAACTGGAATTTCCTCGTATGACAAGTCCTCTATAATCTGTACATCATCCGTGGGCACCACTCGGGTAGGATCGCCAATGCACTTCCGTAGCATAGATACGTGAAAAACCGGATGGACAGACTCCAATTCTGAGGGCAACTCTAACTCATAAGCTACTTGGCCCACTCTCCGAATGATCCTATAAGGCCCAATATACCGTGGGCTAAGCTTGCCTTTCTTGCCAAACCTCATCACGCCCTTCATAGGTGATACCTTTAAGAATACCCAGTCATTAATCCTGAACTCTAAGTCTCGTCGCCGCACGTCAGAATATGACTTCTGACGACTCTGAGCTGTCAACAGTCGCTCCCGGATAAGCTTTACTTTCTCTATGGCCTGTTGAACCAGGTCTGGCCCATATAACCCAGATTCCCCAACATCAAACCACCCTATAGGAGATCTGCAATTACGCCCATACAAAGCCTCGTACGGAGCCATCTGAATACTGGAGTGGTAACTGTTATTATATGCAAACTCAACAAGAGGTAGATGTTCATCCCAACTTCTTTTAAAATCCAACACACATACTCGTAACATATCCTCGAGCGTCTGAATTGTGCGCTCGGCTTGTCCATCAGTCTGTGGATGAAAAGCTGTGTTGAGATTCACCTGAGTCCCTAGACCTCTCTGAAATGACCTCCAAAAATGTGCTATAAACTGAGCCCCACGGTCAGATATAATAGAAACTGGTACTCCGTGTAGCCGTACTATCTCCTTAATATATAACTTTGCATAATCTTCTACTGTATATGTAGATCTGACCGGTAGGAAGTGGGCTGATTTCGTGAGCCTATCGACTATCACCCATATGGAATCGAACTTACGATTAGAACGAGGTAAACCCGTGATAAAGTCCATGTTTATCGCCTCCCATTTCCATGTCGGGATCTCTATAGTCTGCATTAGCCCTCCAGGCTTCTGGTGCTCTATCTTCACTTGCTGGCAACTAGTACATTGGGCGACAAACTCAGCAATGTTCTTCTTCATATCATTCCACCAGTACACATCCTTAATGTCATGATACATCTTCGTCGACCCAGGATGGATGGAATACCATGAATAATGTGCCTCTGACATAATCCTGTCTCGTAGCCCTGCTACATCTGGAACACACAAACGACCCCTATATCTGAGAACCCCATCTCCCTTTAGCTCTAACAGTGGCTTCTTCTGCTGCGGAACTCGCTCTCTCAGCTCGACCAACTCTGGGTCCTCGTACTGCCTTTCCTTGACTTCCGCTATGAGGGATGATTTTGTAGTGTTTTGGAGTACAACTCCACCATCCTCAGAATCTACTAACCGAACCCCCAACGAAGACAATTGATGAATCTCTCTAGCTAATTGTCTTTTCTTGGGCTCTACATGTGCTAAGCTACCCATAGATCGGCGACTTAAGGCATCTGCTACAACATTAGCTTTCCCTGGATGGTAGAGAATGTTAACATCGTAATCTTTCAATAACTCAAGCCATCGCCTCTGTCGCAAATTCAACTCTTTCTGCTTGAAGATATATTGTAGGCTTTTATGATCAGTAAATACATCAACATGAACACCATATAAATAATGCCGCCATATCTTAAGTGCATGGACAACCGCAGCTAACTCGAGGTCATGGGTCGGATAATTCCTCTCGTGCTTCCTCAACTGCCTTGAAGCATACGCAATTACCTTCCCATGTTGCATCAGGACACATCCTAACCCGACACCTGATGTATCACAATACACGGCATAACCCTCTAGACCCTCTGGAAGTGTTAGAACTGGAGCTGAGGTCAACTTGTTCTTAAGCTCTTGGAAACTCCGCTCACAAGCCTCTGTCCATTGAAACTTAGTTTCTTCCTATGTCAACTTCGTCAATGGTGCCGAAAGGGAAGAAAAACCCTCTACGAACCTCTGATAGTATCCTGCTAAGCCTAGAAAGCTATGAACCTCTGTCGGAGTGGTAGGTCTAGGCCAAGATTTCACGGCCTCAATCTTCTGAGTGTCCACCTTTATCCCTTCATCTGATACAATATGCCCCAAGAATGCTACAGACTTCAACCAGAACTCACATTTAGAAAACTTAGCATACAACTTACGATCACGGAGGGTTGGGAGTACCGCTCGTAGGTGGTCCGCATGCTCATCCTCTGAACGGGAATAAACAAAAATATCATCAATAAATACTATCACGAACAGATCTAAAAATGGTCGGAATATGCTATTCATCAAGTCCATAAATACAGCGGGTGCATTAGTCAACCCGAAGGACATGACAAGGAACTCGAAGTGGCCATATCGGGTCCTGAAGGCTGTCTTTGGAATATCTTTTTCCCGAACTCTGACTTGGTGGTACCCCGACCTCAAATCTATCTTTGAAAAGCATCTAGCCCCCTGCAACTGATCAAACAAGTCATCGATCCTTAGAAGTGGATACTTATTCTTAATAGTTACCTTGTTCAGCTGCCTATAATCGATACACATCCTCAGCGAGCCGTCTTTCTTCCGCACAAATAGTACTGGTGCACCCCAAGGTGAGGTACTGGGCCTGATGTAACCTTTCTCCAACAAATCTTTTAACTGCTCCTTCAACTCCTTCAATTCGCCAGGTGCCATTCTATACGGAGGGACGGATATTGGTTGAGTTCCTGGAAGCAAATCGATGCTAAAATCAATCTCTCGCTCTGGAGGAATACCTGGAAGCTCATCTGGAAACACATCTGCATACTCTTTGACTACGGGAATAGACTGAAGTGTAGGTATCTCAGCATCTGCATCTCTAACTCGCACAATATGATAAATTCACCCTTTTGCGATCATTTTCCTCGCCTTCAGATAGGAAATAAACCTACCTCTGGGTGTTGGTGTATTACCTACCCATTCAAGGACTGGCTCACCCGGAAAATGAAATCTGGCTGCCTTTGCTCGGCAATCAACTATGGCATAGCAAGCTGCCAACCAGTCCATGCCCATGATAGCATCAAAATCCATCATCTCTAGCTCAACTAGGTCAGCTGAGGTCTGACGACTACAAATTGTCACCGTACAACCTCGGTAAACCCGTCTAGCAATAATCGATTCTCCGACCGGTGTAGATACCGCAAAAGGATCACTTAGTATTTCAGGCACTATACCAAACTTCCTCGCGACAAATGGGGTAATATACGATAAAGTAGATCCTGGGTCTATCAAAGCATAAGCATCGTGAGAGCAAATGGTTAATATACCTATCACAACGTCTGGTGAAGACTCCTGGTCCTGTCGACCCGCTAAAGCATAGATACGGTTCTGATTACCACTTGAACTGGAACCTCTACCTCTGCCCTGACCTCTACCAGCCGAAGACTGAGACTCACGCCCTGAAGGATGCACGGACATAGATGATCCTGTTGCTGAACTCGCTGGTTGTGCCATTCCCCCCGAATCTCTATTTGGGCAATCCCGCATCATATGCCCTGGACGCCCACATGTATAACAAGCATCAGAACCTGCTCGGCATTGGCCCAAATGTCCTCTACCACAAATGTCACACCGTGGAGGAAATGACCATGTCTGCACAGATCCTTGCTGTCGCTGCAAACCCGACGCCCATGAGCTCTCACCTGGTCCTGACTGAGTATAGCGGTCATACCTGTAACCCTATAACTGAGGTGGCGGAGGCCTAGGTGGCCGTCCGAAGTATTGGGTCCTATAACTACCCTGATATTTCTCCTGAGACCTGGGAAATCTCATCCTCTTACGTTGCCCTTGCTCAGCCCTCTCTGTACCCTGCGGCCGATGCCTACCCCTTTCTATATTCTGGGCGAATGCCTGAATCCGGGAGATATCCATACTATCCTGCAATGCAGCAGTGGCACATGCCTCGGTTAACTCTGGGGCTAACCCTGCTATAAACCTGTGAATCCTGTCCCGCATAGTAGCAACTATGGATGGTGCATATCTGGCCAATGAGTCAAAACAGAGACTATACTCTCGAACACTCATATTACCCTGCTTAAGGGCTAGAAACTGATCGACTCGAGCCTGTCGGATCTCCCGTGGTAAGTACTGGTCAAGGAAGGCATCTGAAAAATTCTCCCAAATAGCTGGAGGTGCATCACGTCCCCTGGACCTCTCCCATCCCTCGTACCAAAGGATGGCTATATCTCGGAGTCGAAAAGCTGCTAGCTCAACTGCCTCTTTCTCCGTGGCATGCATAACACAAAAGATCCTGTGAAGCTGATCTATGAAATCCTGCGGGTCCTCCCTCTGATCTGTCCCCGTGAACTCTGGGGGACTCAAAGCAATAAACTCTCGGACCCTTGAACTCCCAGACCCCTCAGAAGTTCCTGCACTAGCTGATGCCCTAGCCTGTTGCTGGGTAGCTACCAACTGTGTCAACAAATGCACCGCACTCCTCAAGTCCTGATCTGATGGAAGTGGAGGGGGAACTGGATGTGCGGTTTCCCTAGGAATCTCCGTAGTTGGTGGAGGAGCCGGTAATGGCTGAGTAGGGGTCTCGCCTTGAGCCTCAGACTGGGCCCCATCTACTAGGGGTACCCTGCCGGTCCCCTCACCTACTGCTGTATCTCTCCTCTGGCTAGCCGTAGTCTTCCTAGTCACTGTCATCTATACATGCAAACACCAACACATAAGTTTAATTCAAATTTCCTATAACTCAGTTCTGTAGCACGATTTAGATTTCAAAGAAGGGTAACCAACTCCTAAATGCCCTGTAGTGCCCTGCTTATATAATGTGGTGCACAACACATCTATAAACAAGACTCTACTAGACACGGCTTGTAGACTCCCTAGGATAGAACTGCTCTGATACCAAGTTTGTCACGCCCCGACCTGGAAGCGAGACTGGCACCCGGTGCCTCAACTAACCTAGTGTACCAAATTGAGACTAAGGGACTCTAAACACATAATGTCATACTTTGGCCCTGGGGCCACCTTGCAAGACAATTTGCGAAGCAAAATATAAAATTGAATGAAAACTAGCGCTAACTAAACATCAATATAAAGCTAGGCTGAAAAGGCCGTCATAGCTACTACAGCTGACAAACCACCAAATTATACATACCAGGCCTACAAACCCAACATACTGCACTAACTAACAGGATATGTCTACAAGCCTCTACTGATAGATGTACTATGATCGAAACATGGCCCCAACCTACCCATAACATATATACAGATATACATAAGATGTACACAAAAACTCTAGACCTGGCAACTCCGAAAGACGTGGAGCTTACCGATCAGGCTGAACTCTGGAAACACCTACTGAGGAGGTATACCCGTCTGTCTATCTGAACCTGCATGCATGAAATGCAGCGTCCCCAGAAAAGGGACGTCAGTACAAAATAATGTACCGAGTATATAAGGCGATAACATAACTGAAAGTTGAAACTGAACTGATAATATAATAACTGAAAGTGATTGGGAGTCAAAGATGATCTGGAGATATACTTACCTGTTGATACTGACTCAACTCCTTCAATATAGTAAGTAAAATAATTATCCGGCCTTATAAGGCTCGGTATATATAACTGCTCTGCCGTAGTAGGCTCGCTCATAGGCGCTCGGCCATACTAGGCTATGTATCTCGACCATGCTGGGCTCGCTCATAGGCGCTCGGCCACTGTAGGCTCGGTATATAACTTTCCATCTGATCAGAGGTTGCCCAATAGGGGCCTGCCCATCGATTATAGCTCGATGGTAATGAAAATACTGTAATACTGTATATATAGGCTTGCTGCTCTCTTGACTGGAAGAAGACAATACTAAAATTGAATATAGAGTCTCGATAAGGAATAATATTGTAACTTATGAGACTAGAATAGTGTGAATAAATTCATGAATATGAACTTCTCTTTTTGTCTCATTACTAACACATGTAGCTACGAGATCATGCCAAAATGGAGGAAGGCTTAGCCTTAACATACCTTATCACAATCTTTCCAATCACCAAGTTGAACTCACCTCTTCGCACCTTAATCTACAAGAATGATAATAATACTATCGTTAAGTTACGAAAGGTACAACTATCGCACAACGAACGACAAACCTATTTTGTATTAAAACGGGCAGCATCTCCCCTATAATCCTTACTTCCTCCAAATTCAAGATAACACCAACAATACAAGAACAGAACAATAACAACATATATACATCATTTTCCAGCCCTATATACACCATCAAATACTACAAAACAGCCCAACACACCCCAATCTCTTCGTACACAAAACGACCACCGTAGTAGTGTCAAACGACCCGAAAATGTTATGACGAACGACCAGCCAACCACCCTACATTTATATGGTGTTTATAAACCCCCTTCCTCGTCCAAAACTCCACAAAATAGTAGTAAAACACGCAGCCCAACAGCAACACAAAACAGTCCACAAAACAGTCCGCTACAAGTGAATAACTCGAACTCACGGCTTCCGATCACCGTCCCGTGAGTTCTTACAAGTATAGAACGACATACCATGAATTTTATGAAGAAAAACTGGATGAAAGAGAGCAGTAAACTCACCTTATTTGTTGGATAACTCAGCTCCTATCTTGGTTCTTCAAACTCTAGGTTTTACCTCCAATTAGAACTTGAAAGGGAGAGAAAATCAATTAGGGTTTGTGGGAAATTTTTGGGAGGATTCTTTGCAGAGCTTATGTCTGGTTATTATGCTCTATTTTAAGTCTAATATATGAAGAAAATAGGCCCTTAAAAGGCCTCTTTGGACGACCCGAAATGGCCCATTTTTTTGGGCTCTCATTTAAGCAAGTAGGTGACACACCTACTTGTCACCTAGCAGCTTGCGCAGTATCGCACAAATGCCCATATCTTTCTACTCCAATGTCGTATTGACAAACGGTTTAATGCGTTAGAAAAAGACTCATAGATATTTAATTTGATGGGTGGAACACCCCATAACTCGTATATTGGGAGAAAATCGCAGTTACATTTGACCCAAAGTTTCAGTAAAACTTATGAATGTAACTTGTGATGACTTTCATCGACTTTTGTTCCACAACTCTCTTGACTTCAAAACATAACACACGGATGTCATACGACTAATATAAATCATAACATAATCTCCTTATCATGTTAAGCACCCTAGTCTCACCCCAAAGGTATATGTTATAACATTCCCAACTTGTCGACTTTCGACGAAACATTATTTTCTTCAATTGCTTTATCTTCTGAACCGTCCAACCCTCTTTGTACTTGTTGTTCATGATCTTCAATATTTGTAACCTCAGAGGTAACATGATTAACTTACTTTATATACTTTTAAATATTATCTCATTTTTGGTCCTACATTAGTTTGCTTACGACGCATTTTTACGTACGAAAATATAGGGTGTAACAAAGGGTGGCATTCTGGATTATGCACATGTGGAAAAAAAAAAGGGCGGCATTTCATTGTTGATGTTCATGTGGCAGTACGACGGTGACATTCTTGATTATGCACACTAATTCTTTATGCTTTCCATGCATTTCACATGTTTTATATGTATTATCCATGCATATCATTTACATATGCTAATTGACATATTCTTCATATGCATTAGACTTGTTAGTGGGTTGATGGACCCTCGAAGGGTGTCAGATTGATGTTGAGAGAAATTTACCATCATATGTCGTCATGTTGAACTCATACAAAGGTTACATAAACCTGCATTGGAAATTTATACGAAATTGGTTCAATGTATGGTATAGACCCGTACGTCCAGGTAGAAGTATTTGATTACAAATTACTTGGTACATATCTCCTTTACACGAGGAGTTGGTGCAACTGTTTATATATATTGACTTGTTTATCGGAAAATAATACTTATGATCTATTCTTTGATTGTGTACTTAAATTTTGATATTCATTGTTCTATGACTGTCACTCTAGGTATTTTCTCTGTATTGTACATATTATTGAGCAGCATGGGTTATGCAAAGTGAGTGTCTTTTGACTTAAAAACCGTGTCATTACTTTACCGATGTCAGTCAAGATATTTACTGAGTACATGGGATCGGTTGTACTCATACCACACTTGTGCACCTTGCGTGCAAATCTTGGAGCTGAGCTACTGTGAATGACGAAGGTTGGCACTGAAGATGTATCTGCATTCTAGATTCAAGCTACCATTTGTTCATCGTAGTTTAGGACTTCATTTGTGTTTATGTATAATTTAATGAGTTGTTGTATTTATTTTTTTATTAGCTTTATAAATGTAAATCATAGTGGCTCGTGATTTGTACTAACATTCCTTGCAATAGTTGTACTGAATTCTTTTGCAGTCTTTATTATTAATATTGATGATTTCTCATTATAGCTGTAACTTATATTGTTTGGCTTACCGAGTGTGGTGGGTAAGGTGCCATCATAGCTTGGTGGAATTCTGGATCGTGAAACATTGGTATTAGAGCCCTAGGTTCATAGGTTCTACAAGTCATGAGCAAGTATCTAGTCGAGCCTTGCAGATCGATATGATGACGTCCATACTTATCTTCAAGAGGCTACATGACATTTAGGAAACATTCCATCTTTTTGTCCTTATCGTGCGAGCTTTCTTTAGCATGAATCCTAAATCTTCGATTCATTTTTGATTCATATGCGATGTGGAGTACTGTCACGCCCCAAAATTGGGGAACACGACTGGCGCTCAGCCGAGTGAACCTGGCTGAGCAAGCCTATTAGATTTTCTTCTACTCAAACTCATCCATGAATAAAGAGAATACATATTTTCGTTAATCAAACAGTAAAGTGATCATTTCCGCAATTCCAATTTCTTACCATTAGTTACTTCATTTATGAGTCTCAAAATACACACACACAGACACACCTCCGTGATTCAATATGGACAAGTGATTTAATCACAACACAATTGGCTTAACATTCCCAACACCCATACACAACCCACACTTAGTCTACGAAGCCTCTAAAAATACCAAAGGGTACAATGATAGTGCCGGCAACAAGGCTCCGGCTATACCTCAAAATACGATAATACGTACGAAACAAAAGATGCACAACCACGAAATGAGTTGGGGCTCACCAAGTCAGCTGGAATGAGTAAGCACTGCTATCACTTGTCAGTATCCTCCGTTGTAGAACCACCTGCATCCAATAAAGATGCAGCGCCCCTGGCAAAAGGGATGTTACTACATGTCGAATAGTACTAGTATGAAAGCCAAACACCAATTTAAGAACTAGGAAATACAATATGAATATGATGAACCACGGCGACAATAAAATAACATAGATCGCCATTTGAACCAAAGCAGGCTTATCAAGAGCTGGCAGTAACATTTATATAATTTAACATGAGATCCTTTATAACCATTTTCACATAAAGCGGCCCCGCCGCCTCACCCCAATGTATGTAGGTAGAGGTGTAAGCATAGTACCAAAACTCTACTCAAGCGGCCCTGCTTCCTCACCCCAATGTATGTGAGTTGAGGTATAACCACAGTACCAAAAACCTACACAAAGCGGGTATGCCGCCTCACCCCAATACATGTTGGTGAAAATGCATCAACAATACCAATACCTATACAAAGCGGCCATGCCGTCTCACCCCAATATATATATGTGTGTGGTGGTGCAACAACAATACATAAATCATACACAAAGCGGTTCTTCCGCCTCACCCTAATATATGCGTGTTGAAGTGTAACCTGAATCACAATCTCTACACAATTTGGCATAATAGTTTTCAACATAAATCATGACTTGGAATCATAACACGTAGATACACAACCCATTGTTTGGAACACATCCTCAATTTATAATAAAATATGATAAGAGCATTTGAAACACGAATTGAACATATATCTTTGTCACAAAACTTATTCAGAATACTCAACTTGTAATTAATATCTTGGAACTTACAAGGATATTGGGGTTCCAATTCTTAAAGAAGAGTTTAGCCAATATATCTCAATTGAGCTTCCTTAAACTCTAAAATATTTCGGAGTTCTTAGCAACTTCAATCTATTTTAGAAATATAACAAGTTGAACCAAAATTAGGAAGATGATCATGGTTCTAGCTCATTTGAGCATTTTATCAAACATAAGGTGTGCATTAAAGTTTTAAGATCCTTTTATGGAGGATTCCATCGTCCCACAACCCATTCTTTACCATTTTTAGCTCACAACCTTCCTACCCAAAAATTATCTTACTAATTACCCAATTCTAGACAAAATTCGAAATTGAGGGTTAGGGTGTAGGATGTTACCTCTAGGATGAAAACCTAGTGAGTTTTCCTTGCTAATCTTCAAAGATTCGAGCTATAATTGAAGAACAATTTGTTGGGGGTCACTCTCTCACTCTAGGGCACTCTCTCACTATCAAAATGTCAGATGTTATCTAAAAAATAGCCCATTGTGTCAATTTAACAAAGTAGGGTCGGGTTATAAAAATTCAAATATAAAAATCCGGTACAAATGGATATGCGGTCCGCATAATCGGACGCTCAATTTGGGGCCAAAAACTGAAAAACACATGCATGGGTCTATGGTCACTATGCGGCCTGCAGACCTGTTCTGGGGTCGCATAATGAACCGCAGAAAAATTCTGCGGTAGCATAGTCGATCGGAGATTGGTGTCCAAGGCTTCCTATCTCGGCCTCACTCTTTGGCCATTATGCGGCCCGCAGAGTGATTCTGCGGTCTCATAATGGACCGCAAAAATGCATTTCTCTACCAAATATTTTCCTTCACTTTCGAGAGCATGGTTCAACCCTCAAACACGTAAGCATAGCTCGGCACCTCAAAATATATTTTTTTCTTTGCGAAATTTCACTGGGCTTTACACTTAAGTACTTCGAAAATTTTCTGGGTGTTACATTCTTCCCCGCTTAGGATCATTCGTCCTCAAATGATGGTCAAAATCCATCATTAGCATCAAATGTGGCCCAACTGTTTATTCATGCTCACCAGTAGTTTCAAAATTTTGCTAACTCCCTAAATTTCTAATATTTTTTGCCATAGTTTCCCTTGTAACTGGGCTATCCACCTGTCAGAGAACCCCAGAAACATATCCTAACAACATATACATAATCCAACGATGTAATATAACACAAAACAGCACCAGCTGTGGCCTCACAAGCAATATATTACTAGAAAAGGAACACTCTTAACATCAATCGTACAAATGATACATAATTCATAGAAGGTAACCCTTAGAATTTTCATAGAACACAACTTTCTAAATACATGGCTATTCAAACATATAAGGATACTTTTTCTTCATTTCATCCTCGGCCTCCAAAGTAGCCACTTTCACGGAGGAAATTTCTTTGTTTCTCAACTTTCGGACTTGGCGATCAATAATAGAAACTGCAATCTCTTCCCGAGTCAATTTCTCATTAACCTCAATAGTCTCAACCAAAACAATGAGTGTCGGGTCTCCAACTACTTTCTTCAACATAGACACGTGAAATACCGGGTGCACTAATGACATCTCACGTGGTAGCTCAAGCTTGTACGCAACCTCACCGATCATCTGAATGATTTTGTACGGTCCGACATACCTCGGACTCAATTTTCCTTTCTTACCAAATCATATTACACGTTTCATGGGGGAAACTTTCAAGAATACCCAATGATCTTTGTTGAACTCCAAATCCCTACGACGTAAATCCGAATAGGACTTCTGACGACTCTGAGAAGTCTTCAACCGCTCTTTAATAATTTTAACTTTTTTCATAGTCTGATGCATGAGGTCTGGACCTATCAACTTTGTTTCACCAATTTCGAACCACCCAATGGGAGATCTATATCTCCTACCATATAAAGCCTCGAATGGTGCCATCTGAATGCTAGCATGATAGATATTGTAGAAAAATTCTATTAGTGCTAAATGATCATCCCAACTACCTTTAAAGTCTAGAGCACAAGCGCGCAACATATCCTCAAGCGTGTGAATAGTTTGCTCTGCTTGCCCGTCAGTCTACGGGTGAAAGGTTGTACTAAGATTCACCTGAGTACCCAAACCTTTCTGAAATGTCTTCCATAAATTAGCAGTGAATTTTGCTCCCCGATAAGAAATGATGGAAGTTGGAGTGCCATGCAACCTGACTATTTCCTTTATATACAACTGAGAATATTGTTCCACAGTGTCGGTAGTCTTAACCGGCAAAAAGTGTGCTGATTTTGTGAGTTGATCCACAATCACCCAAATCGAGTCAAACATGTACGGAGTGCGCGGTAATCCTACCACAAAGTCCATATTAATCATTTCCCACTTCCACATTGGAATTTCTATGTTCTGTGCCAACCCACCGGGCCGTTGGTGTTCGGTCTTTACCCCTCCTTCACTAGAGTCCGCAAGACGAACTCCCAAACTAGCCAATTGGTGAACTTCCTTGGCGAATGGCCTTTGATATGCCTCTAAATGAGTCAAACTACCCATAGATTTTCTGCTTAGAGCATCTTCCACAACATTGGACTTTCCCGGTTGATACAGGATATCGATGTCGTAATCTTTGAGTAACTCAAGCCATCTTCTCTACCTTAGATTCAACTCCTTGTGTTTGAAAATATATTAAAGGCTCTTATGGTCCATGAATATATCCACATGGACCCTATAAAGGTAATGACGCCAAATCTTCAACACAAATACCACCGCTGCAAGTTCTAAGTCATGTGTTGGATAAATATTTTCATGATTTTTGAGTTGCCTAGAAGCATAAGCTATCACCTTGCCCTGTTTCATTAATACACACCCAAGACAAATTCTTTAAGCATCACAATATACCACAAATCCATCTACACCCTCTAGTAAGGTCAACACCGGTGCCATATTCAATCTTGATTTCAGCTCCTAGAAACTCCTTTAACAAGTATCTGACCATTGGAATTTAATTTCCTTCTAAGTCAATCTAGTCCACGGAGAGGCAAGGGCAAAAAACCCCTCCATAAATTTTTTGTAATACCCAGCTAAGCCTAAGGAACTGCGAATCTCTATTGAAGTTGTAGGTCTTGACCAATTCCTCACAGCCGCAATCTTTTGAGGATCAACCATAATTTCTTCACTAGAGACTACATGACCCAAGAATGTGACAGATTTAAGCCAAAATTCAAACTTTGAAAACTTTGCATATAACTTGTGCTGATATAGGGTTTGCAGAACTACCCTGAGATGATCACCATGGTCCTCTCGATTGCATGAATATACAAGGATATCATCAGTAAACATTATCACAAAGGAGTCAAGAACAGACTTGAAGACTCGATTCATAAGATCTGTGAAAGTTGTTGTGGTATTTGTTAGCCCAAAAGACATTACCAAAATTTCAAAGTGCCTATATTGGGTTCTAAAAGTTGTTTTAGAAACATCTTGTTCCTGATCTTCAATCGGTGATATCTGGATCTTAAATTGATATTGGAAAAGTACCTAGCACCCTGCAATTGGTCAAATAAGTCATCTATCCTTGGCAGTGGGTACTTATTCTTGATTGTGACCTGGTTAAGTTGCCGATAGTCAATACACATTCTCAATGACCCATCTTTCTTTCTTACAAAAAGGACCAGTGCGCCCCAAGTCGACACACTCGGCCGGATGAATCCCTTTTCTAACAAATTTCTCAATTGTTCCTTTAGCTCTTTCAATTCTGCCGGTGTCATTCTGAAGGGTTGAATAGATATAAGATGTGTGTGCATCACATCAATCCCAAAATCAATCTCCCTAGCTGGTGGGATCCCATGGAGTTCATCTGGAAAGACTCCGGGAAATTCATTCACAACAGGCACGAACTCAAGTGTAGGTGCCTCAGCATCGGTGTCCGTAACCCAGACCAAATGGTAAATACACCCCTTGTTGATCATTTTCGTGGCCTTAAGGTAAGAAATAAACCTACCATTTGGCACTACATTATCACCCTTCCACTCAATAATTGGATCATTTGGAAATTCGAACCTAACAATTCTGGTTTGGCAATCAAGCTTGGCTAACACATGAATAAATTCAATCCATCCCTATTATCACATCAAAACCGACCATTCACAATTCAATAAGATCAGCCACGGTGTCCCGGCCATGCAACGTGATAACACAATCCCTATAAACCCGCGCAGCCAAAATAGACTGACCAACCTGATTAGGTATAGAGAATGGCTCATAAAGTTGTTTCGGTTCTATCCCAAATTCCATGGCAACATAAGGAGTGACATATGACAAAGTGGAATCGGGATCAATAACAGCATATACATCATGGGATTGGACAGACAATATACATGTGACAACATCTGGAGAAGTCTCTGAATCCCGATGCCTCCGCATAGCATAAAATCTGCTGGGTGCTCCCGAATTCTGTGCACCACCCCTAGCTGCACCACGCCCTGCAGGTGCTGGGGTGCCTCGAGCTGGAGGTGTTACGGATGCAGTAGCTATAGAATTAGCTGGTTGAGCCACACCTCTACCCATATTTCGAAGGGACGAGTGGCAATCCCTCTGAATGTGACCCCTTACACAACACCCATAGCATACAGGTAGGTTCATGAAGTAGGACCCAAAGTGCATCCTCCCACACTTAGGGCATAGGAGCCTCCACTGCTGAAACCTTCTGTCGGGCCGACCATGCGGGTGGGGTGCCATGTTGCCCTGATTTGGTCCAGATGACTGTGCACTCATAGAAGACTGGGCGAATAATTGAGATGATCCTAATGACCCTCCCTTGAATGCCGACCTACCACCGCCACCGGAAGAACCACCAAAATTTCCCACGGACCGAGCCTCGTTGCTACTTTGATGCTCAATTCTATTCTTCAATTTACAAATCTCTGAGGCTTGAGGAAATGCTACCATCATAACATAGATCATATCGTAATTCAAGGTAGCTGTAGCGGCTTTATTAATAACCAAAGGGCTAAGGCCCTGTATAAACCGGCGCACTCTACCCTCCATTGTGGGCAACATATGAATAGCATACTTGGACAGGCGCGCAAACTCCATATGATACTCCCACACATTCATACTAAACTGCTTCAGGCTTTCAAACTCAGCGGCACAGGCTGCCTTAGTTTCAGCAGGCAAGAAATTATCCATAAAGGCATCTGTGAACTCACCCAACCTTATCGGAGGGCTCGCCTCCCCACGTGATTCCTCCCACAACTCAAAACAATAATAAGCCACCTCTTTCAGGCTGTAGGAGGCCAACTCCACTCCTTCCGTCTCTATAGCATGCATAACCCGAAGAGTCTTGTGCATCTCATCAATGATGTCCTAGGGGTCCTCCTCAGGATCAGTACCCATAAACACTGAAGAATCTAATTGAAGAAACTTGTTCACCCTGGAACTAGCATATTCCCCTGGCTGACTGGAAGAAGTAGGCCCAACACGCGATCTCTGGGCCTGAGAAGCCACTATCTATGTCAACATCTGTATGGCTCGCCTAAGATCAACATCAGGCATACCAGAATCGGAAGCTGGATCTGGAGGTGGAACTGGAATATCAGTTGGAGGAACCGTTGACCCTTTAGTAGGTGTAGGGACAGGTGCGGTCTAATCAGTTGTGGTAGAATCTGGCAGTGTAGTAACTGGGGGAATATCCTTACCCCTTGGGTGCTCACCCACATCATCAAATATAGGCTCAACTGCCACTCTCGGGGTGACATTGGCTCTTTGGCCAGTTCTTGCCTTTTTATTAGGTGCCATGTACTAAAAATTAGAGTAACGCAATAGTTAAAGGAGGAACAATCTTACAATCAGCTTTAGCGCACGATCGAGAACATTAAAGAAGGGTATTATTCCTAAAGGCCCAAATAGCATCCTAATTATAGATGTGGTCGATAACACACCGATAAGAAGGACTCTACTAGACACGGCTCTGAGACATCCTAGGACACTTTAAAACCTTAGGCTCTGATACCAAGTTTGTCATGCCCCAAAATCGGGGAGCGCGACCGGCGCTCAGCCGAATGAACCCGGCCGAGCAAGCCTATTAGATTTCCTTCTACCCAAACTCATCCATGAATAAAGAGAGTACATATTTTTGTTAATCAAACAGTAAAGTGATCATTTCCACAATTCCAATATCTTACCATTAGTTACTTCATTTTTGAGTTTCAAAACACGCACGCACAGACACATCTCAGTGATTCAAAGTGGTCAAGTGATTTAATCACAACACAATCTATTTAACATTCCCAACACCCATACACAACCCACACTTAGTCTACGAAGCCTCTAAAAATACCAAAGAGTACAATGATAGTGCCGGCAACAAGGCTCCGGCTATACCTCAAAACATGATAAAACGTACGAAACAAAAGATGCTCAACCCCGAAATGAGATGGGGCTCACCAAGTCAGCTGGGAAGAATGAGCACTACTATCACTTGTTAGTATCCTCCACTGTAGAACCACCAGAATCCATTAAAGATGCAGTACCCCTGGCAAAAGGTACGTTAGTACATGTCAAATAGTACTAGTAAGAAAACCAAACACCAATTTAAGAACTCGGAAATACAATATGAATATGATGAACCAGGGTGACAATAGAATAACATAGATGGCCATTTAAACCAAAGGAGTCTTATCAAGTGTTGTCATTAACATTTATAGAATTTAAGATGAGATCCTCTGTAACCATTTTCAAACAAAGCAGCCCCGCCACCTCATCCCAATGTATGGAGGTGGAGGTGTAAGCACAGTACCAAAACTCCACTCAAGCGGCCCTGCCGCCTCACCCCAATATATATATGTGGGTGGTAGTGCAACAACAATACCAAATTCATACACAGAGTGGCTCTTCCGCCCCACCCCAATATATGCAGGTGGAGGTGTAACCTAAAACACAATCTCTTCACAATTATGCATAATAGTTTTCCACATAAATCACGACTTGGAATAATAACACGTAGATACGAAACCCATAGTTTGGAACACATCTTCAATTTATAATATAATATGATAAGAGCATTTGAAACATGAATTGAACATATATCTCTGTCACAAAACTTATTCGGAATACTCAACTTGTAATAAATATTTTGGAACTTGCAAGGATATTGGGGTTCCAATTCTTAAAGAAGCTTTTAGCCAACATACCTCAATTGAGCTTCCTTAAACTCTAAAATATTTAGGAATTCTTAGCAACTTCAATTTATTTGAGAAATATAATAAGTTGAACCAAAATAAGGAAGATGATCATGGTTCTAGCTCATTTGAGCATTTTATCAAACACTAGGTGTGCATTAAAGTTTCAAGGTCCTTTTATGGAGGATTCTATCATCCCACAACCTATTATTTACCATTTTTAGCTCACAATCTTCCTACACCTTTTGATGACACATGCATGCAAGATGGACAACTCCCATGCCCAAAAATTATCTTTTTAGTTACCCAATTCTAGACAAAATTCGAAATTGAGTGTTAGGGTGTAGGATCTTACCTCTAGGATGAAGACCTAGTGAGTTTTCCTTGCTAATCTTCAAAGATTCAAGCAAGAATTGAAGAACAATTTGTTGATGGTCACTCTCTCACTCTAGGGCACTCTTTCACTCTCAAAATGTCACATTTTATCTAGAAAATGGCCCATTGCGTCTATTTAACGAAGTAGGATCGGGTTATAATCGGCCGCACAATTTGGGGCAAAAAACTAAAAAACACCTGTCTGGGTCTGCTGTCACTAAGCGGCCCGCAGACCTGTTATGTGGTCGCATAATGAACCACAAAATAATTATGCGATCGCATAGTCGATCACAGATTGGCATCCAAGGCTGCCCATCTTGGCCTCACTCTGCGGCCATTACGCGGCTCGCAGAGTGATTCAGCGGTCACATAATGGACCACAAAAATGTATTTCTCTGTCAAAAATTTTCCTTCACTTTCCATTGCATTGTTCAAACACGTAAGCGCAACTCGGACGCTCGAAAAATTATTTTTTCTTTGCGAAATTTCATTGGGCTTTACACTTAAGTACTGCAAAATTTTCTGAGGTGTTACAAGTACTCGAACTCAGATGTGCACCGACAACTTGTGATGTTGCGGATGGACTGCGAGGGGCTATCGATGCTTGGTTATCATCTCAATGTGTTGTCTAGTCTTAGATGCGGATGTGTTAATAGATTTTTTGGTTGTTCATTTGTTGGATGAATCGGATTCTTGTATCTGGTATATATGTATGAACTCGGGGGCATTAATTGATTGCATAGTGGTTGTGACCATGGTAGGGTCATACAGAGATTTCAGATGGAGGCTAAGCAAGTGGGTTAACTCTTGAGATATTGTGTGATCCTTATGAGGTTTCTACGAGGAATTTTCATTCTATCCAGTAGAATATATGTACTATGATTAGAGTTTAGATCACTTGAGGAAATTTGCACGACTGTCACAGGGATGAGTATGTATTCAGCAAATGATTAGAGTGCGTTTGACCAGTACTCTATGAGTTTATAAGGAATTCAGCTAAATAATAGTGCGATACCATGGAAGTTAAGGAGGAACCGTATTATGGGTTATCAGATGATGTGTTTGGTGTCTTCCAGCCAGGTGGGGGAGTCTACCATCTACGATTAGGTCATATGGGTATGTGTTGTTATAGTATCTGGACAAGGATGTGCTTGTGGATTAGCTTTGATATGAGAAGGGTGTCATCGAGGATGATTTCGGGCAAGGGATCTGTTGGGTACATGATGTAATATGATTTATTTGAATATGAAGGTTGTGGAATGACATAGGTTTGATATTCGTCTTGGAGATGGTGTACTGGGAGAAAGGGATTTACTCGGTTGCTTTAGGATGGGGTTGCTTCTTAAAATATTTATGTGCTAATGGATTACAAGTCGCTCGGCACGTGTTAACTATGCAACGAAGTTTGAGCAGAGCAGATGACTCTCGAGAAGGTCTCAAGATTGATATGTGGTATCTAAGAATATTCGGATTTGTGTGTGGCTACAATCTGAGATTTGCCTTGGATGGTCTTTAGATTTGCAGTATTTCTATATCATTATTGATTCTACATGGCAATATTAGAAAGATGAAAGAAACAACTTTCGATGCGCAGAAGGTCTCTTCAAAGCGAGCATTTTAGTTTGAGTTACTTTTGGTTTGGTAGTCTATGTGACTTGGTGGATTTAGATAGATCTAATTATAATGGCTTGGCTGTATGCTAATGGGTTTTAAAGAGTTCATGATGGTTTTGACCATGGCCTGAGGTTGATGACTTCTACGGACATATGAGGTTTGTTGCGTGTTGCAGTGTTCTCCTGCAGTGAGTTAAGTGGAAGGTTTCTGATTGATGGAGTGTTTATCCTACTCATGATTTAGGGTTGATGATTGCTGACGGCCAATTTTGACCTTCCCTTTTTAAAATTAATTTATTTATACTTAATAATTTACAATAATTATTTTCAAAGTGTTTCCTAGTAACAAATATCTATTTTTTTTAATAAATTAACCAAATATTAGTTTTATAATTAATCACATAGTATTAACATTATGTAATTACAAATATATTTATAATTTTTAAGATTATTAAAATAATATATATATATATATATATATATATATATATATTACATAGGTTCTATAGTTAATTTGAAAAATTACTCTTTAATTTCTAGTCAATTAGATTATTATGTGAAATTCGAAAATTAGTGATACAATTTAGGAAAACAATGCATTTTTATAGCTAATTAATTAAAGTAATTAGTAGTATATATAATAATTATAATGTTTACCACAATTATTGAAACTATTAAGTTTATTTAAATTAAATTCAAAAGGGGTTAAGACCCACAATTGCAATTCCCAGATCAAAGACAAAATGGCCATTCTTTAAATCTTTTTTGGCCAAATTACTCAAGCCCAGTCCAAAATTACTCAACCCAAACACCCATCTCTTTCTTGTTGGCAATCCAAGACATCCCATTTGCACCAATCACAACATGCCACGTCACCCTCACTCTCAACTCACAGAACAAACACACCCACATCTGAGCCGTTGATCTATCTAATCAACGGCTCACGTTTATTCTTTGATTTTTTTCATTTGATCTAAATACCCGCCCCAGAGATCTAATCTCAAATGCCCAAACCCCCATCATTTAACGGCCATAGAGTTTCCCACTTAAAAAATTTCTAAAAACTCCAATCGCCAAATAATCGGAGCCGTTGATTAACAGATCCAACGGGTCCCATTCCGGCTCTAACCTTTAAGCCTAAAGACCAAACCAAACCCCTCTCAGAAACCCGAATCATTTCACCCTCAGTCGGCCACTCTAAATTTCCCAAATGCTCTCTACTCTCCTCCAACCCTAACCCACCAGCCTCCAAAACCTTGCACAATTTGCAAGCTCATCTCAACCAAAGCCTAAAACGCCTATACGTCCCCTACTATCCGCGAGTCCTGCTATTCTTTCCCATTTCACTGATAAAATTCAAAAACCAAATCAAACCCTAAGACCCCAAATTGTTGTTACTAAGCTCACTTGTTCTTTCCTCTGTGTTTTCAAATCCATGGCATGAATGGTTGAATTTCTTCAGCACCATCATCATTATTTTTGTCCAGAGGTCAAACGTAGTGATCTCTGGACATTAGTGTTTGTCTGTTGGTTCTTTGCCTTCAACAGTCGATCCCTCCTCTACCATGCGTCACTCTCCACTACTGATCTGAATTTTTGAAGCCCTACGAGCCTTTAACGGCACTATAAATAGAACTCTTTAATGTTCTCACCAACACGACCTAACACTGAAACCATCTACACAATCACTTAAGAGCAATTTTGAGGTCAAAAGCCTAGGGTTCCTTACTGTTCTTTTCCTTTTCGTTTTTGAGTACTGTCGCTACTTTGAACATAAAGTTTTTGGGGTTCTTAAGCAACTATGAGATCCTTGTTTGGTTTGCTGCCCTCAAAAAGGTCAGTGTACTCCTAATTTCTATCCTTTAATCACCTTATACAAATGTTATAAACATGTTGTTGGTTTTCTTTGAACTATAGTTACTTATGATGCTTACTATTAGCATGGAAAGATTTATCTTTCGTTTTTGACAATTTGTTGTCTGTCTATGATCACATGTCCTGCCTCTTGGATATTTAATTAGTAATTGATCAAACTATTATATGATTCTTGATGACTTTCATTTATGAGTCTAAATAATCTGCATAACTAAAATAGTAATATGCCTTGAATGATTATTCATGCTCACATATACTTCATAGCCTTTCATTGATGATTTTACAGTAACCTTTACCTTTATATGTTGCTTTTTTGTATTCTATTAGCCTTGTGGTTGAGTTTATTGTTTGATAATCATAACTGAGATGAATATAAATGTTCCTAAGTTCATATCATCTACCATGAGCATGCAAACCTATGTGCTTAGGTGTTTTTCTTCTCTATACTTTGTGTCTGTTAACTTTGAAAGCAACTTCTGGGTTATCACTATGACATCCTCATGATCTCATCTAATTATTGGTTGCATCTGTTAAACTAGTCTTGTGTGAATTAACCTTTCTTTTTTTCATGAATACCTGTCATGCCCCAACCTCGGGAAGCGTAACTGGCGCTCAATCGAGTGAACCTGGTCGAGCAAGCCCGTTAGATACTTTCTACCCAACTCACCCATGATCAAGAAAATATATGATTACCATAATTAGACAGTATGAAGTTCATTCATACAATATTAAATCGTTTCATTAGTTACTCCACTATCAAGTCCCAAAATACACATATTCTTATAGTTTGAGTGGAACAAGTGATCAAAACACAATATAACTTGTTTAGCATTCCCAACACCAATATACAACCCACATAGTGTCTACGGAGCCTCTAAAGATACAAAGGATATTAAAGATGGTGCCGGAAACAAGGCCAGGGCTATACCTCAAAAAGTGACAACAATATAAACAAAAGGTACAATACATGACCCCAGAATGAAATGGGGCTCGCAGAGTCCGCTAAGAAGAGGATGCAACATTATCTGTGATCAACACTGTCTGCTATGGAACCACCTGCATCCATTTAAAGATGCATTACTCCCGGCAAAAGGGACGTTAGTACCGTCGAATAGCACTAGTATGTATAGCTAAACACCATCTCAATAGAATGAATAATAATACAAGGGGAACAGTCAAGAATTCAATAAGGGCTTCAAATAATACTAAAACATCAAGTTAAGGATCACATAAGTTTTAATGTCAATTTCTATGTTATTGGGTGGGGAGATCTTTAGTGCCGGTATTCCATAATTCACAATACCACCGTATTCTTACACGGAGTCTGATCACGACCCAATCGGCTAGGTCGTCCCACTTAAGACATCAACCATAACCACAATTTCGATTATTATATTCAGTACAGTCACCACTATGTGTGCGGCATGGCGTCCGATCACGGCCCGATCGGCGAGGCTGTCTCACCCAAGACGTTACCTTTTTCAGTCAATCATCTCACTTCATACTTCTTTCATATCTTTCAATTCATTGGAATTAGTGATTGCGATTTCAAAGTCATTATTGGCAATTGGCCGTATTTCATAGTTCCAGTTCTCTTTTCCAAATTCAAATATCATTATCATTATCAACAACAATAAGGCTTCCCATTCAAGACATTAAATTCATATACGAGCAATCTGGGGATCTTAGGCACATAGAAGCTTTTCATACAATTTGGCATAATAGCCTTTGTTCGATCTTGACATGAAGTCATAACATTTATAACACATATTCCACATTTTGAACACACCCTCAAATGGAAAGATGACATGATGAAGCGTTTAGAATAAACATTAAACATACATCTTTCAACACAAACATATTAGGAATAGCCAACTCAATAATGGTCAAGGACTTACACCAATTACATGATCACCAGGGGATTCGATTCTAAGAAGAAGGGGTTTTAGCCAACATACCTCAATTGATCTTTCTTACACTCTAAAATATTGCGGAAGTCTTAGCAACTTCACTCTATTTTGAAAATGTAACAAATTGAAGCAAAATGAGGAGAATGATCATGGTTCTAGCTCATTTGAGCATTTTATCAAACACTAGGTGTGCATTAAAGTTCCATGGCCCTTTTATGAAAGACTTCACCATCCCACACCCCATTCTTTTCTATCTTTAACTCACAACCTCCCCACGTACCTTAAGAATATATGCATGCAAGGTAAGCACTCCCATCCCCATGAACTACCTTACTAATTGCCCATTCTAGTTATATTTCGAATTTAAGAGCATGGTGATAGAATCTTACCTCTTAGGATGAAGACCTAGGGTGATTCTCTTGGTAATCTTCAAAGGTTTAAGCAAGAGTTGAAGAGAAATTTTTGATGAGGATAACTTTCTCCCTCTAGGACTCTCTCTCTCACTCAAAAGATATCAGAAATAAGCTCAAAATAGTCTATGGGATGTGTTTTAATGGAATATGGTTGGGTTTAAAAACCCCAAAAATGAAGCTCCGTAACAGGTTATGCGGTCGCATATACGATCGCATAATGATTATGCGGTCCGTGAAATGACAGCAAAAGATGGCTTTGGGAATTGGGTTTGCCTGCTTCACTCTGCGGCCATTATGCGGCTCGCAAACCTATTCTGCGGTGGCATAATGCACCGCAGAACATCCCTCCGCAAAAGTCTAAGGATGACTATGCGACCAAAGTGCAGCCCGGGAAACGGTTATGCGATCGCATAATTGGCCGCGAAATTGACATAAAAATGCCCGAGAAAACTACTGACTTTGCAACCATTCTGCGGTCTGCAGAGTGGTTCTGCGGCTGCAGAACGAGCCGTAGAAATGCCTCCCTTGGCCCAACATTTCCTTCAACTCCCCAGGCACTACTACTATTAACCTCTACGCCTACTTCGGCATCGCAGAATCTGGGTTTTTAGGAAACGTTTTATGGGGCCTTACATCCTCCCCCACTTAAGATCATTCATCCTCAAATGAGGACCAAGGTCCACTATTAGCACCTTATGCAACTCAGTGTTTTTCAACCACCACGCCAGTAGCCCCAAATTTAACTATCTCCCCAAATTTCCAAAAATTTTGCCAGAGTTTTCTTTGTAACTGGGCATATCCACCTGTTAGAGAGCCCCATAATCACATCCTAAAAACATGTACACAAACCAACGATGTAACATAACTCATAACAATACCAACCATGGCCTCATGTAAACAACATATAATCAAAAAGAACAACTTTACATTAACTGAACAAGTGATACAAAATTCATAGGCGACAAGTTCATAAAAAGGATTACACAGCTATTCAAACAAGTAAGGATACTTCTTCATCTCTTCCCTGGCCTCCCAAGTGGCCTCTTCAACTTGATGGTTTCCCCATAACACTTTCACGGAGGCAGTTTCTTTATTTCTCAACTTTCGGACTTGTCTTTCAAGAATGGCAACTGGAATTTCTTCATATGACAATTTCATTAACCTCAATGGTCTCACTACCTTCTTGAACATGGACACATGGAGTACCAGGTGCACTAATGACATCTCGGGTGGTAGCTCAAGCTTGTACGCCACCTCAACTTTCTTTTGAATGATTTTGTACGGTCCGACATACCTCACATATTAGTTATGATTAGTTAAAGTCCTCACATAGAAGTTTCATTCAAAACATAATTGTTGTAGTACTTCCCTATCTTTAATCTCTTTAAACTACTGCTAGTTTTGTGAAGCTTACATACATCTATCATTAAATTGTCTTCCATAAAAGTAGGAATTAGTTATTCTGGTATAATCAAGTGATAATTTTTAGAAGATGAAGCATGACAACTTCATACATAGAGGCTTAGCTAGACTTATGTTTGAGTTAAACTTGTTTTGATGCAATACTTCCTTTATCATTAACTCCCTCTCTTCTTGACGTGTTTAGCTTGATCCTGTAATGTGTAAAGATCTCCTGTCTATATGAAGTCATAACCTCACTTGAAGTGTTTCTGTAACTAACTGAATACTATATGTTCCTCTTAGATTCCTGATTTCATACCATGACCTGAACCACCCCAGTTCTTTCCCTATTGTCAATTTGAAGCAAAACATATTCCTTAAACCTTATGAAGTCTTTTGTTGATACTTTCTGAACATGATGACTTGTTTAAGGTTAATACTGTTAGGAGTATGACTCTGTTTAGTCCTTAGGAATCCCGTGTTTAAACCTGTGTTGAGAGTTTAATCTTGTTTCTGATATCTTCTATAATACTAGCCAGTCATAACTGTTTTGCCTGAACCTTTATTGATGACTTTTAAAGTGTTAAGTAGTATTATTAACCCATGTATGTACTAGAAGCAAACCAATCAGCTCACAGTTGGTTTGCCATAGACAGGAGCATACGTATCTATGTGTTCTTCTGTTAGGGAGGAAAGTATATTTTTATGGTAGGTAATGCTATAGCATTTATTTTACATAGGAACATATGTTGTTAGTGTTCAAGGGTATTTGGGAGTGGAGTTTAACTCTAGGTTGGGCTGCCCTCCCCGGCACAAGCATTGCCCTGAGCTTTGAGTCCCTTGAAAACTTTAAAGTCTCGGGGGATTCAAAGCGGGGCTCGACCTTGAGTAGAACTTCCTCCTTAGCCCTTAATTCATTGACACATTTGGTTCTTTAGGAGGTTTAGTGTTTAATGATAATGAAAGGTTTTCAATGTAAATTATCTTCCATGTATAACTACCACATTAGTATATTTTCCCATAGTATTTGAATATTTATAATCTCTTGTTCCAGTCATCTATTTATATACGTTTCATGCATGTTTGAATGTGCTGAAATTATGGAGTATACATCTAATGACTTTTAAATCTTTTTGGGCATGTACATCATTTGGGCCTACTGAGTTCCTAAAGAAATCAGGCCCAAGCCAGCGTTGTTGCATTTTTTCTGGAGGGTCCAGTCAGTTGTAGCCATATCTTTCAATTGCTAGGCCTACCTTCTTCAGGCCCGACCATTAGAATCCTCGTTTTATCGTATTTTGTTATCATGTATTTAACACTCATATATTAGATCATGTACTTTACCTTCGTGCTTTAATATCACATGAAACATAAGCAAGCTTTAAATAATATAGGATTTAAAGCGAATTAGTTAGTAATTAATCTTCACTTCGCTAATTATAATTTATTCATATCATTACCATGATCTCGCTCACTTGCTTTTTCTTAAAGAATTTTGAAGCCCGGAATTTAATCAAAAAAGCACCCCCGTTTTCAGAAAGGAAGATTGAAAAGAATCGCCAATTTTACTAACAAGAGGTAAATCAGATATTTTATAAAAATAGTGAAGCACTATCACCCAAAGAATG
Source organism: Nicotiana tomentosiformis (assembly GCF_000390325.3). NCBI lineage: Eukaryota > Viridiplantae > Streptophyta > Magnoliopsida > Solanales > Solanaceae > Nicotiana > Nicotiana tomentosiformis. Next base: position 87,635,620 of record NC_090818.1, read on the forward strand.
GATTTCCAAAAGGCTACCTCTTTTCAGATTTTAAAATCAAGGTACATTTAGATTCACTTTCTTACAAATATCTTTTAGAGTTATATAAACACCCTATTTCCTTAAATCGGCCACTTCTATAACTTTATCTCATTTTGAAAGCCTTATAAAATACGGACTACTTTCAGAACTCTTTTAACCTATCTATAGACTCTTTTATAATTTCACAATCCCTCTTAAGTCTTACATCCTTTTATATACCCTCCCTTAGATATATATAGTAATCCTTGTTTTAATAGTAATTAGGCATAGTATAAATAATTGATTCCTTAAAATTAGTCTAAGTCATATGGAGCTACATCATGTAGATTTTAATGGGTGCCTAACACCTTCCCCTTAGAAGAACAAGAAGCCTTACCCATAATCTCACTTGTTAGCAGACTAATAAAAATATAACTTAGTAATTAAATAGGTACCCCAATACCTTCAAATATTAGCTGGCGACTCTCTTTCATCAATAACAGAAAAACCACAAGTTGAATCCTGTCTTGACTAGTGCAACAACATGGCGACTTTGCTGGGACATTATGCTTAGGCTCTGACCTTATTAGACATAGACTAATTTGGCATCTAGATTCGTTTATACCTTGATTTTATTATAGATAAAATTGCAATTACATGCTTACCTGCTTTATTTGCTATTTATAATTATTATGTTTATTGCTGCTATACCCTTGTCTGTTACTGCTTTATATATACATTGTTATCACATTTCTTCCTATCAAGTCTTGGTCGTACACTATCACACACAATGGCACGCGAAGGTTGCCTTTTACACCCCTCCGAACCTTCTTTTCAAAACTCTCTAGTTTTAGAGAATGGCTTTGTCAGGTCAACTAACATAGCTTATCACAGTCTTCGGTCCAATTCAAAAGTAGGAAATACTCTACTCTAGTAAAATAAGTCATACTGCATAAACCCTAGGTGAGTTGGTCCTTGGCACCGACACACAATAAGGAAAGCCACCCTAATGTCAACGGGTCATGCACCCAACGACATAGCTTACGTGGAAAGTCAAACAAACCTGACAAGACACTTAAAGATCTGAAGCAAGCACTTACCTAAACATCTTTCTTTTCCCACCTCAGAAAATGGAAATCAACCGAAATATCTCTGAGATCAGTATGGTAATGGGAGCACCACATAAGTTGAAACAGTGGTGGAAGAATATTCGTCGGGAACATGGAGATGAGATTCGGACGCACCTGGGGTCATTAACCATATTGCTGAACATTCGAGTAGATAGGGTGCTCACTCTCCTGTTGATAGAATTTTAGGATCCGGCTAAGGCGGTGTTCAAATTCACCGACTGTGAGTTAGTACCGACATTGGAAGAAGTCAAAAGTTTCACGGAGCTACCGTTCAACGGAAGAAAGCCAGTATTCCTAGTTACTATGCCCGGTTACCGCTTCTTGGATGTATTAGGCCTTGCCAATAGTAGGAGTCTCATAAGTATCGATGCTGGATGGGTGAGCCTCGACCAGCTGTTCGATAGATTTGGGCACCATGAAAGCTACGAATGGTATATAGGGGAGTTTCAATATGACCAAGTGAAGTGGGAGAGTCTGAGGCCTATCACTTTCTCAATGGCACTGATGGGACTATTGGTCTTCCCGCAGCAAAATGGGCCATATCAACATCAACTTGTTACCAGTGGTTCTGGAAACCTTCCATGGCAATCATCAAGCTATTTTGGTGCCAATGGTTTTAGTTCATATGCTGAGGGCTCTATCCGCATGTGCATGAGGGTATGATTTCTTTAAAGGTTGTAACTTGCTTCTTCAGATCTGGGATACTGAAAATTTCTTCCAGCGAGAGGCCACCATCGACTACTTCGTGGGTGTCAAAAATATGATCTGCAGATAGAATTAAGGAATGAGACATTGGGTCTCACCACATAGGCAAGAAGAATTGAGGGAAATGCTGAACAATTGATGGGAGAATGGATCAACTAAAACCTCTCCTGGTTTGGTGGGAGGGCAATCTTGAGGACTCCTCAGAAATACTTTATTGAGTTGATCGAACTTGAAGGCATTCAACCATACTCACCCCTGTAAGTCCTCAGACAGTTTGGGATGATCCAAGATGTGCCTTTGTGGACAATGACAGTGCTATACGAGGATGAGTATAACGGGCAGATTCCCATTCCCAGGATATGAAGGCTACAAGAAGAGTGAAACGACCTGGTCATAATGCCTATGGGTCAAAACTCGCAGTGTACTCCTAAGTATTACGTCTCGATTAATGAAGAAGAAGAGCTAGCCCAACCAAGCAGAGAGGGTATAGCCAGGTTAGAGGACGCGGTGGCTGTTTATAGATTTACCATGAGATCCTACCACATTATCTTGTGACCACTTCAATGCACTGTCAGGTGGTCCCACGATCTATTGACCATATGTCGCCACCCATAGAAAATGATGACTGGGTAGTGGAGTGCATCCAGATAGAGTATAGCACAAAGACAGAAGAAGATCCGGAGGAGGAGTTTGAATTGAACGATGATGATGAGGAGTTTGAGGAAGACCCGCAGGAGGAGACAAAAGAAGAGAAGGATATGGGAAACGACTCAGGGGATGGTTATTAGAGTTGGTTGATTTCCCCTCTTTCCCACTTTGTACCCTTATCCCTAGTTCTCTCTCTTTTACTTTCCAAAGGGTAAGTTGTCCAAGCCCATGCAGTTCTATGAAACAGTGATGTAATCTGTGTTCCCATTTGTATCAATCCAAACTCTCAATGAAAACACATTGATTTGGATCTATATGTGTCAAGTCTAAATGTTTATCAAAACTCTATGAATTTGGCCTACCTACAGAAATGAGAGGTCCCTACGAATTCTAGGAAACACGCTAGCTGCAATACACGAATTATTTGCTCTGTGTGATTTCCTACTTGTATAAAATGATGAAACTAACTCTTGTTCCTTAAAAGAAGGGAAAGGTGTCAGCTTCAGAAGACCCAACTGAACATGCTTTGAATACGTGGTTAGGATGGCCCAGGAGATGTAGTCTTTAAGGGAGGAGGTACATCATATCAGGGAACTGGCGCACCTAACCGTGACAACACTTCCCCAATCACCTCGATTTCCTTCTTTGGATTCACTCCCTGACCACTTTCCTTCCAAATCATGCCAAAACAACAACACCCCAACATCAACTCCCACCACTCAAGTCATACCTCCAGTAACCCCCGCTAACCCACCAAATCCCCCTATTCACACTCTTTACGTACCACAATACACTCAGACATCACAAACCCCACCTATTACCACTAATGCAACTACCCCTCTTCACGACGGAGTCGCTTTCACCACTAACCAGCACATACTTGTAGCACATTCCACCACTCATGAGCGGTACATTCCCCCAGTATATGCCATTTCTAAAACTACCTCTACATCACCTATCACGGTCAAGGTGCCTTACGAGATTGACAAATACGTCGAGATGGAGAGAGAAGCCAAGCGTAAGAAAGAAGAATCAGTATCTGAGCAGCTGCAAATATTGAGAAGGCAAATGAAAAGCCTCCAAGTTACCTAAGGAAGTTAAAGTTTGGACTATGAGGATCTCTGTATTCATCCAAATGTGGATATGCCAGCAGGATACAAACCCCCAAAGATTGATATCTTCGATGGGACGGGGGACCCTCACACATATTCGAGGGCTTATTGTGACAAATTAGTCAGAGTGGGAAGGAACGAGAAGCTAAGGATGAAATTAGTTATAAGAAGTTTGACGGGAGAAGCACTCACCTGTTATACTCAACAAGATCTGTAGAATTGGAGAACTTGGAAATATATGGTGGAGGACTTCATTAATCAATTTCGATTCAACACAAAAATCACTCCTGATCGGTTCGCACTGGTGAACCTGCAAAAAAACCATCTGAGTCATTCTAAGAATATGCACGCCAGTGGAGGTCAGAGGCCGCCAGGGCGCAACCTCCACTTGATGATAGTGAACTAACCAAGTATTTCATTAGAGCCCAGTAGGGAATATACTTTGAAAAGATGATGGGAAAGATGAGACATAAATTCCCCGAGCTGGTCAAGTGGGAGATTTCTTAGAAGAAGGCATAATATCTGGTAAAGTACAATCCATGGCAGCACTGTAAGCCACCAGCAAGGCGATCCGTTAGGGTCAATCAGTAGCAGAAAGAAGAAGAAAGAGAATGTCTCAACAGTCGTCCCTTACTACTAACCCAATCCACATCACGAAAGCACCTCTTATTCCCCAAACAACCATTCACCACCACCCATTTACGCTCCAGTCTATAACACCAGTCATATTACCATCCTTAACCATAATACAACCCTCCTCGAGCCAACAACAGCCAAAACCCACAATGACTATATGCTCCTGTCCAAACCACTACTCTTCAAAATCGACCAGCTTATACACCACGCCCTCGTCCAAACTTTGAAGAAAGGGTTCCTAGAACCTATACCACGATTGCTGAGACTCTAGCCCAATTGTTCGAGAGATTGAGAAGAGTAGGATTGATATACCCAATCAAAGGAAGGGTTCCTGAACATACCTTTAAGTATTTTGATGCCACTAAAAGATACGTGTACCATTCCAATGTGCACGGGCATGATACTGAAGATTGTTTTAAGTTGAAAAATGAAATTGAAACCCTGATCAAGAGCGAAGCCAATCAGTGCTCTCCGGCACCACCCCATGTGAATCGCAATCCACTGCAGAACCATCGAAATCAGGGAGCTAACATAATCGTATTGGACGAATAATATGACCTAAAGGGAACAATTGTCACAATAGGGAATGCAGAAGCCGTCAGATCCCTCCTTATAAGGCTCTGATTATTACAATACAATTGAGGCCTATAGTGACAGTTTAGACTTATCCGCAGCAACCTACCGGTGCTACCGGAGATGAAGAAAGTCGGGAATACAAAACCATCCAATGGACATACCAACAAAAGGAAAAGGCCAAAATGACAGACTTTGCTGCAGCCCATGGTATGACTAGGTCTGGGAGATGCTACGCTCCTCAAGATGTCAATCGAGGAAACTCGAGAAGGGAACAAATTCAAATAAGGAACATAACAGACCCAGAAGGCGCCGAGTTTTGGTAGATGATGTCAAGCAAAGAGTATTCTGTGGAGGAGCAACTGAAGAAAACTAAAGCACAGATATCAATCATGGATCTATTAATTAGTCCCGACAGTCATAAGGGCACCCTGTTGAAAGTACAAAGTGGGGTAAGTATACCAAGTAACACCACTAATGAAGCGCTGGCCGTGATAACTGGGAAAATGGTCGAAGAAAACATGATCGCCTTCAGAACAGACGAATATCGTGTTGAAGGCGTAAGTCACAACAAGGCTCTTCATCTAACTGTCCAATATAGGGAGAAAGTTGTGTCCCGGATGCTGGTCGATAGAGGGACAGGAGTCGATATTTATCCGCTCTACACCCTACGGGAGCTAGGAATTAATTTGAGGGAAGTGAAGGAAAGCACCGTAAGGGTGAGACACTTTGATGGTTCGCAAAAAGGGTGTTATTGAGGAAATTTATTTAGCCTTGCAGATCAGGCCGGTCGATTTTCCGGTGTTGTTTCAAGTAATGGACATCTCCTCTTCCTATAACTTGCTGATGGACAAGCCCTGGATACATAAGGCATGGGCCATGCCATCCACTTTGCATGGAGTGGGGTCACTCTGCCTATTTGGACTATGATGTTTCATTCATTAAAGGGTTAGACGGAGTTGGCCTCAACGTAGTGGAAATCATGCAGACTACCGAGATGGAGAAGACTGAACAAAACTTGGGAATGCAGTAACCGTATAGATCCAAGATGGATATAAGGGATATGATGAAATATGGATACAACCCAAGAACAGGGTTGGGAGCCAAGTCAGACGAAATCACAGAGCCAATTGAAAATAATTGGCAAAAAGAAAGGTTGGCATATGATATCATCCTACGGAAGGGAAAGCTTGCATGGTTAGCTTTGGAAAAATGTTTTTGTGCCAGATCATGTTGCAAGTCCGGGGTAGAGTTCAGTACCCAAATATGATATCATCGACGGGATGGGAAAGTTTTTCGTCAATATGATTGAAAAATATCGTGAAGAGACTGACATCAAGACAACGACTATCAGGGATGCCGAACCAGGGGAAGAGCTGCGGAATTGGACCACCAGTCCATCTTTCGTTCGCCGGGAGTCATGGTATTATGGAACTATAAAACTTTTGTTTTGAAAAGCACACGGTCAATTGAGGCATGTACCGTGTATGTACCTTTTTGTCATTTCCCTCTTGTGAACGCTTAAGACGTTCCCTTTTTGATGAAATAAAAGACTCATTTTACCAAATATTGAAACTTTATTAACCGCTTTATATATACTTAGCCTTTTCTTTTCAGTAATCGAACCGCTAAAAAATCATGTTTTACGATTATGACATGTGACAAAACCTTTGAGCGCAATGACCCGGATCATGAGGAGTATGATGAGAGCAGGATGCCCGACAATCTCCCATAGGAGATTGAGCAGTTGGAGAGTCAAAAAAACCCCAACCTCGAAGAAACAGAAGTGGACAATCTTGGAAGTGAACAAGATGTAAAAGAAACCAGAATCAGCATTTACCTAGAATGCGAGTAGAAGGAAAGATTGATTGAGCTCCTCCAATAGTACATCGATGTGTTTGCATGGTCCTATGATGACATGCTGGGATTAAGCACCAACATTGTCTCGCATTGATTGCACACCGATCTAACCAGACCATCGGCCATATAGAAACCTAGAAAATTCAAACCCGATTTAAGTTTGAGGATAAAGGAAGAAGTGACAAAACATATAGAAGCAAATGCGGTAAGGGTCACCAACTATCCAAGCTGGTAGGCAAACATCGTCCCAGTACCAAAGAAATACAGAAAGATCAAAATATGTGTGGACTACTGATATCTCAACAAAGCTAGTCTAAAAGATTATTTCCCTCTAACAAATACACATCCACATCGACAACTGTGAAAAGCATGAACCACAGTCGTTTGTGGATTGTTTCGCTAGGTACCATCAAATCTTAATGCACGAGGAAGATGCAGAGAAGACGACTTTACCATACCTTGGGGAGTCTACTATTATAGAGTTATGTCATTCGGCCTCAAGAATGCCGGTGCCACCTACATAAGGGCCATGACAACCCTCTTTCACGATATGATTCATAAGGAGATTGAAGTTTATGTGGATGACGTCATCATAATGTCTTGAAAGAGCTTGGAAAACTTGGACAACTTGAGGAAATTTTTAGAACGCCTGGGCTTCATTGTAAGCATGAGGGGGGTAGAACTGGACCCATAAAAATCAAGGCCATTTAGGAATTACCACCACCGAAGAGCAAGAAAGATGTCATGAGTTTCCTGGCAGATTGAATTAAATTAGTCATTTTATAGCCCAGTCCACAATAATCTGTGATACCATTTTCAAGCTGTTAAAAAAATATGCCACCATAAAATGGATAGAAGAGTGCCAGCAAGCCTTCGATAGAATCAGAAAATATCTCTCAAACCCACCACTGCTGGTTCCCCTCGTACCAGGGAAGCCATTGTTGCTCTTTTTGTCATTATTGGATAACATCTTCGGCTGTGTGTTGGGTTAGCATAATTAATCTGGGAGAAAGGAGCAGGCCATCTACTACCTAAGTAAGAAGTTCACATCATGCGAGGCCAAGTATACCCTGATAGAACGCACTTGTTGTGCTCTGACTTGGATTGATCAGAAGCTAAGGCATTAAATGTCAGCACATACCACGCATATGATATCTCAGTTCGACCCACTCAAGTACATCTTCCAGAAGCCAATTCCTACCGGAAAGCTAGCTAAATGGCAAATTCTTCTCAGCGAATGTGATATTGTGTACAAAACTCAAAAGTCTATCAAATGACAAGATTTGGCCGACCAACTCGCACAGAATTCGGTGGCTGGGGATTACGAACCACTTACCGCATATTTCCCTGATAAACAACTACAATTTGCTAGCAAAACGGTGTAATTGAAGAAATTTATTTAGCATTGCAGATCGGGCCAGTCATTTTTTTGGTGTTGTTTCCAATAATGGACATCTCCTCTTCCTACAACTTGCTGATGGACAAGCCTTGGATACATAAGGTAGGGGCCATGCCATCCACTTTGCACGGAGTGGGGTCACTCCGCCTATTTGGAGTATGATGTTTCATTCTTAAAGGGTTAGACGGAGTTAGCCTCCACGCAGTGGAAATCATGCAGACTACCGAGATGGAGAAGACTGAACAAAACTTGGGAATGCAGTAACCGTATAGTTGCAAGATGGATATGAGGGAGATGAACATAGTTCGGATACAAGTCACACGAAATCACAGAGACAATTGAAAATAATGGTCAAAAAGGAAGGGTTGGCATAGGATATCAGCCTACGGAAGGGAAAGCTCGCATCGTTAGCTCTGGAAAAATGTTTTTGTGCCAGATCATGTTGCAAGTCCAGGGTAGAGTTCAGTACCCAAAGATGATATCATCGACGGGATGGGAAAGTTATTCATCAATATGATTGAAAAATGTCGTGAAGGGACTGACATCAAGACAACGACTATCAGGGATGCCGAACCTGGGGAAGAGCTGCAGAATTCGACCATCAGTCCATCTTTCGTTCGCCGGGAGTCATGGTAGTATGGAACTATAAAACTTTTGTTTTGAAAAGCACACGGTCAATTGAGGCATGTACCATGTATGTACCTTTTTGTCATTTCCCTCTTGTGAACGCTTAAGACGTTCCCCATTTGATGAAATAAAATACTCATTTTACCAAATATTGAAACTTTATTAACCGCTTTATATATACTTAGCCTTTTCTTTTCAGTAATCAAACCGCTAAAAAATCATGTTTTACGATTATGACATGTGACAAAACCTTTGAGCGCAACGACCCGGATCATGAGGAGTATGATGAGAGCATGATGTCCGACAATCTCCCATAGGAGATTGAGCAGTTGGAGAGTCAAAAAAACCCCAACCTCGAAGAAACATAAGTGGACAATCTTGGAAGTGAAGAAGATGTAAAAGAAACCAGAATAAGCATTTACCTAGAATGCGAATAGAAGGAAAGACTGATTGAGCTCCTCCGATAGTACATCGATGTGTTTGCATGGTCCTATGATGACATGCTGGGATTAAGCACCGACATTGTCTCGCATTGACTGCACACCGATCCAACCAGACCGTCGGCCATGTAGAAACCGAGAAAATTCAAACCAGATTTAAGTTTGAGGATAAAGGAAGAAGTGACAAAACATATAGAAGCAAATGTGGTAAGGGTCACCAACTATCCAAGCTGGTAGGCAAACATCGTCCCAGTACCAAAGAAAGACAGAAAGATCAAAATATGTGTGGACTACCGATATCTCAACAAAGCTAGTCCAAAAGATTATTTTCCTCTACCAAATATACATCCTCATCGACAACTGTGAAAAGCATGAACTGCAGTCGTTTGTGGATTGTTTCGCTGGGTACCATCAAATCTTAATGCACGAGGAAGATGCAGAGAAGACGGCTTTACCATACCTTGGGGAGTCTACTGTTATAGAGTTATGGCATTCGGCCTCAAGAATGCCGGTGCCACCTACATAAGGGCCATGACGACCCTCTTTCACGACATGATTCATAAGGAGATTGAAGTTTATGTGGATGACGTCATCATAATGTCTTGAAAGAGCTCGGAGAACTTGGACAACTTGAGGAAATTTTTAGAACGTCTGGGCTTCATTGTAAGCAGGAAATGGGTAGAACTGGACCCATAAAAAATCAAGGCCATTCAGGAATTACCACCACCGAAGAGCAAGAAAGATGTCATGAGTTTCCTGGCAGATTGAATAATTTAGTCATTTCATAGCCCAGTCCACAATAATCTGTGATACCATTTTCAAACTGTTAAAAAAATATGCCACCATAAAATGGATAGAAGAGTTCCAGCAAGCCTTTGACATAATCAGAGAATATCTCTCAAACCCACCACTGTTGGTTCCCCTCGAACCAGGGAAGCCATTGTTGCTCTTTTTGTCATTATTAGATAACGTCTTCGGCTGTGTGTTGGGTCAGCATAATGAATCTGGGAGAAAGGAGCAGGCCATCTACTACCTAAGCAAGAAGTTCACATCATGCGAGGCCAAGTATACCCTAATAGAACACACTCGTTGTGCTCTGACTTGGATTGATTAGAAGCTAAGGCATTAAATGTCAGCACATACCACGCATCTGATATCTTGGTTCGACCCACTCAAGTACATCTTCCAGAAGCCAATTTCTACCGAAAAGCTAGCTAAATGGCAAATTCTTCTCAGCGAATGTGACATTGTGTACAAAACCCAAAAGGCTATCAAATGACAAGATTTGGCCGACCACCTCGCACAGAATTCGGTGGATGGGGATTACGAACCGCTTACCACGTATTTCCCTGATAAACAACTGCGATTTGCTAGCAAAAGGGTGTTATTGAAGAAATTTATTTAGCCTTGCAGATCAGGCCAGTCAATTTTCCGGTGTTGTTTCAAGTAATGGACATCTCCTCTTCCTATAACTTGCTGATGGACAAGCCTTGGATACATAAGGCAGGGGCCATCCCATCCACTCTGCACGAAGTGGGGTCACTCCGCCTATTTGGAGTATGATTTTTCATTCAGAAAGGGTTAGACGGAGTTGGCCTCCATGCAGTGGAAATCATGCAGACAACCGAGATGGAGAAGACTGAACAAAACGTGGGAATGCAGTAACCGTATAGTTCTAAGAAGGATATGAGGGAGATGAACATAGTTCGGAGACAAGTCAGACGAAATCACAGAGACAATAGAAAATAATGGTCAAAAAGGAAGGGTTGGCATAGGATATCAGCCTCCGGAAGGGAAAGCTCGCATCGTTAGCTCTGGAAAAAGGTTTTTGTGCCAGATCATGTTGCAAGTCCGGGGTAGAGTTCAGTACCCAAAGATGATATCATCGACGGGATGGGAAAGTTATTCGTCAATATGATTGAAAAATATCGTGAAGGGACTGACATCAAGACAACGACAATCAGGGATGCCGAACCAGGGGAAGAGCTGCAGAATTGGACCACCAGTCCATATTTCGTTCGCCGGGAGTCATGGTAGTATGGAACTATAAAACTTTTATTTTGAAAAGCACACGGTCAATTGAGGCATGTACCGTGTATGTACCTTTTTGTCATTTCCCTCTTGTGAACGCTTAAGACGTTCCCCTTTTGATGAAATAAAACACTCATTTTACCAAATATTGAAACTTTATTAACCGCTTTATATATACTTAGCTTTTTCTTTTCACTAATCAAACCGCTAAAAAATCATGTTTTACGATTATGACATGTGACAAAACCTTTGAGCGCAACGACCCGGATCATGGGGAGTATGATGAGAGCATGATGTCCGACAATCTCCCATAGGAGATTGAGCAGTTGGAGAGTCAAAAAACCCCCAACCTCGAAGAAACATAAGTGGACAATCTTGGAAGTGATGAAGATGTAAAGGAAACAAGAATCAGCATTTACCTAGAATGCGAGTAGAAGGAAAGACTGATTGAGCTCCTCCGATAGTACATCGATGTGTTTGCATGGTCCTATGATGACATGCTGGGATTAAGCACCGACATTGTCTCGCATTGACTGCACACCGATCCAACCAGACCGTCGGCCATGTAGAAACCTAGAAAATTCAAACCAGATTTAAGTTTGAGGATAAAGGAAGAAGTGACAAAACATATAGAAGCAAATGCGGTAAGGGTCACCAACTATCCAAGCTGGTAGGCAAACATCGTCCCAGTGCCAAAGAAAGACAGAAAGATCAAAATATGTGTGGACTACCGATATCTCAACAAAGCTAGTCCAAAAGATTATTATCCTCTACCAAATATACATCCTCATCGACAACTGTGAAAAGCATGAACTGCAGTCGTTTGTGGATTGTTTCGCTGGGTACCATCAAATCTTAATGCACGAGGAAGATGCAGAGAAGACGGCTTTACCATACCTTGGGGAGTCTACTGTTATAGAGTTATGTCATTCGGCCTCAAGAATGCCGGTGCCACCTACATAAGGGCCATGACGACCCTCTTTCACGACATGATTCATAAGGAGATTGAAGTTTATGTGGATGACGTCATCATAATGTCTTGAAAGAGCTCGGAGAACTTGGACAACTTGAGGAAATTCGTAGAATGCCTGGGCTTCATTGTAAGCAGGAAATGGGTAGAATTGGGCCCATAAAAAATCAAGGCCATTCAGGAATTACCACCACCGAAGAGCAAGAAAGATGTCATGAGTTTCCTGGCAGATTGAATTAAATTAGTCGTTTCATAGCCCAGTCCACAATAATCTGTGATACCATTTTCAAACTGTTAAAAAAATATGCCACCATAAAATGGATAGAAGAGTGCCAGCAAGCCTTCGACAGAATCAGAGAATATCTCTCAAACCCACTCAAGTACATCTGATATCTCGGTTCGACCCACTCAAGTACATCTTCAAGAAGTCAATTCTACCGAAAAGGTACCTAAATGGCAAATTCTTCTCAGAGAATGTGACATTGTGTACAAAACTCAAAAGGCTATCAAATGACAAGATTTGGCTGACCACCTCGCACAGAATTCGGTGGATGGGGATTACAAACCACTTACCGCGTATCTCCCTGATAAACAACTACGATTTGCTGGCAAAAGGGTGTTATTGAAGAAATTTATTTAGCCTCTGAGATCGGGCCAGTCAATTTTCCGGTGTTGTTTCAAGTAATAGACATCTCCTCTTCCTACAACTTGTTGATGGACAAGCCTTGGATACATAAGGCAGGGGCCATGCCATCCACTTTGCACGGAGTAGGGTCACTCCGCCTATTTGGAGTATGATGTTTCATTCTGAAAGGGTTAGACGGAGTTGGCCTCCATGTAGTGGAAATCATGCAGACTACCGAGATGGAGAAGACTGAACAAAACTTGGGAATACAGTAACCGTATAGATTCAAGATGGATATGAGGGAGATGAACATGGTTCGGAACCAAGTCAGACAAAATCACAGAGCCAATTTAAAATAATGGTCAAAAAGGAAGGGTTGGCATAGGATATCAGCCTTCGGAAGGGAAAGCTCGCATTGTTAGCTCTGGAAAAAGGTTTTTGTGCCAGATCATGTTGCAAGTCCGGGGTAGAGTTCAGTACCCAAAGATGATATCATCGACGGGATGGGAAAGTTATTCGTCAATATGATTGAAAAATGTCGTGAAGGGACTGACATCAAGACAGCGACTATTAGGGATGCCGAACCAGGGGAAGAGCTGCGGAATTGGACCACCAGTCCATCTTTTGTTTGCCGGGAGTCAAGGTAGTGTTGAACTATAAAACGTTTTGTTTTGAAAAGCACACGGTCAATTGAGGCATGTACCGTGTATGTACATTTTTGTCATTTCCCTCTTGTGAACGCTTAAGACGTTCCCAGCAAGAGGAGACATTTCTCAGTGCAAAGCTCTCCCAACAAGCGGAGACGCACTCTACCAATCAAGCTCTCCCAACAAGCGGAAATAATTTTTGATTGCTCCGACAGCTGCGGAACAATACATAGCCCGACTAACAAATCGATTCAAGATCAAGTATATCATCCCATTCCCAAATAAAGGCTCGCCGGCAGTCAAACATCATCATTCCTACATCATTTACATCACATTTTAATATATTATGCATTACAATATATCAATATGCGTGTATTTCATTCGTTTTGCAAGAACAAACACCGCAACGTGGAACTTTTTCTTAGCAGCAGACCGAACTACAACGCTATAGGGAGAGCCAACCCATTAGCGGGCATAAGAACCAAGCTCAAGATGATCAGTGAAAATCAAAATTTTCAAATCCTTCAAATCAAGCCGCAAAATTCAAGCTATCATGAATGCCCAATTTTCCGCATCGCGCGTATCGTCACAATACGATACTGGGGCTATTCCTGCGAGTGCAGCTTCCCCCATAGTCTCTACTCCAGAATTACATGAGGCCTGATCCTCGTTAAGTCTGAGGTATGTAAGGAATTTAAAGTGAGAATTCGGCCTCAATATTCCTAAAGCTTTCTAGATTATTCCTTAACTCAATCCTGCAATTCAACATCCCCATTTCCTACAATACTTGCCTAAAGTCGGAACAATATTGGCTTTGGTTCAATTTCTTTGCCCGAAAACTCTTTCATCGTCTCAGGTCGTAGAGGGGCAGCTGTTGACGGTCAATTTTGACCCTCCATTTTAATAATTAATTTATTTATACTTAATAATTTACAATATTGTTTTTCAGAGTGTTACCTAGTAACAATTATCTATTTTTTACAAATTAACCAAGTATTAGATTTAAAATTAATCACGTAGTATTAACATTATGTAATTACAAATATATTTACTATTTTTAAGATTATTAAAATAATTTTTGTATATACATTTCATAGGTTCTATAGTTAATTTGATAACTTACTCTTTAACTTCTTGTTAATTAAATTATTATGTGAAATTCGAAAATTAGTGTTACAATTTAGGAAAACAATGCATTTTTACAACAAGTTTATTAAAGTAATTAGTAGTATATAATAATTTTAATTTTTACCACATTTATTAAAAACTATTAAGTTTATTTAAATTAAATTCAAAAGGGGTTAAAAGACAAAAGGGGCACAATTAAAATTCCCAAATCAAAGACAAAATGGCCATTCATTAAATAATTTTTGGCCCAATTACTCAAGCCCAGTCCGAAATTACCCAACCCAAATACCCCTCTCTTTCTTGTTGGCGATCCAAGCCATCCTATTTGCACCAATCACAACACGCCACATCACCCTCACTCTCAAATCATAGAATCTGATCAACGACTCACGTTTATTCTCTGATTTTTTCTTTTGGTGTAAATACCTTCCCTAGAGATCTAATCTCAACCGCCCAAAACCCCATCATCTAACAGCCACTAATTTTCCCACTTGAAATATTTATAAAAAATCCAATCGCCAAATAATCGGAGCCGTTGATCAATAGATCCAACGGCTCCCGTTTCGTCTCTCACCTTTAAGCCTAAATACCAAAACCAATCCCCCCCAGAAATCCTAATAATTTCCCCCTCACTCGGCTACCCTTATTTCCCAAAATGCTCTCTACTCTCCTCCTGCCCTAACCCACCAGTCTCAGAAACCTTGCACAAAATGGTGCAAGGTCATCTCAATTAAACCTTGAAATGCCTATAGGTCCCCTACTATTCGCAAATCTTGCTATTCTTTACCATTTCTCTGGTAGAATTCAAAATTCAAATCAAACCCAAAGACCCCGAATTATTGTTACTGAGCTCGCATGTTCTTTCCTCTGTGTTTTCAAATCCATGGCATGCATGGTTGAATTACTTCAGCAACATCATCATTATTTTTGTCCATAGGTCAAATACAGTGACCTCTGGACATTAGGGTTTGTTCGTTGGTTATTTTCCTCCAACGGTCGATCCCTCATCTTCGGTAAAATCGACCCTGTTTTTCCCCTTTTCTTTCTTTTTGATTTTCACTCGATTTTTTATCATCATATATCATGCGTCACTCTCCACTACTGATTTACATTTGTGAAGCCCTAAGAGACTTCAATGGCAATATAATAGAACTCTTTAATGTTCTCATCAATATGACCTAACACTGAAATCACATACACAATCACTTAAGAGAAATTTTGAGATCAAAAGCCTAGGGTTCCTAACTTTTCTTTTCCTTTTCGTTTTTGAGTACTGTCGCTGCTTCGAACTTGATGTTTTTGGGGTCTTAAGCAACTAAGAGATCCTTGTTTGGTCTGCTGCCCTCGAAAAGTTTAGTGTACTCCTAATCTCTCTCTTTTAATCACCTTATTTGAACGTTATGAATATGTTGTTGGTTTTCTATGAACTATAGTTACTTATGATGCTTACTATTAGCATGAAAATGTTTATCTTTCGTTTATGACAATATGGTGTCTGTCTATGATCACATGTCATGCATCTTGAATCATTAATTAGTAATTGATAACACTATTATGTGATACTTGATGACTTTCATTTCTGAGTCTAAATAATCTGCACAACTAAAATTGTAACATTCCTTGAATGATTGTTCATGCTCACATAAACTTTATCGCATTTCATTGATGATTATTCAGTGACCTTTACCTTTGTATGTTGCATCTATGTATTTTGTTAGTCTTGTGGTTGAGTTTATTATTTGGCAATCATAACTAAGATGAATATAAAGGTTCCTAAGTTTATATCATCTACCATGAGTATGAAAATCTAAGTTCTTAGGTATTTTTCTTCTCTATACTTATGTCTGTTAACTTTGAAAGTAACTTCTGGGGTGTCACTATGACATTCTCACGATCTCACCTAATTATTGGTTGTATCTGTTTACCTAGTCTTTTTTGAATTAAACTTTCTTCTTTTCATGAATACCAATAGCTCAACTGTACACATTATGTTAGGATTAAGTTATCCTTTCTTCATAAAATAAGTCATGATCATGTTTTGTTATTGTTGACTGGTAGTTGTTGTTTAGTTGTCTCATGATTAGTTAAAGTCTTCAGATACATGTTTAATTCAAAACTTACTTGTGTAGTACTTCCCCTATCTTTAATCTCTTTGAACTACTGATGGTTCTATGAAGCTTACATATATCTATCATTAAATTGTCTTCCATAAAAGTAGGACTTAGTTATTCTGTTATAACCAAGTGATCATTTTTAGAAGCTAAAGCATGACCACTTCATACTTAGATACTAATCTAGCCTTATGTTTGAGTTAAACTTGTTTTGATGTAATACTTCCTTTTATTTGTAACTCCTTCTCATGATGACATGTTTAACTTGATCCTGTAATGTGCAAAGCTCCCCTGTCTATATGAAGTCATAACCTCACTTGAAGTGTTCATATAACTAACTGAATATTGTATATTCCTCTTGGATTCCTGATTTCATGCTATGACCTGAACCACCCCAGTTCTTTCCCTATTATTAATTTGAAGCAAAACATATTCCTTAAACCTTATGAAGTCCTTTGTTGATACTGTCTGGATATGATGAGTAGTTTAAGGTTAATACTGTTTCGAGTATGACTCTGTTGAGTCCTTAGGAATCCCATGTTTAAACCTGTGAAGTCCTTTGTAGTTATGTTGAGAGTTTAATCATGTTTCTGATATCTTCTGTAAGAGTAGCCAGTCATAACTGTTTTCCTGAATCTTTATTGATGACCTTTAAAGTGTTAAGTACTATTATCAACCCATGTATATGCTAGAATCAAACCAATCAGTTCACAGTTGGTTTGCCAGAGACAAGAGCATATGTATCTTTGTGTTGTTGCATATATGAACCATGTATAGCTGGCCTTCCCTTTGAGTGTGCTCTCTTCTAATGTTCAGACCTTTACAATATGCTTGTGATATTTCTTCTCCTCTCCTATGTGCATTCGAAAGTTAAACCTTTAAGTTCAATTGATATGTAATTTTTTATTTGGTATCAAATGTAGACTGTTTTCTTATGTTAGGATGAAAAATATATTTTTGTGGTAGGTAATGATATATCCTTTAATTTACATTAAAAGGGACTCATTATCATTTAGACCTATAAGAAAAATATGTTGTTAGTGTTTAAGGGTATTTGGGAGTGGAATTTAACTCTAGGTTGGGCTGCCCTCCCCTGTACAAGCATTGCCCTGGGCGTTGAGTCCCTTGGGAACTTTGAAGTGTCGGGGGATTTAAAGGGGATATCGACCTTGAGTAGTAATTCCTCCTTAGCCCTTAATTAATTGACACATTTGGTTCTTTAGGGGGTTTAGTGTTTAATAACAATGAAAGGCTTTCAATGTAATTTATTTTCCATGTATAACTACCATATTAGTATATTTTACCATAGTATTTGAATATTGATAATTTCTTGTTCCAGTCATCTGTTTATATATGTTTCATACATGTTTGAATGTGCTGAAATCATGAAGTATATATCTAATGACTTTTCTTTCTTTTTGGGTATGTACATCATTTGGTACTGCTGAGTTCTTAAAGAACTCAGGACCAAGCCAGCCTTATTGCATTTTTTCTGGAGGGTCCAGTCAGCTGTAGCCGTATCTTTCAATTGCTGGGCCAACCTTCTTGAGGCCCGACCATCAGAGTCCAGTCTTCTTTCTCTCATTTTCTTCGTTATTATTTATTTCTTCCTTAATCTACTTTACTGCTTTATTACTTTTACCTACTACCCTCGTCGTTTTATCATTTTTTTTTCTCATGTATTTAACACTCATATATTAGATCACGTACTTTACCTTCATGCTTTAATATCATATGAAACATAGGCAAGCTTTAAATAATATAGGATTTAAGGGGAATTAGTTAGTAATTAATCTTCACTTTACTAATTATAATTTATTCATATCATTACCATGATTTTGCTCACGTGCTTTTTCTTAAAGATTATTGAAGCCCATAATTTAAGCAAAAGAGCGCCCCCATTTTTAGAAAGGAAGATTAGAAAAGTATCACCGATTTTACTAACAAGAGATAAATCAGTTTTTTATAAAAACAGTGAAGCACAATCGCCCAAAGAATGGATTTCCAAAAGGCTGTCTCTTTGCAAATTTTAAAATCAAGGTACATTTGGATTCACTTTCTTACAAATATCTGTTAGAGTTGTATAAAAACCCTATTTCCTTAAATCGACCACTCCCATAACTTAATCTCATTTTGCAAGCCTTATAAAATACGGACTACTTCAAGAACTCTTTTAACCTATCTCTAGATTCTTCTATAATTTCTCAATCCCTCTTAAGCCCTACATCCCTTTATATACCCTCCATTAGATATATATAGTAAGTCGTGTTTTTAATAGTAATTAGGAATAGTATAAATAACTGATTCCTTAAAATTAGTCTATATCCTATGGAGCTACCTAAGGTAGATTTTAAGGGGTTCCTAACACCTTCCCCTTAGAAGAACAAGAACTTTTACCCATAATCTCACCGGTTAGCAGACCAATAAAAATGTAACTTAGTAATTAAATAGGCACCCTAATATACTTTCAAATATTAGGTGGTGACTCTCTTTCATCAACAACAGAGAAATCACAAGTTGAATCTTGTCCTGACTAGTGCAAAACAGGGTGCAACAATGATGAGATTCTCGTTTTTTCATATTATAGCATGGTATATGCAATGAGTGGTGAGGCATTGGAATTGAATGAACAAGGTTGTGGTTTAGTTTCAAAAGAAATGTCATGAGTTTTAAACAGCATGGGAGATTTTAGATGCTCAAGAGGATCTTAGCACTATCCTTTATCGCCTTAGAAGGGTGTTTGTGTGTGTGTTGTGGAAGGAACATTGTGTATGCATTTACGGATACTTGACTAGTATTACAGTAATCACCTGGTTGTTGACTACAAATGTCCAGGTTTTTGCTACGTGGTGCAGAAGATTTATGTGAGTATTTCTCATAAGGTGATTTTGTATGAGTGATGTGCGAGCAAATTGAATGGGAGTGCTGGAGATCAAATAAGGAGGTTCCTGTATTCTTGAGGTTTAGAGACTGAATATTCTTAGAAGCAAATTGTTCCTTGGTTACTGACTGTGAAGTTGTGTTAAGAGTTGGACGACAAATTGTATGTGATATGGATTGGTTCATTGGAAGGTTATTTGCCTATTTTGCGATGATCGGAATTGTTTTGGGGGCTCAATGTGTAGGCCTA